>NC_087395.1:604772-1209545 GCF_031307605.1 Tribolium castaneum | reverse complement strand
CAAAATAAAACAAGAAAAAAATAACAAATACAAAAAGAATGTTGAAAAAAAACTTGAGATTTTATTGCGAAAATTATTCACCGAACGTTTTTCTGTAAACAAACGACAGAAATTGTATTACTTCAAATATTGCTGTTTTAAACTTGGGTAATGACACATCAGTAATATTCCGCACAGAAACTTGAATGAAATAGTTCACGGAGTGAAACAGTAACGAACATTTTAGAGATAAACACAAAAAATATATTTTTTTTGGTGAACCGACAGCCAATCAAAGTCGTTTATTTTTTGTGATACATTATCAATTTTATTTTTTAATTTGAATTGATTTTGAAAAATGGTATGTTGTATTATTAGTCTAACGATTAGCACAAGGTAGACAAAAAAACTGACAGATAGAGCATTAGATTTTCAATAGTTAGAGTCAAACATAATTCAAAAATTTGATCTTAAACTATTTAAAAGTTATAGTCCTCCATAAAAAAGTTGGATACGGTCCTGAAATTAAATTTCTAAATCGTCGAAATTAACTTCAATCCCACCGTTATTTAGACAATGGTAATTGTAATTTAATAGTAATTGAAAAAAAAGTGTAAAAAGGTCCAGGTCTAGCTATTTTGATCAGGCTGTCACAAGGCTCCCACTCCCGGGCGCGATCCCACTACTGAACGACACGGGGACTTTTGGCTGCTGGGTTTCCCCCCTGGCCCGGTTCGCCCCTCCTTAGCCGACCTGGACACCTCAGACTCCTCCAAGGTGTCCATATCGATGCCGATCTTAGTGCGGACGCCCAGTCAACGTGGAATACCAAGCAACAGGACTCCCAACCTCAAACCATCCACTGAACCCGACCTCCAAGAAGCTGGATTACAGGAGTGCGCCACGCTCCCAGTCGATAAACGACTGGCAAATTGGTTTTATAACCTACCGAAAAGTGCATTGACCTTTGGGTTCGAAATGAAATGTAGAACACATTTAAATCAATTAGTAGCATTTGGAGACTTTATTATTACCTTATTTGTACTATTATTTGAATATTTATTAAAAAAATCTATAATGGAATAATTCGGAAGTAAAATTACCGTTGGGGGCGCCACTGAACAGGGCCTAAAACAGTAACCATAAATGGCGGGAAAATTTTTATTCGGAATTTAGGGCTTTACAATTATTGCATTGTCTACACGGAATGACTATTCTATCTTTAGTGCAAGAAACGAATGTTGATAAATTAGAGATGACGAGAAAAAGATGAATAACTTACTTTATTGTAAAATTATTAAAAAAAAGACATTGAAAAGCTTAATTTTTGGAACAATTTAAGCTTAAATGTATCATCAGTTGCTGTTTTGTAGATTGACCGGAATTTTTCATGATTTTTTTTAGTGGAAAAATTTTACCCTCACACACTTCAATAATTTTTTTTGAGTCCAACATGTGTTTGCTATCCGCTATAATCCAATACTTTAGTCTTTGATTACGCAATGGTTTTAATAACACTTTGTAATCAAAAACTAAATCTTTTTCACTTTTTATCCACTTTCAAATTTTAACAAAAAACACTTTATAATCACAAAAAATATCACTAAATACTTTTAAACTAACTCTAATGTGAGCGATAATATATATACACACAGAATTGCTATATAATTCATTAAATGAGGAATTACGAAAATTTCGTTACTGTTTTCGTTCAGTACGATATGTCGACACTAGAGGGCGTTTATTTTTATTCTATATTTTATTCAGGAATAGGTTTCGATCGCAACGTAAGAACCTTGCCTGATGCCACTGTAAAAAGAGATGGGAATTGCGTTTTTATTTTAGCTAGAGTGAGATCGAACCGACAACTTCAACCACGGCCGACTAGAACTATCAAAATTTCAAAAGTAGTGCTTGTAGTGATTTTTTGGTTTAATTTAGCAAAACGTAGCTTTTAGTAGTAGAAAATGAATATTCTTTCGAATAATGTGTTCTTTCGGTTTGGTATTTTTAACACTCGTTAAAAGTGCAAGAAGCTGAAAAAATTGGATAGTCGACTATTTAATTATTGTGGATTTTTTAATCTATTTTGGGTAAACAGTCTACATTACAAATTTTTTAGAATAGAGCTTTAAAATTTTGTTTACGGTCCAAGTCGACCATTTTAAGTTCAACTGACTTATTTTCAAAATAGCTGAGCGTTCGGAACAACAAAAAATTGGCGCCAAGTTTGAAATTTTAAATAGTAACCACATATTTTTATTGCATACTTAAATTCACCTTTACAAGCTGAGTAAATTTACCCAAGTTGTTAATACTTATCTGTTATAGTTTTTAATATATGTCAATTTTTTATTAAAACTTTCATTTGCAAAGATTCATCTAAGATCTCACATCCTTTGAACCTTTTGTGATAAGTGAATAACTTTTCTTGTATTTGATAACCGAAGGTTCGGAAAGTCTTCTAGAATTTCCAAAATTGTCATGTTAAAATTCATGGCTAATATGATTTTTTCAAAAAAAAGTTTATCAAATAACTGCTATAACTTAATTTTTTCAAATGGAACGACCCCTATTTTTAATATCTTATTTAATTTTTAGTTGGTTCATTATCGAATAAGCAGTAAAACAATAATAATTAAGGTTTATTATATCTTAGTAAATTAAGTAAAGTAACTTAGTCAGTGTGCCATCGAATTTTGAACTTCTTGAATGAAAATGGCACAATTTTATCGTATTTTTCAAAAGTTTACTTGATTAAAAATGAAAATAATGAGCTAAAATATAATACTCCGGTGTTTTTAGCAAAATTTTGAAGATTTCGGTTCTAAAATGTGTAAAGGTGAAACAAAACAATTTTCTTGTTAATTTCTGACGATAATACATTACAAACCGCGTAAAATCAAATCAAATGAGATTTAAAATAACTAGTAAAAAAATAAAAACAAGTAGTAACAAAATAATTTATTTTATGTACAATTCGTCTGATGTGTCCTCATTTTATGTTTGCGCACATAGGTCGAATCATGGAAGGCCTTCAAACAGATGTCACACTTGTAGGGTTTTTCCCCCGTATGAAGCCTCACATGACTACCCATATTAAATTTACACCTAAATTTTTTATCACAATATGGACAAGAATAGGGTAATTCACCCGTATGACAAGTCAAATGAAACTTCAAATGATGACTCTGTATAAAACCTTTCCCACAAAAGTTACACTTGAATGGCCTTTCGCCAGTATGCCGAAACATATGTGTTCTGTGCGAATTCACAGTTCTAAATGTTTGGTTACAATGTTTACAAACGAATGGTCTTTCCCCTGTGTGAATCGTTTGGTGTGTCTCTAAACCATGTTTGAAATGAAATTTCTTATCGCAAAACTTGCACGCAAAGCGTTTATCTGCATGTACACACAAGTGTGCTTTCAAGTTGGCTTTGGAAGCGAATTCCTTGTTACAAATGTGACATAATTCGTTGCCTTGGTTTTTAGGTGTAATACCATGAGTTTTTTGATGGTTTGTAAGTCCCATTGTGGTGGTGTATGTATTGGGACAATGTGTACATATGAAGGGTCTTTCCCCTAGATGTTTGACTCGTTTATGTAAATTAAGCGACTTCTTATGCAGGAAAGTTTTCAAGCACACTTCACAATTATATGATTTTGTGTGTGTTAGTTGATGTGCAGTTAGGTGTCTTTTAGCACTGAAACTTTTACCGCAATATTCACATATGTATGGTTTTTCTCCTGTATGTCTTAAGAGATGTTCCTTTAATCTAAACTCTCGGGTAAACCTCTGACCACAGATTTCACAAATGTAGGGTTTTTCCCCCGTGTGTGTCCTTTTATGTAGAAATAATTGTACTTTTGTGAGAAAAATGCGAGGGCAAGTTTCACAAAGGAAACGCTTCTTTTGGGGTTTTTTATGCATACGTCTATGTTGCAACTTTTCTGATATGTCCATAACTTGCTCGCAAGTCTTACATTTGAACTTATTCAGCTTCAGGAGAGTAACTTCTTCTTCTTTATCTTTAGTAACTTTTGAATTGTTTAGGTTTGGAGCAGTTTCTGATTTATTTTTTATTTGTACATGGTATAAGCAAGGAGATGCTCCTTCACAAGTGCAAACGACTGTTTCAACTTGTCCATCTTTTTTCAAGTTGTTTGAAAGGAATCCCTTGTCTTCCAATTCTTTCTTTGCCGTTTTCATATCAACAAATACAATGTTTAAGTCTTTAGGGATCCCATAAGTGTCCCTGAGTGTTTCATCTTCACTGTCACTACTTATTGTGAAAGGTTCATTTTCAATGAGCAGCTTCTCATCTGTTGATAACTCTTCACATGGATCGACAATTGGTATTTGATCATCTTTTTCCCTCAAAACTCTTTGGAACGTGGTTTGGGATTCCATAAATCGTTTTTTAAAAATGTAGAAGCGTACAATTTTTGTGGTGCATTTTTCGCAGATTTTTTTAGGTAATGCATCGTCAACAGCGACCTAAAAAACTCAAATTGAATTAGAAAATTTGGTAAAATTTTACTTTAGCCACACTTAAAGTACCCAAGAGTTAATAATTTTTCAAAACAATAAGCTATGGAACTTCTTCAAAAATAAAATATAACAGAACGTAACTACCATGGGTACAAGATAGACAATTTTATGTCATATTCTGATTTTTGATATGATAACCTGTCTTATGAAAAATGCTATAATAAAATCACTCTATTTTTTATTAGTATATAATAGTCTTATGTATACAGTTAAAATAAAATATAAAATAGGTCCATAATGTATGGTGTCTATTAATGTTAAGTTGATAATTTTAGCAATAAGGACAAAACAAGAAAATACCTAGAGTTCCTATATTAAGTATCTTTTGCTTATTTATCGCCAATTGAGAAAACTGATTATTGGATTGTATTTTATTTCACTCTCATTTATTTTCATTTTCTGAAAAAAATCGTAACAAAAATACTTTTAACAGTTTTACATTCTATACTTCTTTAAATCAATAAGACAACATTTTAATATACATTTTTGTCGAAAATAAAATACAATAAGGGTAACAGATTTTTTTTATGGAAAAATCGTTTGTCTTTGTACAGCTCTGATGAGTTTATTAAATGTAATTTTAATGTCTTTTAATTATATATTTATCTAGTATCTATTGTCACTAAAAAAACGTAATTACAAGAAATTTTGTCAAAAATACGCTAAAAACACAAAACAATTGCGTTATATTTGATTTTTTGAATTGTTCAGCACACTTTTCACTTAAATCCTTATTTCATATTTAGACGCAAAAATATGCAAAACTTGTCACAAATTGGCATAAAAGTTACTACGTAAAGTCGAGAATTACATTATTTTTTAATTTATTAATTTTTTTATTTATGTTTTTTTGTTATTTTTTTACTTTCAGGAAATTTGTAAAAAAATATGCTACAAATAAGTCCAAATTACGCTATTTAAATCCTTCTGAATATTTAAGCAAAAAACGACTGTTTTTATAAATTTTGAAAAACTAAAATAAAAAAGCAAATATTAACAAGAACGTGAATATTTAACATTGCAAATTAAATATTTCTGGAGTGTGATTATGGACGTTTTAAGATTAACTCTAACGGTATTTTATTAAATAATTGTATCAAATTATGATAAAACCCCAACAAAACCTTTTCCTCCTAAACTTAAGGGTTGCTAATACGTTGTACATGTTTTTTCAATTCTTTAAAGTTTAATTTTCAACAAAAAACTTGAATGAACACAATTTTTTGTGTTAAATATAATTTTTGAATGTCTTTGTTACGAAAAAAATTATGCACAATAAAAATGAAGTAAAAACATAAGAATTAAAATAAAATAAAATCGTTTTTATAAAACAAATGAGCTGAATACATTTTCAATTTTTTTTCAGTACCAGATTTTTCTTAATTTTTACTTCCTATGTTAAAACTTCTAGAAATACTTCAAATCGTAATGTGAACTTTTTTCAAAATAATGATTTTCGCACTTAATTTCTTAAAATTTATCGATTACTAAAAAACAACTAAAATTAAAATACCTCTGAAAGTTCTCTATTTAGAAATATATAACTATAATAAATAATACAAACTTACGTTTTTACGTGCACTTTTTATTCAAAATACCTAAGGATAATTTTTAGCACACTTTTAGCCCAAAATTTTAATTTTTATCTCATTGCCTATTTTAGAAATGTTTGGTTCCATATTTTTTACTCACCCTGTATGGGACCGAACTTTTTAAGAATTTCATAAAAACCATGAGAAGGGGGCACCACATTAAACCATTTATGGTTAAGCTCACAAATTGAAAAATTGTAAAACACTGATTTATATAATTAAGATACGTTTAGTGTGGCAAAAGTACAATTTTTTCCAAAAAGGCAACTACTTACTTGAACGTTAAGGATATCCTCCAGTATTGTAGATAAGACAGCCCCCTCAAACTTTACGAAAAAAACGCTCCCAATACAATCTTTAGATAAACAGGAAAGGCAAAGATTGTCGAAATCGCCTTTTCGTATCTCGGGAATCTTCAATTTTGGCTTCATTGTTTTATTTTCTTACATTTGAATTTATTTGAGGTTAAGTTGAAAAATGAGTGAGGTTAGTTTATTCCAGACCATAGAGAAAATAAAACGGTGGAACGAGAACAAACCGCCATTGAATTTGGTCTGAAGCGATGGCTGTGTTTTAAATTAAGTGAAATTACTTATTTTAAGGATTAATGTACCTCATACATTTTTGAAAAAATTTGAAAATCTCAAACAAACCACTGAGAGATCTGAGCCACTAAAAAAAATTACCAAGTCTGCATCCAAGAAAACCACGACTTCTAATTATTTAAATAATTCTAATCAATAAAATTCTTGAAATTTTACACACCTGGCTGTAAACTGATAAGAACCACTTTATTTTTTTTGTTAGTAAATAAGGCCGGATTTTAGGAATCTTTCCCATCATGGAATTTTTAAGTGTTCTTCTAAAAACTCGAAATAAATTTGTTTTGTTAGAAATGGAATTTTTGACACCTTTTTTATTTTTCCTAAATTCCTAAACTGAATTGTATCCTAAATGAATTTTAAACATCCTACAGTTGTGTTTAACCTTTTTAATTTAAAATAGGATATTTTTTTACATTACATCAAAATTTTCAATTTCATTGTTACTTTATTTTACATCAAAATTTTTTTTTGTTTCTCAGGCTTCCAATATTTCAGTTTCAGTTAGTTTCTTAATTTCCCCATAGTATTTCATATTTTTCAATTACTCAAATTTTCAGTTTTTCGTAGTTTTACTATCTTATCTTTAGTTTTTTAGCTTTTCAGTTACTTAGAACTTAGAGTATGTGTTTCAAAACTTCAGTCTTAATATGTCTTAGTTATTTGTATTTTAGTTTTTCAGCGTTAAAATTCCTTTGTCGGTGTTTAAACTTTTAATTTTTGGAAATAACTGTGCATACTTTAATTCCATATTCAATTACTTTTTAATTTTAAATAATTTATGTATCTTATAAAATTAATTTTGGAATCAAAAAATAATTTTGTAGAAGTGTCAAAATTGCAGCGATCGCCAATTGCTAATTTGGATTTTAAAAATTTTAATTACATTATAACTGTAATTATTAATTTTTCCAAAACGACAGTGTAGATTTTAATTAGTTGTGTAAAAGTCCGCTACTATTCTAAGAATCAAAATTTTGTGTAGTAGATTTAAAAAGCGTTTTTTTGACAATCAAATTATATCAAAAACCAAGCAGAATTGACTAGTTTTCCGTTCTATGAAAAAAACCGGCCCCTAAACCGGTTCACTGATTCTCATTTTTCCCTAGAATGAGTGATTGACCAATAAAAATATAAAAATCACATCCTACTTCCTTATCTGGAGCACAAAAAATTGCAAGACAATTGAAGTGATAGACCAATCATGAGGCGTTCAAAATTAAGCAAAAAAATTGTTTGATTATTTTGTAAATGTCGGTTAAACTATCCGGAATTTCGCTGTTTTCTAAGAAAATTTCAGTTATTACACTTGGGTTCAAAATAGTGGATCGATTTGTTTTTGATAAAGATTGATTCTCGCAATTAGTTCGTGTTTAAACTCAATTGGTAAAATTTTCAGCAAAAACTCAATTGTAAATTTATTTTTTAAATGTTCTCAGGCTTTCATCCTCATAAGTTCTAACTTTTTTAATCACACAGTTTTTTAATTTATTCTCAGTATTTCAGCTTTTTACGAAAAACTATTGACTTCTATGATTATTGTGAACGAAATTCCTCAATGTAGGCACATTTCTAACCAAAAAACAACGGTTGAAAAAGAAAAAAACATTAAGTTTTAACTCAGATTAGTAATTTTAAAAAAGTAATTTTTCCGTTTTAACAAAATCACGCTTAAGTGGTTAAAGGAAGCAAAAATCGCACCAATTTCGACATAATTATGCCATTTTTCGGCGTATTTTTGAATAAATTTGGCGAAATATTACGTTACGCCTGAAAATGAGAAGAAACAATATAATTTTTATCTAATTTACCTAGTGCTTTTCAGTACTAAGTGTTTTAAAAAGCCAGAAATAACACCATTTTCACCCAACTCTACGATTTTTAAAGCAATTCGAACGTAAAATGTAAAAATAGCTGTAGCACTTGTGAAAAATCAAAAATTAGTAATTTCGATTTTTAAGAAAATTTAGATCTTCTGAATCATTTCTGAACCCATAACATACAAAAAAATTCTTGAATCAAATTTGAATAATGGAGGTGCTACAAAGGAGACAAAATAAAACAAACAAAACAAAATAAAATTTTATTTCATGTAACATTCCTTTGATGTTCCTTTCTTTTATGTTTTTGGAGATAAACAGGATTCCGGAACTCTTTCGCACAAATATCACATTTAAACGGTTTTTCCTTCGTATGAATCCTAACGTGACATTCCATATCAAATTTGCTTCTAGATTTTTTGTCACAATGTGGACACGAATAGGGTTTTTCACCAGTATGGAGCATCATATGACGTTTTAAATGTTGACTCTGTACAAAAGCTTTATCGCAAATTTTACATTTGTATGGCTTTTCGCCAGTATGGAGAAGCATATGATTTCTGTGCGCTCCCACAGTATTGAACGCTTGATCACAAAATTTGCAAACGTATGGTTTTTCCCCTGTATGGATTCTTTTGTGTACTGTGAGTTGACCTTTAGTGTAAAATTTCTTATCACAAAAGGTACAGGAAAATTGTTTATCTCCGTGTGTCAACATGTGTTTTTTTAAAATGGCTTTTGTGGAAAATTCCTTATCACAAATTTGACATAATGTTCCACTTTGGCGGTTCTCACGTTGAATGCCATGTGTTTCCAGATGATTTGTAAGTGCCAACATGGTGTTATATCTCTCGGTACAATGTGTGCAAGTAAAGGGTTTTTTCTCCCAATGGTTATTTTGTTTGTGGGCATTAAGTGATTTCTCTTGCAGAAAAGTTTTCGAGCAAAATTCACAAATGAACGATTGTGCATTAGAGTGTGTTAATTGATGCAAATCTAACTTTGGTTTAACTCGGAAAGCTTTACCACAATATTCACACACATATGGTTTTTCTCCTGTATGTCTAAGGAGGTGTCCTTTTAAATTAGCCTCTCGTGTGTAACTACGACCACAGAATTCACAAACGTATGGTTTTTCTCCTGTATGTGTTTTTATATGTCTCTCCAAATTCGCTTTTAAATGAAATGCACGAGAACAAGTTTGACAAATGTGAGGTTTCTCTTTCTTTATTGTCATATGTGTACGAAGATGTCGCTTCTTTCCTGTTAAATTCACTACTTTCTCACAAATGTAACATTTGAAATATTTTTTCTTGGGTAAAAGAATTTCTTGCTCTTTAAGATTTAAGTCTAGCGAAGATTCTTTTTCTTGTGGTTTATCTTCAATGTTTGAATGATTTACGTTTAAAGTAGTTTCCATTGTTTTAACTTCTGGATTATGATACAAACACTGAAATGCTCCATCAACTGTTTCAACTTCTCCATCATGTTCCAAATGATTTAAAACGAATCCTTCGCCACTTAAATCTTTCTTTACCGTTTCAATATCGACAAACACAATGTTTAAGTCTTTGGGAATCCCATAAAAGCCCCTAAGTGCATCATCTTCAGTATCACTACTCAACACAAAAACTTCATTTTCCACATCACTGTTTTTAACAAGAAATTCTTCATCACGTAAAAATTGTCCATTAGATGAAACTACTTTATCACCCTTTTCTCTCAAAACCCTTTGTAGCGTTGTTTGAGTTTCGTTAAATCGTTTTTTGAAGACGTAAAACTGGACGATTTCTTCGACGCATTTTTTGCAGATTTTTTTAGGCAACGCGTCGCCTGCTGCGACCTAAACAAAATAAATTAAAACAGTTGGTGAAATTTTGCTTTAGCCACACTTAACGTACGAAATATTAAAGCTTACATTAAAACTTTTCCATTTGCATTTAGTTATAAAATTTTGTTCAAACTAGATTTCTTTTTTTAATTGTTACTAATCTCATGGTGCACATATCTCAAAGTGAGCAATTATAAAAAATTATTTCAAAAAGTTGGCCGAAATACTAAAATATGTGCCAATTTTAAATATTAATAAACAACAATACATAGAAGATATCCGTTTCATTAAACAAACAAGAACGAAATGCCATTGGAGTCAATTCTATTTAAGGTGCTATTATCTATTAAGATTTTTCAAATTTTTGTGACAGTAAGAAATGTCTTATGTCTCTGTCTTCTGTCCTCTATACGTATTTGCTATCACTCTCTGTTTTCTGTTCCTCCTTTTCAATTTGTCTTTTCTTCTCTCTATTCTACATTATCGTTATTTTCTTTCTTTTATTTTCTATTATATGCCTTATTCTCTATCCGACATTAGATATTGGCAAATATTTTTCTATTCTTTATTTATCTTAGGGGTTTCCAATATTTTTTATCACTTGTTTTCTTTAACCTCTGTCTTCTTTCTTTTTTGTTCTTCGTTTGCGTATCAATGTTCTCTTCCTTCCTTTCTCTGTTCATTTTTATCACAGGAAGCTCTTCCGGACATAGAAACTTTTTCCTTATTTTAACATCATTCCCTAAAATCTTTCAATGGTCTTTCCAAATATCAATGTTCAAAGTTATTTCTTTGAAGAATAAATTGCCTTATACATTATAAAAAACTAGACACAACACAGTAACTTTTACTGTTTTTTTTATTACCAGTTTTTGACCAGGACAGAATCTACAAAAAAATAATATTGTCCTGGATACTGCCCTGTACGGTGGGTCACCTTAATGTATATCTTACAGTACCATAATAAATAAAAAAGTAATAATAAATCATGTTTAATTACAGATTTTTAAGAGGTTTAAAAAAATTGGAGATAGATATGTCTGCGATCAAAATGCTATTTTAAGAACAAATTTAAAATAGTAATTAAAAAAAGATAAACACCAAAAGGGCAAAATAAATAGATAGATTCGAAAAATTCTAAACCCCACAACTATTTCTTGCCTCTTGCTCTTGTAAGAATTTTATTCGTGTATTGCTTAAAAATTACATTTTCATTGGAGCACACATCAAGTTGCCATGATTTTTGTTACTAGTGATTTTTTATTTGACGTTTTATTTCTAGAGCAACAGTACAAGCAACGATCTACGGTTTCAAATTCATAGATGATTCGATTACAAAAAATATTTAATCGCTTGATATTCATATTATACAGGTAGAACCAAAAGTCACACATAAAATTCATATCTGTGTTTATGGTCACCATTCAAAAAAAGGTAGATTTTATTATTTCATATGTATATTTTGGCATCATAGTGACATTTGTAATGTCATGAGTTTTTGCGGTGTAACGTCATTGTTATTTTTTTTTAATGACAACTATTTTATTTACTGTTTTAAATACTACAAATCTTTATCTTTCTCGTAATAAGAAAAAAATTTAAAAATAAAATTTAAAATAAATAATTTAATAAAATAAAAAAATATTGACAGTTGAACAGAAGGCTCGATCTTTTTGCTATCATGAAAACACTTAATAAGCTGTTCCAAAACTATAAAAACGAATTATTTAACTATAAAAACGAAATAATTGTAAAATAATTATTAATGATTAGATCTCTTCTTGAAAATATAAATTACGTTAGCTATTATTTTTTTGAAATGCATGAATAATTTATGACAGCTAATTTTGAGAGAAAATGCGACGTTGGCGTTTTTTTAGTTTTGAAACAGCTTATACACACAAAAATATACACAAAAAGCAATCACCTTTTATAAAATAAAGCAAGAACAAAAAGATAAGGCTCTGTATGAAATGTTTAATAACTTTTTTTTTAACTTAATTATTGGCTTTTCTTCTTTTTTTATTATGTATCTATCTAGAACAAAAAAATGTCGTTTGGCATTAAAAAATTACGTCATTACTTAAAAACAAATGAAGTTGTAATTGTCAGTATGGTGTCAAAATTTTTTGAAAAATGACTAATAACAAAGATATGAAATTTGTTCGTTATTTTGGGTTTAGTCTTTATACAGGATGATTCAAAAGTGACGGACAAACTCTCGTATGGTGTTAAAAGACGTTCAGTTAAGCACAAAAATGAAGTCAGATTTTTTTTTACAAACAACATAATTTTGATATTAATATTTTGATTTTGATATATTTTTTAATTTGTTTTCCTTCGCAACGGTATTAATTTTTGCTCTTTTTTTTATTCCTACGATGTGGAATTTAATTTATTGTCGAATTTGCAAGTTTTTTAATTGTTTTGTACATCATAAGATTCATAAGACATTAATTGGTGATTTTTTCAACAGGTATTTGTTTCCGCTAACTAAAGTCAAAAAAATATGACTTGAAGCACCAAAAACTTAAATTAAAAATTCAATTTTGAAGAGCTATATCTCGTGAAAAAAGCTCGAACAATTTTTTGTCATGGGAACTTTTAATTTAATTTGATGTCCTTTATCAGCACTCGAGATATTGACCGATGTTTTTGAATCACCCTGTATTAATTTGTCTGATGTCAGGCAACCAAATATACAATTCATAATTTTAGACTTCTGAATATGGCCATGTGACCTAAATTTTTTAAATGCAAAGAAAATTTCCATTTATTTTGTGGCTAATACCGGGGACAAAAAAAATTAATTCCTATTAACTAAGTTAATAAGACTAAAGAACCGTTTCGAAAATTTGTGTTTTAAAAATTAAATTAAGCGTTAAAAAACACTTAATTTAAGCAAATACGTTGGTGTGGCTAAAGTCAAACTTTACTGTAATAGTAATGGCAATCACTTACGTGAAAATTAAGTAAATCCTCGAGTAGTGAAGTTAAGACAGCCCCCTCGAATGTTAGCACAAAAATGCTCCCGAGACAGTCTTTCGATAAACAGGCGAGACATAAATTGTCAAAATCGGTGGCTTGCAATTTTCCTGGCTTCATTGTTTACATTTTAATTTAGATCTGTGATTTAGGTTAAATTGGGAAATTAGTGAGGTTAGATTTCCACCAGACCACGGAGTTAGAAAGAAGGTGGAGCGGGAATATACATACAGAGTGTATCAGAAATACGTGTGTTAATTTTACCACGTAATAAAACAATTTTTCTATATAAAAAATTCAGTAGTCAATCCATTTTTCATCAGTACAACATGATGAATGATCAGTATTTAATTAATTTAAGCCTCCAAAAGTTACCCAATTACCCAAAAATACAGACTATATTTTTTGTCTTTAAAACTACTTATCCAATTTTTATAAAATTTGGTGTCCAGTCGAGAAAATCTGTTTTTTTGGGTTACTTTTGGAGGCTAATAATTCCATAAGGCAATATTGCATCACTTTATTTTTAATGCTTAATCTATGGTTAAAATATATGCACTACTTTGTAGGACATTCTGTATATTTTGCACAGAAAAAATTAAATACATTTAAATGACAATTAAAGCACGTACAGTATCTATTTTATAAAAATTTGTTCAGTATAAAGTGCCCAGTAAATAATCGTATATGCAGAGTATCTAATCTCTGTTTACACAGTTTAAAAAATAATATTAACATATTGGAGGTGGAACTTCCCAAATCCTAAAACATGTGTTTTTCATCTTTAACCTAAAACCCAACTATCAATTTTCATTAAAATAACTTAAAAAAAATTACAGATTCTTATACAAATTTTAACCCTTGTTTAATCTTCTTGGAGGTGGAATTTTGAAAAGGCGTGAGACACGTCTTTCTTTATTTTTTACCAAAAGCTCACACAACAATTTTTATTAATTTAACTTCAAAAATGGCCAATTTTAATTCGACACATTTAACGCCCCATTTAGGGGATGTTTTTCAAAAACAATCGGATATAATGTAATTAATAAGATAAATTAGATTAATCTGTAAGTCTGGTACTAGTATTGTGGTTTAATGTCAAAAAAACACCCATAAAAATATTTTTTATTTTGTATATTTTATTTTGATGTTTCTTCTTTTTATGTTTTCGGAACGCTTTCGAGTTTTTCCTTCCCATGAATCTTCAATAAGTGACGTTCAAAGGTAAATTTGCTTCTAGGTTTTTTGTCACAATATGGACACGAATAGGGATTTTCATGAAGCTTCAAGTGACGTTTTAAATTACTAGCTTGAACAAAACCTCTAGAACAAATTTTGCACTTGTATGGTTGTTCTCCAGTATGGAGATACATATGATGTTGAAGCGTCCCGTTAGCGGTGAATGTTTGACTACAAATTTTACAAAGGTATGGTTTTTCACCTGTATGGACTCTTTTGTGCACCGTGAGCTGGTGTTGAGTAACAAATTTCTTGTCGCAAAAGGTGCAAGAAAACTGTTTTTCCCCATGAATTAATAAGTGTACTTTTAATTTGGTTCTTGTAAGAAAGATTTTATTACAAATTGGACACATTGTGTCAGTTTGGTTCTTTTCACATTCAATACCATGAGTTTGGAGATGGTTTGTAAGTGCCAACATTGTATTATATCCCTCGTTACAGTATGTACACACAAACGGTTTGTCCTTCGAATGTCTATTTTGTTTGTGGGCATTAAGTGATTTCTCCTTCACGAAAACTTTCGAGCAAAATTCACAAACTAACGATTTAGTGTGGCTGAGTCGATGCACATCTAGGTCTCTTTTACTTATGAAACGTTTACCACAATATTCACACACGTATGGTTTTTCTCCTGTATGTCGAAGGAGGTGGTATTTTATACTGCACTTCTGTGAAAATCTCTGACCACAGAATTCACAAACAAACGGTTTTTCCCCGGTGTGTATCCTCATATGTGCCTCCAAATGCGCTTTTGAATTAAAGGCACGAGAGCAAATTTCACAAACTTTTGTTGTTGGCTTATGTGTGCGAAGATGTTGCTGCTTTACTATTAAATTAAATATCTTGTCACATATGTTACATTTGAACTGCGTTGGTTTGATTAAAGGACATTCTTCTTGTTTCCTATCTTTAATGTTTGATTTATTTAGGCTTGGAGTTGTTGAGACAATTGTTTCAACTTCTGGTTCATTCTTAACACTCAGAGGAGTTTCCACAAAAGTGGAAAGAGTAGTTTCAACTTCTGAAACAGTAGTTGAAACAGTGAAAACAGAAGTTTCAACTTTTGTTTCCTCCTTAATACTTCGGGTAGTTTTCACAGAAGTGGAAACATGAGTTTCAACAGTAGTTTCAACTTCTAGTTCATCCTTAAAACTGGAAACAGTAATTTCAACTTCTGGTTCATCCTTAATTCTTATAGTAGTTTCCACTTGTGGTTCATTCTTAATATGTGGAGTAGTTTCCAACGTAGTAAAAACAGTAGTTTCAACTTCTGGTTCATCCTTAATACTTAAAGTGGTTTCAACTTGTGGCTCATCTTTTATTTTTAAATGATACAAGCACTGAAATGCTCCATTACAAGTGCAAACAATTGTTTCAACTCCTCCATCTTGTTCCAAATGGTTTGAAACGAATCCTTCGTCACTTAATTCTTTCTTTGCCGTTTCAACATCAACAAACACAATGTTCAAGTCTTTGGGAACCCCATGAGTGTTCCTAAGTGCATCATCTTCACTATCACTACTCAACACAAGAGACTCATTTGCAACACCACTGTCTTTAACAATAAATTCTTCATCACTTGAATTCTTCATTAGATAAAACTAATTCACCATCCATTTGTTGAGTTTTGTTAAATCTTTAAAGATGCAAAACTCTATGACTACTTTTTTTCTTCGACAACGAATCCCCAAGAGAGGCCTAAATAAACCTACAACTATTTTTACAAATTAGATCTGAAATTTTAACAATCAAGAGTTAGTAGGATGGTGAATGTTACTCCAGGACCGGGGCATTTGGCGAAAAAGATCTACAAAATACCTTGTTTTTAAACACCCCAAAATGGCTTTTTATTTCTGGACCAAGCAAAGGTAAAAAGGTAATTTTTTCACAAAATAAATTTATTAAGTGAAAAGAAAGCAAGACCTTATCAGTTTAAGCCTCAATATAGTAACACCATTCTCAACAGTTCTATTATCGAGCAACAGCTGAAAAAAATGTTAAATCTTTAGGTTTTAGAACTGTTTTTAAAACGCCACATATGCCTCCTTGATATGGCCTTGTTTTTCCTTTTTTTTACATGCGCTAAATAAAAAGCCATTTTGGGTTGTTTAAGGTTGAACTATACTCAGAACGTCCGAAGAGAAAATTTGAAATTGGATTTTTAAGAAAAGTAATAAACAAAATGTTTTCTTTACAATTATATGTTGTTTCTAAATTCAGTCACTACCTCACAAGTCAGTTTGTATTTCATTTAAAGTATTTGTAACCGAGTTTAAACGGGTTAAAAAGTCGATTTGATTTGTTGTTCTATTAAAAAAACTGTAACTTCAAATTGCTTGAAAAAAATATGATGACTTTCTAAGGGCCTTGGTAACAATATACATAAATTTGAAAAAAATTGATGAGTCATTTAAACATAAAATGAAAAAATCTCAATTTTTAACCATTTTATTTTTTCATTAAAAAATGGTACTATGTTATTTGATAATTTTTTGTATAGGTCTTTTATATGACTTACTTGTAATACTACATTTTTTTCATGCCATTTGAACTCTAGGTTTTTCCATAAAAACATTAAGATTATTACATTGTTTACCCCGTTATAACTTGGTTACAAATATTTAAATCGAGATAAGAACTGATCTGTGAGGTAATAAGAGAACCTAGGAACATCATCCAATTGTAAAAAAAAACGGTCTTGTGTATTATTTTTCTTAAAAATTGAGTTTCAAATTAGTGCATTCGCACGCCCGCCTGGACGGTGAGCCCAGTATAGTTCAACTTTAAAAACAATGTATTTTGTGAGTTTTTAAGATCGTTTTTGGTTCTTTACTTTTAGGAAAAAAAGTAACATTTTACATCCTACTACAATCTAAATAAAAACATGATTAAGAGTGATGTGTCTTATTTAAATTATTATTAAATGAAATGAATTAACAGTACCCTATATCATCAATGGTTTTTGACAATTCTTTAGACAAAATCGTAAACTTGACAAAAAAACTAATTATCAAAATTTAAAAAATTGTGATTCATCAAACAGTTATCTCTTTTATCTACAATCTACATCTACAATATCATTGTTTCACACTTTAATATGTTGTAATTACTTGACTTTTGTTCAAAATAATTCAAAATTTTGAAAAAACCCTTACAGGAATCAACTATTAGATATGAAAAATTAGATAACTAACACAAACGCAAACTGTAGAACTATAAAAAGTAAAAAAAATTATAATAGCAGCAAATGCCAATACATATTGTTAAGAAAAAATTGAATTAAGTGCAAAAACTTATATATAATACTAATTTTAGGATTTTGTTGAAGTTGTATATATATATATATGACGGTTTAAACGTGCTGAATAACTCTTTCAGTTTTTTGCTATCAGGTATAAATTTTAAGATTTTTCTAATTTCTTAAAATATTTTTTTTGTGTAAAGAAATAGTGTAATTTACGTATTTTTTGTACACAAAAACGATGTTTTTTAAGTCAAATAATTTACGGCCCATTCCTGGAATTTTCACAAAAATGGTCTACATCCAAGTTGTAAATGATATTCCATTTAAAAATTCCACTATTAAGATGAGAGACGATATAATAATAATAATAATAATAATAATAATAATAATAATAATAATAATAATAATATGTAATTATAATATGTAATATGTAATAATACATAGGGAAATAATCAGAAGCATGTCAGAAGCAATGATAGCAGATTTTTGCTGGTTGAAACTTTGATGGAGAATAAGAAAAAAAACAACTACAACAAAGCTACTAGTTAGATTTTTATTAATGACTTTGAGTGTTTTAGAACGAATTATAACATTTGTTGCAAAAAAGTAAGCAAAAAAACTACGTTATGTTTATGTGATACATAATTTTCGATACAAAAGCATTAAATTTATAATAATCACGCACAATAATAAGGAGGAACAAAAAATAATTTTTGACAGACCAGTGTAATGCTAATGAAAGAGTGATTGTGATATGTTCTTGTAAATTTTAAACATAACTACTACATGATCCAAATGTAATCTTAAACTCTTTTAAATAAATCATTCCATATACATTTCTAATATGTTTGCTCTAGTTTTAGAAAAAATACAATCAATGTTACCAACCACAGAACCCATAAAAGTCTAGCAACGCTTCAAACCCTAATAAAAGATTCCATTAGAGCACCGACTTGTGGCTCCCTCAACGGCTGTTTATTAACACTGGACAGATTTTTTAGCCTCATACGCTGAAAAACTACACATAACACATGAGAAGTCTTAAAAAATGAAAAAAAATCCCATAACTGATTAACACTATTATTTTATTATTCAAAACATACGTTCATAAAATGTTGAGGGCACTCTTAATCACGTTTTTATTTAGAATTTAGACCGTTTATGACTTACTTCAATGTCTTCAATTATACGGTAGCCCCCTCGAAATTGGCCACAACAAAGCTCGTGTTAAATAAATAAATGGGATAGGGAAAGCTTCTCACAATCGGATTTTCATGTCTTGGGGGTTTGCAATTTTGGAATCACAGTTTCGTTAAAGTTTTTGAGGTTAACTTGTAAAATGAATGAGGTTAGTTTTCCTCAAGGCCATAGAGTAAGTAACAAGGTGGAGCGAGAATAGTTAGGAACTGACTAGTGTTTGGAGCCATTTTTAACAATTATTAGCTGTTTGAAAACTATAAAATGCCAACGTCGCATTTTACCGAATTATTTTTTAAGTAAGATTGATAAAATAGTAAAAAGTTATTAATGATCTAATGATAAAGATCTGTCATTAGTCATTATTCATTAAACTAAATTACATTTTAGATATATTTTTTTTAAAGTGCATAAATAATTTATAACACCCAATTTACAGAAAAAATGTGACGTTGGCGTTTTTATATTTATTAAACAGCTAATACATACTAATTAACAAAAAATGCTACTTTTACAAATATTTAGCCATAATCGGAATTAAGATAACTTACAAACGGAGAGTTTAAAATAAAATTTAAAATGTGGTAATGTCTTCACTAATACACTTCACCAGGATTTCTAGAAAAACCTTCCAATATTTTTTTAAATATGTAAGTACTACTGCTAATTGTTTATACAATTTGAATTGTGTAAAATTTAGTTTCGTTAAGAGAAAGACACTAATAAAATTGTATTATTAATATTATTATTTTATATTTGATACAAAATTACAATGTTTTGAACATTTAATTTTACGTAACACTTAGAATATTTACTGTAAAAAGATTATGCTATATACATTTGTAAGGAGTCATCTTCAGGATAATAGTGTTTTCTGGTGTTCATGTATTATACAGGCTGATTCTTTTAGGGCCTACATTAGAAACATTTCAACTTCTAATATAGCTAATAGAGGTTGAAGATTTTGCATGAGTGAAACTAAATTATTTTAAAAATGGCTGATTTTCCGGAACTACGAGAAATTGGCGCCAACTTTGCAATTTTAAATAGTAACCACCTATTATATTGCATTTTTGAATTCGCCAATGAGTCTTTGAGTAAAATGTACCCTAGTTGTTAGTACGTATCTGTCATAGTTTTTGACTTATGTCAATTTTTTTATACAAATTTTCATTTGCAAAGGTTCATTTAAAATACTTACAGCTTGTGAACTGTTTACAACAAGTAAGTAATTCTTTTTGCATTTAAAACAGCCAAAGGTTCGAAAGGTTTTCTTAAATCTTCAAGATTGTCATATGTCAAATTGCAAGGCTAATACGATTTTTTGAAAGTGACGATTAAAAAATGATTATAAAACAGTTTACCTTGTTTTTTCAATGGCAATCAAAAAAGAACATCAATTTGTATGCAGACTTTTATTAAGACCTTCTATATCTGGCTTTTACGGTTTTTAAAATAATCGCAAAAAACTGAATTTTATCTCATTATTTTCATTTTTAATCAAGTAAACTTTTAAAAATACGATATTGTGCTATTAATTAACAGAAATGTCACATTTCTTCACCATTTTCATTCAAGAAGTTCAAAATTCGATGGCAGACTAACTGAGTTACTTTATATATTTCATTAAGTTATAATAAACCATAATTAAATATTATTGTTTTGCTGCCTATTTGATAATGAACCAGCTAAAAACTAAATAAAATATTGAAGTTTGGCAATTATTGACCATTTTACAAGGTCTACTTAATTAACTATAAAAATTACGAAGTAAAATTCGTTTTTTGTGATTTTTTTCAAAAACTGAAAGAGATAGGTATAGAACGTATTGATAAAAGTCACCATAAATATCGATATTCTTGCGATTGGCGTTAAGGAAATAAGGAGTTATACCAGTTTTTTGAAAATCATTTTGAAAAAATCATATTAGCCATGAATTTTGACTATTGACAATTTCGAAAATTCTAGAAAACTGTTCAAACCTTCAGTTATCGAATGCAAAAAAAAATATTCAAACATGGCAAAGGTTTCAAAGACTGTGATATCTTAGATAAACCTTTGCAAATGAAAATTTTTGCAAAAAAATGACATATGTCAAAAATTATCACAGATAAGTCCCAACAATTTTAAGTTTATTCAGCTTTAGAAGAAAAATTCTCAAAACGTCCAAGCGCCACTATTTTATTTAGGAAAAAATTAACTTCTAATAAACTACCTTAATCCACAGTGGCTCTCAACAGGTGGGTTAATAAAAATAAAAATGCACTTTTTGGAAAAATGATAAGGGTTTTTAACTCGTCTGATCACGAGAAATTGTTTTGTATTGTTTAATTTTTTAAACAAGTGACGTTTTTTCTATATATGGGATGGAAATTCTGTTGGGTTTAATAATAAAACAAACAAAACTAAATAAATGTTTATTTTACGCAATATCCGTTTGATGTTCCTTCTGTTTATGTTTCCGGATATAAAAGGGATTTCGGAACGCTTTCGAGCAAATATCACACTTGAACGGTTTTTCCTTCGTATGAATCCTCACATGACATTCCATGGAAAATTTACATGTAGACTTTTTGTCACAATGTGGACACGAATAGGGTTTTTCACCAGTATGGAGCATCATATGACGCTTTAAATGATGACTCTGTACAAAAGCCTTATCGCAAAATGTACATTTGTGAGGTTTTTCGCCAGTATGGAGATACATATGATATTTAAGCGATACCATAGTGTTGAATGATTTGTTACAAGGTTTGCAAACGTACGGTTTTTCCCCCGTATGGATTCTTGTGTGTACTGTGAGTTGATTTTCAGTACAAAATTTCTTAGTACAAAAGGTGCAGGAAAACTGTTTATCTCCGTGGTACAACAAGTGTGTTTTCAGTATAGCTTTTGTGAAAAACACTTTATTACAAATTGGACACATCGTGTCAATTAGGCTGTTTTCACATTGAATACCGTGTGTTTCCAAATGATTTGTAAGTGCCAACATGGTGTTATATCTTTCGGTACAATGTGTACAAGCAAATGGTTTTTCCTCCGAATGAATATTTTGTTTATGTAAATTAAGTAATTTCTCCTCCCGGAAACTTTTCGAGCAAAATTCACAAACATACGATTGGTTATTGTGTCTTCTGAGTCGATGGATATTTAAATTTGCTTTATTTTTGAAACTTTTACCGCAATATTCACACACGTATGGTTTTTCCCCTGTATGTAGTCGGAGGTGTCCTTTGAAATTGTCCTCTCTTGTATAACTACGACCACAGAATTCACAAACATACGATTTATCTCCCATATGTATCTTTACATGTCTCTCTAGATTCGCTCTTGAATAAAAGGTACGAGAACAAATGTCACAAGTGGGGGGTTTCTCTGTTGTTGAAGTTGTCACATTATGTATACGAAGATGGCGCTGCTTTCCACTTAAACCCAATACTTTGTCACAAATGTCACACTTGAATTGTTTTGGCTTCGGTATGGAAATTTCTTGCTCTTCAACTTTAATATTTAAATGATTTAAGCTTGGAGTAGTTTCAAGTGGAGTGGCAACAATTGTTTCAACTTTTAGTTTATGATACAAGCACTGAGATGTTTCCTCACAAGTGCAAACAACTGTTTCAACTTCTCCATCTTGTTTAAAATGATTTAAAAGGAATCCTTGGTCACTTAATTCTTTCTTTGCCGTTTCAATATCAACAAACTCAAAGGTTAAGTCTTTGGGAATCCCATAAGTGTCCCTGAGTTTTTCATCTTCACTATCACTACTCAACACAAAATGTTCATTTTCAACACCACCGTCTTCATCAATTGAAAATTCTTCATTGGATAAAACTTCTTGTTTAATATCCATTTAAGTGTTTTTTCAGATTTGTTAAATCGCTTTTTGAAAATGTAAAACTGGGCGAGTTCTTTGATGCATTTTCGGCGACCTTCTAATAAAAAACGTTAAAAATTACGAGTCTAATAATACAAATAAAAACATGGTTAAGAGTGGTGTCAATTGTTATGTTTAATCAAAATGACATATACCATGAACCCAATCGAAGATTCGGAAATAAAATTAACTAGACGTCCTCTGGTGATGACTTTTGAACTATGTCGAAAACAGTAAAGAAATTTTCGTAATGCCACATTGAACTGACATTTAATGAATTGTTTAACAATTTTGCGTGTATAGTGTTAATTACTTACAATAGAAAGAATTACTTTAAAAGTACGTGGTGGTAAATACTAGCGTTGACTTTGGTTCTGTAGTTTTTCGTGGTATAAAGTGTTTATTGTTGAAACTTGAAAGTGGATAAAAAGTGAAAAACATTTAAATTTTGATTACAAAGTGTTATCAAACAGTTGTCTAATTAAAGATTATAAGTAATGGATCACAGCGAACACAAAGTTTGGCTCAAGAAACCAATAAATTAGTGAAGTGTTATGAATTTTAGGTTAGAATTTTCCACTAAAAAAATCATGAAATGCTGCGGTAAATCTACAAAACTACAATAAAGATTAACAACTGCTGATACATTTAAACGTAAATTATGCCAAAAGGTAGGTTTTTCAATGTCTTTGTAATAATTTTCCAATAAAGAAAGTGAACCAAACAGTCATTCGTTATTCGTGTTTTCCTCGTCATCTCTCATTTGTCAACATAAGTTTCTTGCATCAAAGATGAAATAATCATTCCGCATAGGCAATGTAATAATTGTGAAGCCCCAAAATTAGTACAACGCTCAAAATATCCGAATAAACATTTTCCCGCCATTTATGGTTACTGTTTTCGACCTAGCTCAGTGGCGCCCCCAACGGTAATTTTACTTCCGAATAGTTAGAATAATATACAGGCTGGTCCAGCTTTTAAACTGAATTGTTAGTGGTCAATTTGGCTTATTTTTGGGAAATAACTTTATTTTATTTGATAAAAATAGGACTTTCACGATTTAAAAAAGGAAAGGTCAAAAGATCAAAGGAAAAGATACAATTTTTTTAGCTCACTGTAGTGAAGAAGATAAAAAGTTAAGTTTGTTGCAAATTTTTAACTGGAACACGCAATTTTTTAACAAGTTAGTTAGTTGCTAACTTCACAGGCATTTGATTTTATGTTTTTAGATAGACCATTTAGCTTTAATAGTCTTTGAGGAGCAAAAACATAAAATAGGGTGTTCCATTTAACTTTTTCAAGTTATTCAACTTTTAACAAAGTTCTTATTGTTTTAAGTTCCTAACTGCAATGCGATATCAATATTCATTCTTTTTTAGAAATCTCAAAACATCAAAGGAAAGTCCTAGGTTTCCTCTTTAAAATTCATAAATGCCAGAGTTATCGATTAATTAACTGGAAGGTGCAAATCTAAAAAAAATAAAAACCCTAAATATTTCGTAAACGGCTAAATTTAGGTGTAGGGAAAACTTATAAAAACTATCTTAAAAAAACTCTAGTATTCCAAAAACGTGTTAAAAAATCTAAAAAAGCTTTCCGTATAACCGGTAGCATCGCCATCTTGAAAATATTTTCGTGGAGTAGAACCTAAGAAATAATGGTCGTATACAAATTTTCAGATGACTATCATTATTAGAACCCCCAGTACGTGTAATGTGGGGTTTAGACGGAACAGACTGTATATTTATTGTACTATTCTTGCAAGAATAGTACAAAAAATATACAGGCAAGAATAATACAGAAAAGAAATATACAGGCTGTTCCGTCTAAACCCCATATTAGAACTATTGGGAGTTCTAATAATGACAGTCATCTGAAAATTTATGTATAACCATAATCTTTTAGGTCCTGCTCAATGAAAATATTTTCAAGATGGCAGCACTTCCGGTTATACCGGAAGTCGATATCAACTTTCTTATTTGAAATAGAATGCTATATTTTTTAATACGTTTTTAAATTAGTAGAGTTATTTTGAGGTAGTTTTCATAATCTTTTCCTATACCCAAATTTAGCCGTTTTCAAATGAAATATTTATGGCTTTTAATTTTTTTTTGGAATGAGGAAGGTTCCAATTTTTCAAAATGTTATTATTTAATTTCAACATAATAGTACTCAAATCAAGAACAAGAAATTAAATGCAAAAAAATAATATTAGCTTTAAAAATAACAAAAATATAAGCTTTTTTGTCTGCCGATTTGACAGCGGACCCGCTTTGAGCCTGATGACGTCACGCGGCATAAACTGTTTACATCGTAGCGGCTATTTATACACTACTACTACTGTATTGTGTTAAGATCTCTGGACAATTTTATTGACTTAAAAGAAATAAATATTGAAAGAAAGTATTATTTGTGATTTGTTTAAGTAGATACTGTAATAAATAAATCACTAATAACTAATAATAATCCATTTTAATAATCACACAAAAATCAGCGTTTGCGAATAATAATAATAATAATAATCTTTATTGTCCAACGAGATCATCAATTACAGGGCAAAAATTAATATTGTAATGTTACAAACAATAAGAAATTATAAATGCAGGTATTCTTACAAATAAAAATAACGAAAATTAACATAAATTTAATAAAACAAACAATAGATTGAATCTAATTTAATCCCATTTACGATTGGCCAGACTTATAAATAATAAATATTAATTAATGAGAAATATTTATATTAATAAAATATTATTTTATTTAAACAAATTAAAAATATTAACTAATGGAAATTTTTATGATATATAGAACAAACAATGCTTGCAAAATGTTTTGTACAAAAAATATGTAAAAAATAAGTGTTCTACAAACTCTTGTATAAACAGAAATACAATTTCTTTATTTGTTGATGCTTTTGAACATACGTTCGATGAATAAGTAGATATGGTTTATAGTTATAAACCTAGAGTTTTCAAATATATGAAATTACGATTTTCTTGTTTTTTTAAAGTTGTAATGTTCTCATTTTTTGATATCAAACAGTTTGATAACGTGAGATTTCTAAATTTTATTTATTTTATTTAGGGCTAATAGTTTATTAAACAGTCATAAAAGATATAGGAATGCAATAGCTAAATGGAAAAAATTGAGGAACAGCGAAGTAATTTTGGAAACATGTTAATTTGAGTCAATTGTGCCGTGTGACGTCACACCTAACGAGACCAGTAAAGCGCGCGATCTGTCAAATTTCGAACTTTGAGGTCTCATAACTTTTTTATTTTTGCGAATATAACGAAATTAAAAGTACCATTGGTTTTACAATTATTAGGACTATTAATGGTATTAATTTAAAAAAAATTATACTTCCTCAAAAATCTTCTAGTTCAAAAATCGATAACTCTGCCATTTATAAAAATTTGGAAATATTTTTCAGCTTATTTGAAAGAGAAATCCTAGATCTTTCCTTTCGTGTTTTCAAATTTCTAAGAAAAAATAACAAACTCAAAGTGTGCAGAACTTTAAGCACCCATAACAATTTTTTTTCAAATGAAATGATGAAAGTTTTATTTCACTAAATGATAGAGAATTTAATTCTGCATCGATCTGTATTTAGATTCCCTATAACCTATAGGTATTTATTTGAAAAAATTTAGTTCAAACTTAACCTTAAAATTTTTTGGTTTATTAACGTCATATTCAATTTTGACTACACTGAAGAACAGA
The DNA here is from genome assembly GCF_031307605.1 of Tribolium castaneum. Lineage (NCBI taxonomy): Eukaryota > Metazoa > Arthropoda > Insecta > Coleoptera > Tenebrionidae > Tribolium > Tribolium castaneum. The sequence continues at coordinate 1,182,903 of NC_087395.1, read as the reverse complement.
TATAGGCCATCTTTTTTAAATCTCCAAATATGATTACGAAATTTCTAAAACTAAGCGAGTTACCGATTTTTTAAGTGACAAGTGTAAATACAAAATTTTTTTAAAAATACTAGATATCTCAAAAACGGTTAAACTTTAAATTTTAAATTTTTTTGAAGCTCTAGGCGCCAGAGGGATGCAGAAAAAACTTTGAAACCAAGATAAAATTTGGTCCTCCTTTAAACTAAAATTGACCTGTTTCAGCATTTTTTCCAAACTTGCATAAGATTGGAGATTTCAGGAGGTGGAAATTTTAGTTGGGACACCCTGTATTGTCTGGCTGTGGATAAAACGTTGTATTGCATACGGGTCTTACATGTGTTTTATCCGCTGAATGAAACGCTCGAACTTTGCGCGGATAAAATACATTATAAAACCCTTATACATGATTTCTATAAATATGCAACCAATAATACCGATTCCAGGTGACCAGATCGGTAATCGTTAAAAAAAAAAATAATAATAAAAGATTACATTGTTCTGTGTAGTGTCAAATTTGTCTTGACAGTTTTGCTAAAATTTCATAATGGATTATTATTATTAATAATAATATCAATCAATTAATGTTTTCAAAAATCAAAGTTCCAGGTGGTAAGTTCAGTTAGTATTTTTGGTTGCATTTTAGGACATGTCAGAAGTGACCCACTATTGACTCACCCTGTACAATAAATAACTATTCAGAAAACTATTGGTTCAAAAACAATATTATTGAATTAGAAGTAATTTCTAGAGTAGTATTTACCAAAAAATCGTCGTGGTAAGGTGCCATTAAAAAAAAATTAATAACCCGTAAACCAAAAGGAATTTCGAAACATTTTATTCTTGAAAAATGATCATATTTTTAAAGTAGTTTTTGTAAGGTATAGTTTAGGCACAAAACGCTTGCTTTTGCCCAACGCTGTAGAATTTTTTCTTTATGTATAAGCCATTTTCTACCACACAGCATTGAGTTGGTGCGCCAGTTTTTGGCCGGATGGTTTATAGTACTTTAATTTCTCCAACAATATTGGGGTAAAATGTGGGTAAATATGACTGCAATATTCTTAGTAAAAATACTATAGAATTGAAAGATCTTTGACAATACTTCTTAAGCTAAAAAGATATAATTACATCTCAAAAAAGTGGTTCAAAATCGTTCACCACAGAGTGCATACATCGTAACTTGAACCACAAATTTGATTTTTCGTTAATACAATGTGTTTCACATAATTTTACGAGAACTACGCCTGTAAAATGCCACCAACAATACATATTCCGATACGAGCTCTAGTTTGTTCACCCCTTCAAAAAAGTGCAACGATTTAAGTCAGTGATTAATATAAAAAGATTAGAATCATATTCATGCTGTCTCTTAATAGTATACATGATAATTGTTTGTGAAGAACACCAATTTGTGACTATTAATAAAACAGTCATTAGTCTGACAATTACTGTCATGGGTTTCCAAAAATTAAAGGTATATTTTTTGTATCAAGTGTTTTGTGACTTTTGTATATTTGACTGCGTATACAGCCTGTATATTGTTATGAAACGAGTAATATTCAACAACTTACATCGGTTAAGAGGTCAATAACACCTGTTTATAAAAAATGATTAATATAATTTGACAGGTCTTAAAAAATCGGAAAATTTGATTGATATTAACATGTCAACAAAATTTTCACAACACTCTTGACCATGTTCTTATTTAGACAGCATTTAACTTACTTGATTATATCCTAGAGTACGGAAGAACAGACAGCCCCCTCAAAATTTATCACAAAAACGGCCTTGAGACAACCTGTCGATCAACAGGAGAGGCAATTGTAGACAAAGTCGTTTTTTTTAATCTTGAGAGTTTGCTTCATTGTTTGGTCTACATAGTATTTTTTACAGGTTAGTTGGAGAAATAAGTGAGGTTAGATTTTCCTCAGACCATGGAGTAAATAACAAGATGGAACGTGGAAAAATAAATTGGCTAGTTCCAGGCAATAAATATGCTAACATTTCTTAGGAAATTGTATGCAAAAAATTATAATTCATTAATTACACAAGTGGTAATAAAAAATTTCTTGATTTTTCAGGCAATTTTAGGAAAATTCTTCGAAAAAAACTTCAAAAATTTGCTTAATACTCAAAAAAGACAGGCTTAGACAAAGGTACCTAACATGTTCGGTTTAATTTTATCATTTTTGACTTGTTTTAATCAAAATTTTGCGAAATTGCTTTTGTGACTGTAGAAAAGACTAAAATTCGCTAAAAAGACAAATCTAATTATTGCCTCGCTTCGACTGAAACAACGAAAATAGCAAATATAAAAAAATAGTTTTTACCAGAAAAATGTGCTAAAAATCTCTAAAAAAAATGATTTTAAGATTTATCTGTATCATTTTTAGTGCATTTTTAATGAAATATTTTTAATGACAAACGTGTTGAAACAACAAAAATAATGAAATTTTTAAATGAATTTAGTAATTTTCCAAGACAAAACAATTTCTAAGAAGATTTTCATCATCGAACTTTCAAGGTTTACTTTTTTACCAAATTTCGACTCAGTCAAATTATATTAAAATGTTCGATAAAGACAAAAAATCAATGTAGTTCATGATCCGATATAATGTTTTCATAAAAAAAATTAAGTTAATGGTTTTTTCAGGCAGTTTTCACAACTGACAATAAAATAAATCTCTGGTACAAAAATAAACACGGTTGCACGAAGTATAAGTAAAAAAATAAGATCAATTTCCGTCCATTTCGAAATTTTTGAGGCAATTTTAACTTAACATTCTGTTTATACCTCAAAACTCAGCTTAAATATACATAAAAAAATTGCGAAATAATTGCGTTTGTGACTGTAGAAGAAACTAAAATGCTCTAAAAAGACAAATGTAATTATTGTCTTGCTTCTAGTGAAACAACGAAAATAACAAATTTAAAAAAAATAGTTTTTACCACAAAAATGTGAGAAAAAATTCTAAAAAAATCATTTTTAGATTTATCTGTATCATTTTTAATGAAATGTTTCTAACGACAAACGTGTTAAAACAAACAAAAATAATGAAAATTTTAATTGAATTTTGTGATTTTCCAAGACAAAACAATTTCTAAGGAGATTTTCATCATCGAACTTTGAAGACTTCCTTTTTTACCAAATTATATTATAAAGACAAAATCAAGTAGTTTGTGATCGATGGTGTTTTTCAAAAAAAAAAAAAAACAAATAAAATTAGGTTAATGGTTATGTATTTTTCAGGCTGTTTTCACAACTGACAATAAAATAAATCTCTGGTACAAAAATAAACAGAGTTGAGTAAAAAATAAGATCAATTTCGAAATTTTTTAAGGCAATTTTAACATTCTGTTTTTATCTCAAAACTCAGCTTAAATACTCACAAAACGCCTTTTTTATTAAAAAATTTGAAAAAATAAAATTTTATGTCTTAATGCAAGTATTGTTTCAGCCAGTTGTGGTAAAATTGTTCAAAAAAAACACATTTTTGCAACAAAGAACGTGCCCAAACACTTTGAAAAGGCAAAATTGCCTTACACGCAAAATTAGAACTATGAATATTTTTACAAGAAACAATTTTAATAAAATTGTATTAGTTATTTCTCGTACAGGAAAGAAATTAGAAACACCCACAAGACAATACATTTTTATTTTATGCAAAATTGTCTTAATGTGCCTTCTTCTTATGCCTTCCGAGATAAATCGGGTTTCGGAACGCTTTGGAACAGGTGTCACATTTAAACGGTTTTTCCCCCGTATGAAGCCTGACATGACATTCCAAGTTAAATTTGCTTCTAAATTGTTTGTCACAATGTGTGCACGCATAGGGTTTTTCATCAGTATGAACCATCATATGATGTTTTAAATGATGACTCTGGACAAAAGCTTTATCGCAAATTTTACATTCGTATGGTTTTTCGCCAGTATGGAGATACATATGCTGTAGAAGTCCATTCCCACTGGTGAATATTTGACCACAATATTTACAAAGGTTTTCTTTTTCTCCTGTATGGACTCTATTATGTATCGTGAGTTGAGCTTGAGTGTAAAACTTCTTATCGCAAGAGGTACAGGAAAACTTCTGGTCTCCGTGAATCAACAACTTTTGGTTTCCGCGAGTTGACAACTTTTGGTTTCCGCGAGTTATGAACTTTTGGTTTCCGTGATTCAACAAGTGTGATTTTAATCTGTGTTTTGAGAAAAATTCCTTATCACAAATTTGACACAAGTTCTCACTTTGCTGGATTTCACGTTGAATACCATGAGTTTTCAGATGGTTTGTAAGTGCCAATATGGTGCAAAATCTATTGTTACAGTGTGTACAAGTAAACGGTTTTTCCTCCGAATGTCTATTTTGTTTGTGTGAATTAAGTGATTTCTCATATCGGAAAGCTTTCGAACAAAATTCACAAACGTACCCTATATTGTGTACAAGTAGATGCTTTTTTAACATTGGATTAGTTATGAAACCGTTACCGCAACATTCACACACATATTGTTTTTTTCCTGTATGGCGATGTAGGTGTTCAGTTAGATAGTCCTTTCGTGAAAAACTGCGACCACAGAATTCACAAACGTACGGCTTTTCTCCTGTATGTAGTAGAAAGTGTGACTTTAGACTACAATTTTGTGTAAATCTCAAACCACAGAATTCACAAACAAACGGTTTTTCCCCCGTGTGTACTCTCATATGTTCCCTTAAATGTTTTCTAAAACGAAATACACGAGAACAAATTTGACAAGTGGGAGGTTTCTCTTTTATGTTATGTGTACGAAGATGTTGCTTCTTTACTCTTAAATTGAATATTTTGTCACAAATGTTACACTTGAATTGTTCCGGAATTTCTTGCTCTTTATCTTCACTGTTTGAATTATTTAAGTTTGGAGAAGATTTCCTAGAGGTGGAGACAATTGTTTCAACTTCTTTTTCTTCTGGTTTATCTTTAATGCTTGAATGATTTAAGTCTAGAATGGGAACAACTGTTTCAACTTCTACTTTGGAAATTTCTTGTTCTTTTACTTTCAAATGATATAAGCACTGAGATGCTCCATCACAGGTACAAACAATTGTCTCAACTTCTCCATCTTGTTCCAAATGCTTTAAAACAAATCCTTCGCTATTTAATTCCTTCTTTGCCGTTTCAATATCGACAAACACAATGTTTAAGTCTTTGGGAATCCCATAAAAGTTCCTAAGTGCATCATCTTCAGTATCACTACTCAACACAAAAACTTCATTTTCTACATCACTGTCTTTAACAATAAATTCTTCATCACGTGAAAGTTGTCCATTAGATGAAACTACTTTATCATCCTTTTCTATCAAAACTCTTTGTAGCTTTGTTTGAGTTTCGTTAAATCGTTTTTTAAAGACGTAAAACTGGATGATTTCTTCGACGCATTTTTTGCAGATTTTTTTAGGCAAGTCATCGCCTGCTGCGACCTAAACAAATTAAATTAGAACAGTTGGTGAAATTTTGATTTAGCCACACTTAACGTACGAAATACTTAAGCTTACATTAAAACTTTTTCATTTGCATTTAGTTATGAAATTAAGTTCAAACTAAATTTCTTTTTGAATTGTTACTAATCTCATCTTAACTGCACTGCCATTAAAAACACCAAAATTAAGGCAAATGATAACATTATAAAATCATCTAAAAACACTTCTGGTGCCACGTGGACTGTAATAAATTCAAAACGTCGTCGGAACATAAACTGTGATAAGAGTGACTGTGATATTACTGCAAATGATTGTAATGTATATTTTACTAATGTTGCGAAAACTGTGATAGATAAAGTTCCAAAATCTGACTGTGATCCTATTGTATTTACAAGTATGTGTTATAACAATAATGTAAAAGTCCCGTATTTTGGTTTTAGTGAGTGGTTTTAGTGAGTGTATTCAAGTAAGAGATGCAATTAATGATCTGAAAAATAGTACGAGTAAAGATTGGTATGGTTTCAGTAGAGATATTGTGAAAACAGTAAAGGACGTTATTTTGTCTCCTCTTACTAAATTAATTAATTACTGTATAAGAACATCTACTTTTCCTAAATGTCTTAAAAAATCTATAATAACACCTGTTCATAAAAAATCTGACAAAAATGATATTAACAATTTTCGACCCATTTCACTAACACCAATATTTTCAAAAATACTAGAAAAAGTCTTAGTCCAGCAATTGACACGGCACTTTGAAGATAACAATTTGTTGTGTCCACATCAGTTTGGTTTCAGAATACAAAGAAACACAGTTGATGCCATTACGGACTTTACGAACGAGATTCATGATTGTTTTGAAAATGCAAAGTTTGCAAAAGCCACATTCCTTGATTTAAATAAGGCATTTGATTGTGTTTCTCATACCATATTAGTTCGCAAGATGTTCTACTATAATATGCTTCCAAATAGTTGCAAATTATTATCTTCGTATTTAAGTGATCGACAACAAAGTGTCAACTTTAAAAATACTGTGTCTGAGAGTCTTCCTGTTGAGTGTGGTGTCCCTCAAGGATCTGTCTTGGGTCCTTTACTTTTCTTAATATACGTTAATGGCTTTCCATATTGTTTAAAGAACACCAAAGGGACATTATTTGCGGATGATACGTCACTACTAAACAGTGGTGAGACCTTGGACACAGCTACAGCAAACAGTGATCAAGCGAAATTGTTGGCCAGCAAATGGTTTTCTTCGAATCAACTGGGCTTGAATACAACAAAAACAGTTGATATGTTGTTTACATTAAAAAATTGCAGTAACATTGATGAAAGTTTCAAATGGTCTACTAATATTTTAGGTATCACTATAGATGACAAGTTACTATGGGACCATCAAGGTAACACGCTTGCAACGAAACTAAGCACATAAACATTTTTATTTAGACAGTTAGTGAACAATATATCTCTATCAACTGTTAGAGTTGCACACTTTGCCCTTGTTCAGTCATATATATATATATATATATATATATATATATATATATATATATATATATATATATATATATATATATATATATATATATATATATACCACTGTCTGCTTTATGTGAAACAAAATACCCAAACTTTTCGATATCATTCTGAAAACCATGCTTATAATACTCGTATTGGTAACAAGCTCATTCCAAAATTCAATAGCCTAAAACGGAACCAAACTGGACCAAGATATTATTGCTCTAAATTTTATAATATGTTGCCAACTAGTTTTTGTAATTTACCTTTATATGTTTTTAAAAGAAAGCTAAAAGATTTTTTTATTGTGAATTGTGTCTATGACTTTGATGAATATTTTCGCTGTAATTTTAGTGACTTGTAAGTTTGTTTTTTTTTAGTTTGTACATTTCTTATTTTATTGACTTGTATTATGACACACTGTTTTTAGATACCAAAAAAAAAGTGAGCAATGATAGAAAAGGTTCAAAAAGTTCGCCGAGATACTAAAATATCTGCCAATTTTAAATATTAATAAACAATATATAAAAGATATCCGTTTCATTAAACAAACAAAAACGAAATGGCATTGGAGTCAATTCTATTTAAGGTGCTATTATCTATTAAGATTTTTCAAATTTTTGTGACAGTAAGAAATGTCTTATGTCTCTGTCTTCTGTCCTCTATACGTATTTGCTATCACTCTCTGTTTTCTGTTCCTCCTTTTCAGTTTGTCTTTTCTTCTCTCTATTCTACATTATCTTTATTTTCTTTCTTTTATTTTCTATTATATGCCTTATTCTCTATCCGACATTGGATATTGGCAAGTATTTTTCTATTCTTTATCTTAGAGGTTTCCAATATCTTTTATCATTTGTTTTCTTTAACCTCTGTCTTTCTTTTCTGTTCTTCGTTTGCGTATCACTGTTCTCTTCCTTCCTTTCTCTGTTCACTTTTATCACAGGAAGCTTTTCCGGACATAGAAACTTTTTCCTTATTTTAACATCAATCCCTAAAATATTTCAACGTTTTTTCCAAATATCATTGTTCAAAGTTATTTCTTTGAAGAATAAATTGTCTTTATGTCTAAAGGACCAAAAAAAATTTATTAAGCAAATGTTTTACTCTTTAACTGAATTTTATAATGAAACCATCGATATGCTGTGACAAATCAACCTGTACTATGTGTTTTAAATATTTTTTAAGTGTGTTTTTCAAATAGTTTATATATACTCAGTTTTATAATTTAGATATAGGATTTAATTTTTTACATGTACCGTTTTATTTTAATTATTTATTTCCCTGTATTATTTTATATTTTTGACTTGTTCTGTGCCACTGTGGAGTATTTTTTGAATAAAGTTTCATTCTATTCATTCTATTCTAAATAAAAAAAACTAATAATAAATCATGTTTAGTTAGGGATTTTTAAACGGTGTAAAAAATTTTAAGAACAAATTTAAAACAGTAATTAAAAAGATAAACGCCAAAAGGACAAAATAAATAAATAGATTCGAAAAATTCTAAGCCCCACCTTGATGATTCTAATTTTTCGTCATTCTTGCCTTTTGCTCTTATAAGAATTTTATTCGTGTACTGTTTAAAAATGACATTTTCATTGGAGCACAAATCAAGTTGCCATGATTTTGTTTCAACTGATGTTTTATTTGACGTTTCTAGAGCAGCTGTACAAGCTGGATATTCGTATTATACAGAATGAACCAAAAGTAACACCAAAAATCCATAGCTGGGTTTCTGGTCATTTTTCAAAAAAATCCTCGAACAGGTAGATTTTATTACTGTCATGCGTTTTTCAGTTGGAAGGTCATTTTTATTTTTTTTTAATTACAACTATATTGTTTACTACACACTTTTATCTTTCTAATAATAATAAAAAAAATTAAAAACGAAATTTAAAATAAAAAATAATTTAATAAAATAAAAAAATATTGGTAATTAAACAAAAGGCTTTATCTCTTTGTTCCTGCATTATTTTATAAAAGATAATTGTTTTTTGTTTTGTTTTTTGTAATAATTATCATGAAAATAATATGAAACATAAGTATAAGCTATTTCAAAACTATAAAAACGCCAACGTGGCATTTTACCGAATTATTTCCTCAAATAAGATTGATAAAATGTAAAATAATTACTAATGATTAAATCTTTCATTGAAAGTATAAATTACATTAGCTTTTTTTTATTACCTTAATATAAAAAGTAGCAATAAATCACGTTTAACTAAGGATTTGGAAATAATATATCTGCGAACAAAATGCTAAAAACTTTTGTACCTACTTTTGAGGACAAACTTAAAAAAATACCAAAAGGGCAAAATGAATAAATAGATTTGCTCTTATAATAATAATATTATCCATTTTTGCACAAATGCTAAGCCGCCACCATTTTTTTTTAAACCGACGTTTTATTTGACGTTATTTGACGACTTACGGTTTTAAATTCATAGATGACTCGATTACAAAATTTTATTTAATTTAATTATTTAAGTCAGTTTGTAAAAATTTGTGTAGCAAAAATATTAAACGAACGCTTAATTTAAGCAGATACGTTTAGTGTGGCTAAAGTAAAACTTTCCTGAAATGGCAGTTACTTACGTGAAAGTTGAGTAAATCCTCGAGTAGTGATATTAAGGCAGCCCCCTCGTATGTTATCACAAAAACATTCCTGAGACAATCTTTGGATAAACAAGCGAGACACAAATTGTCAAAATCGGTTTTTCCAATTTCGGGGGCTTGCAATATTTCTGGCTTCATTGCTTTGGTTAATAATTGTCTCAATATGGCCATCTTGACCTAAATAGTTTTTTTTAAATAAATCACAAATCTTAACAATACAGACTCTAAAGTAAAACATAGTTCAGAGTTATTTTTCAAAAAAAAAAAAAAATAGACTGAGGGCCGCTTTCACTGGTTTCGTCAATAATAGTTAAATTTATTAGTAGAATAAATCCACAGAAACGATTGTTATAATCATATTAACTTTGTTTTTAACTGAGGTTGGTGAAATCGACTATAAGCTAATTTAGTACCACAAAAAAGTTTTTAATTGTCAGGATTTTTAACACATAATAACTACATCGTAAGACAAAAAACTTCAAAGATTTGACATATACAGGGTGAGTCATTGATACGGGCGTGTTCTTGTTTTATTAAAATTTATCTCAAGATGAGATTTGTAGAAATGCATTTTACGCGGATAATTCATTTTCACAATGAAATCAAAACGTGACATACTATAAATGCCATTTTCACATTAGTATGTCAAAATGTTTTGTTTTTCATAGCACGCTACATTAGTATCCAAAAGATTTTGTATGCATTTTTTCAAAAAAGCCGAATTATCTCCTTAATTATCAACTTTTGGAAAAACCTAAAGAGGTAAAAAAGATGTAAAATGAAACGCTGAATAATAATTAGTAATAAAATACAGGAGGAGCTACTTAAAAAAATCAAGCTATGGTCCTTCAAAATTAATCAAAATGAATGTGTCACAGCAAGGTGATGCTACAATGCAGATGTATGGTCTTGTCATCAAAAGATACCTCAGACATTTGTTTACCTACGGACAAAGTCCAAACTCAATATCTCTAAAACCAAGGGCACTGCGATTTTTTTAATAATGTGCCTGCAGACGCACAAAATTGTAGAAAAAATTAAATAACTTCTGAACGGTTAAAGCAAGTTGCAAAAACGAAACTGATTTAGAAAGCCTAAGAAGTGCAAATTTAAATATGTACAAATATACAGAGGGTGCCATTAAAAAAAGTATGTTAAAAGCTGCACTGTAAAAATAAAGCAACCTGTTTAGGGCAAAATAATTTTAGAACGTACACTTTAACTTCCCATTTGCAGTTCCATTTAATTTATTTCGATATCTTTGACAGTGCAGGAGCAATCGAGCATGCCCATATCAATGACTCACCCTGTATAGTATTAATACCAGTTGTTATTAAAATTTTAAGAGCACTCTTGACCATGTTTTTATCTAGACAATCTGTAGACAACTTTCGACTTACTTGATTATATCCTGGAGTATGGAAGACAAGGCAGCCCCCTGGAAATTTATCACAAAAAACACTCTCGAGACAATCTGTAGATGCAATTGATGCAACTCTGCAATAATTGTTTCGTTACAGATTAATATTATTATTAATCAATTAATTTGTGGTTTCGTTTACTGTTTTCGAGGTTAATAGTACAAAAAAGTGAGGTTAGATGCTCCCCAGATCATGGAGTAAATAACAAGGTGGAACGTCGCCATATTGGTCTGAAGCCCAAATTTCCAAGGTTTTTGGGAAACTATTAGCTATTCTAAACAGCTATAAGTATGTATAAAAATGTCGCATCCGTCATAAGTCCTAACTACAGTCCGGATTACATTTTTTGTCGATATGGCAAATTAAACCAAATTTTTTAATGCTTATTTGGCTTTTCTATGCAAAAAACCGTTTTTTTGTGCTCTGTTTTTATCCTAGTTTTGACAATTTTCAAGTTTTTGAAGTCTTTTTATCTTTAACAGCATCTAGTAGTAAATATAGTATATAAACAATGTGTTCAAAAATTGTTTTTCATCAAGTCACCTTTGAAATTTGAACGTAGTGTGGCGCTTATTTTAAATTATGAATGCCGTCAAAGTGACATATCCTTCAAAATAATGCAAAAATACTTCAAATTTAAAAACGAAATAATACACAACAAAAATCACTTAAAAAAACTATGCCGAAAATTGTCAAAAAGTGAGTAAAAAGCTAGTTTTAAGACTTGACAGAAAAATTACGTCAGTCATTTGAACTAAGAGGCACATTGATTTTGAATTCCATAGTCAACTTGATGAACAACCATTTTTGAAAACATTGTATAAGTAAATAGGATTTCGAAAAATGAATTTTTTTAAAATTACTTGATTATGCACTAATTATGTTTTTTATGTCATAAAGGTTTATTTGTTAAACATCTGATAAATAAATCTTGTTTTGAATAGCGCTTAAGTTTTCTTGAAAAAAGTTTTGGGTGTATTTTTACTTTTTGAGCATTTTTATGCGTATTTTGCTTAAATTTTAAGCTTACTTTAATGTTTGTTTCCGTCATTTTTGTGCTAAAAAGTCCGAATTCTAGTCTTAACGTTTAATTTAATAAGTAATCATTACTCACAAGTTTAAATTAACATTCACGTTCCACTTTTATTGTCTAATTTTTTTATTCAGATGAGATCAGAGATTTGTCGTCATAACATAAATCTGAGAAACTTAGAAAAATCCAGCTAACTCCGAACAGCTATACAGAGTCGCTAAAGAGTATGGATACAGTTAAATACTTTCAAAACGGTTAAACAGATTAAATTTAATCGATTAAATTAAGGTCTGCATGTATTATCCCATAGAACTCAGAAAAAAATGCTCTTCTCAAAAATATTAAATTTGACCCTTGGTGCTATTTAAATAAAATCAAGTTAGCCTTGTATCCGAAGAACAAATGGTGATAGAAATTTAATAAACATCTGAAAGGATACAATTTATATACTCTTAAGCATATACCATCATTAACGAATAGTTTTTATAATATTTAACTGTATCCATACTTTTTAGCGACCCTGTATTAAAATTTCCTAAGGAAGCCTGCTAAGTAACAACAATGCTCATAAAAAATTAAATATTGATATTTTTTTATACATAATTATATAAAATAGTATAAACAAGCAATGCATATAAATTTTATGAAGTTTTTGGTTTGTCCAGGAAATTTTCTTAAGATGAAGTTAGCAGGTTTACACTCTAAACCAACGGTATGTTTTTTGTGACAATAAAATTGGTAAAGGAAGGAAATTTAAAACACCCACAAGACAATACATTTTTATTTTATGCAAAATAGTCTTAATGTGCCTTCTTTTTATGACTTTTGAGATATCTCGGGTTCCGGAACGCTTTCGAACAGGTGTCACATTTGAACGGTTTTTCCCCCGTATGAATCCTAATGTGGCATTCCATGTCAAATTTGCTCCTAGATTTTTTATCACAATGTGGACACGAATATGGTTTTTCACCAGTATGAACCATCATATGATATTTTAAATTTTCAGCCAGGACATAAGCTTTATCGCACATTTTACATTCGTACGGTTTTTCTCCAGTGTGGAAATACATATGATGTTGGAGTCCCGGCACAGAGTTGAATGTTCGTCCACAAGACTTACAAACGTTTTGTTTTTCTCCTGTATGGACTCTGTTGTGCACCATAAGTCGAGCTTTAGTGTTAAATGCCTTAGCGCAAAAGCTACAGGAAAACTTTTGGTCTCCGTGAGTCAACAAGTGTGATTTTAATCTGTTTTTTGTCAAAAATTCTTTATCACAAATTTGACATAATAATGGGCCACTTTCGTGGATTTTACGTTTAATACCATGAGTTTCCAGATGATTTGTAAATGCCAATAAGGTGCAATATCTTTGGTTGCAATGTGTACAAACAAACGGTTTTTCCTCCGAATGTATATTTTGTTTGTGTGAATTAAGTGATTTCTCATATCGGAAAACTTTCGAACAAAATTCACAACCGTACCCTATATTGTGTACAAGTAGATGTGTTTTTAAAACTGGCTTAGTTCTGAAACTTTTACCACAATGTTCACACACAATTGGTTTTTTTCCTGTATGGCGATGTAGGTGTTCAGTTAGATAGTCCTTTCGTGAAAAACTGCGACCACAGAATTCACAAACGTGCGGTTTTTCTCCTGTATGTTGTAGAAGGTGTGCCTTTAGACTACCTTTTAGTGAAAATCTCAAACCACAGAATTCACAAACAAACGGTTTTTTGTGGGTACGTAGATGATGATACTTTCCTGATAAGTTTAATATTTTGTCACAAATCTTACACTTGTATTGTTTTCGCTTCAGTTTCGGATTTTTTTGGTCTTTATCTTTGATATTTGAATTATTTAATTTTGGAGAAGATATCCTAGAGGTGGAGGCAATTGTTTCAATTTTTTTTTCTTCTGGTTCATTTTTAAGTTTAAGTTTCATTTTAGTTTTAAGTTCATTTAAGCTTGTTGTTTCAACTTCTATTTTGGGAATTTCTGGCTCTTCTTCTTTAATGTTTAATGGCTCTTCTATTTTGATATGATATAAGCACTGAAATGCTCCATCACAAGTGCAAACAATTCTCTCAACCTCTCCATCTTGTTCCAAATGCTTTAAAACGAATCCTTTGCTATTTAGTTCTTTCTTTGCCGTTTCAATATCGACAAACACAATGTTTAAGTCTTTGGGAATCCCATAAATGTCCCTAATTGCATCATCTTCACTATCACTACTCAACACAAAAGGTTCATCTTCAACTTCACTTTCTTCATCACTTGAATATTCATATTCTTCGTTGCATGAAACTATTCTATTATCCATTTCGGTTAAACACTTTGTAGTGTTGAAATCGCTACTTGAAGATGTAAAACTGGACGACTTCACAAATTTTCTTCGGCAACGCATCAACAGCGACCTAAAATTAAATTAAATCACAAATCTTAACAATTCAGAATCTAAATTAAAACATGGTTCAGAGTGTTGTGCATTTTCTAAATTGTTAAGTTTAAACATATAGGTACTATGTGGTCATTTGAGTTTATATTTATCCTATCTTTTATTAGTTTTTTAATTTGTGTGCTGCTTATTGTCATAATTAACCAAGCTGAAGAGTCAAATAATAAAGTTTTGAATAATAATATTTAATTATAATGCATTTTTTTACCTCAGTTTGCTCTAGTTTATCAATCACAAAGAATAGAAACCGCCTACTCTAATTACACTGGTCTGCAAAAAATCTTTTTTTTTCTCCATTGTGGTATGTGTAACATTATAAATTAGTGCTCCTGAATCGAAATTTAATAACAAAAATTCTGCATCACATATACTTTTTTTGTAATATGTATTTTTCTTTCTCAAAATTTGGTGCTCTTCAAAAAAACTAATAGCTAATTTAGTTTACAATTTCAATGAGAGACCTAATTATTAATAATAATTTTACAATGTTTTAAAAAAAATAATTCGGTAAAATGCGACGTTGGCGTTTTTATAATTTTGAAACAAATAATAGGTATATTTTGTATACAGGCTAATCCAGAGTACTTTTATTATACACAGGGTGGTGAATTAAAGTTATATTTTTATATGGAACAGCCTGTATATTTTTGCATAATTAGATTCTATGCAAAAAATAACGTTACTTTATATAAACTATTATGGGTCGATCTCTTTTAGTTTCTAAATTATTAAACTTTTTTTTTATAAAAAGACCAATTTTTGAAAAAGCCACCTATGAATATTTTCCGGTAAATTTGCAACAGAAAAATTCAGAATACCTTGTCGTTTTAGGAAATAACTTGAAACACGGAAATAATGTACAGGGTGTGCCAAAACGCAAAAGTTGAATAACTCATGTTTTTTAAACTACTTAAAGTGTTTAAAAAAATAAAAAAAATTATTTATTTTAGTGATAATTCTTGATGAGTGAAATTCATTAATGTATCAAGTAATAATTAGATAACTAATGTAATTAGTCACAGTAGAACATACCAAAAAATTAATTACCATTTGACTATCAGATTCTATAGGTTAACAATTTATTTTATAAAAAAATAATTTTTTTGGAAAATTTTGAAAAACAATTTAAATTTTCTTTGCAAACCTGATATCATTTGAAAGCTTATCAAAAATGCTATCGATACATAGAAAAATCATGGTGTTCCATTTGAAAAAAAAAATGAGTTATTCAACTTTTTGCGTTTTGACACAGCCTGTATATTAACTAAAAGTCGACTATTTGCTAAAAGTACAAGGTATTCTAAGTTCTTCTGTTGCAAATTTATTGGAAAATACTCATAAGCGACTTCGCAGTGATTTTTCACTTTTTTATAACGAAAAGTTGAATAATTACGAAACGAAAAGAGTTATAGACCTATAATAGTTTACATAAAGTTACATTATTTTTTTGCGTAAAATTTAATTAAACCTTGAAATAATTAGAAATTTGTTTTTTCGTCACATTGCTATGAAATGAATAAAATTAACATTTAACTCTATCTCCCTATCATAACAGCGGTTTTAGATACCTAACAACCTTCAAAAATGAATATTAAAAAAAATGGAACAAGATAATTTAGTACCAGGCAAAACGTTTTTAATTATGTGACGGTTTTTACACATTTGTAAGGCTTAATATTGGCCTTATAACATTAATAACAAGAACTTAAAGGCAAAATATTTATACATGTGTCTCAGAATGGTAAAGAAATGATCCAACGGTAATTTGGCGTAATTTTAAATAAAAGAAATGTGTTTTAAAATTCCATTTTTTAACTTGAGGGCATTTAATTGAAAGACCACCTCCTAAAATATGTGCATTCTAAATTTCATAACAATCCGTTGACAAATAACTGAGATATTAAGCTCGAAAGTCTTAGCTGAGACACCCTGTATAGTATTAATATCAGCTTTTCATACGAATTTTTAGGAACACTCTTGACCATGTTTATATTTAGACACTTTTCAACTTACTTGAATAATGTTTGTATCCTGGAGTATGGAAGACAAGTCAGCCCCCCTGAAATTTATCACAAAAACGCACACGAGACAATCTCTAGCTATATAAATTGGAGAAGTAAAAGTAGACAATGTCAGTTTTTCGAATCTTGAGAGTGCAACTTTGAATTAATAGTTTTACGTTTTTTTTGAGGTTTATTGGAGAAATAAGTGAGGTTAGAGTGCCTCTAAACCATAGAGTAATAAAAATGTGGAGCGGGATTTGGGGCAAAGTCAGTTTTTCGAATCTTGAGAGTTTGTAACTATGAATTAATTGTTTTATGTTTGTTTGATTATGTTACGAATGCCCCGAATTTCGTATAATAATAAGTTTTTGGGCAATAATAATAATAATATGCCAAAAATAAGAATTGCTTAATTATTAATAATTATATATCCTCTTACAAATTCACATTTTGCATTATGTACTGTAAGTTTATATATAACTGTCACTCCATTTATATCATACAAAAAAAGTAAAATTAATAGTATATTAGGATACGAGTTTTATAAGACGCATTTTGTCGCACGCACAAATTTAGCGCACGACGAGCGCAGCGAGGAGTGCCATAATAGAGTAAGTGCGACAAAATTCCTTATAAACGAGATATCATACAGTATTTTTTCTACTGCGCACTTTTTGTACCAAAAAAATTAATTTCGAAATTTAGGGAATTAAAAAAAGATTAGAAAACGGTTTTCTTCAAATGGAATGACCATGTTTTTTCAATGGTAGTCAAAAGAACATCAATTTTTATGCAGACTTTTATTAACATCTTCTATATCTATCTCTTACAGTTAAAAACTGAATTTTAGCTCATTATTTTCATTTTTAATCAAGTAAACTTTCGATATGAAAAAATTGTGCTATTAATTAAAAAAAATGTTCGATTTGTTTACCATTTTCATTCAGGAAGTTCAAAATGCCATGCCAGACTGATTGAGTTACCTTACATAATTCACTAAGTTATAATAAACCATAATTAAATGTTAATAGTTTTACTGCTTGTTCGATAATAAACCAGCAAAAAACTAAAAAAAATATTGAAGTTTAACATTATTGTTGACCATTTTGCAAGGTCTACTTGATTAACTATCAAAATTATGAAGTAAAATCTCTTTTTTGTGATTTTGTTCAAAAACAGTAAGAGATAGGAAAGAAAAATTGATAGAGAAAATAAGAAAATAATAAATAACTAATAAAGACCAATAAAGAATAATGAAAGAATAAAAAATTGAAAAAAATGTGGCCGCAGAAGACAGTATTGAAAATAGAAAGAAAGGAAGATAAAAAACTATTAAAAAATAGAAAAATATTATACTCCATTAGATATTACGATACGCAAATCGCGTATCGTAATGACCTCAGTAGTTACACAACTTTTGACTCACTTGATTATATCCTTGAGTATGGAAGACAAGGCAGCCCCCTCGAAATTTATCATAAAAACAGTTGCGGGACAATTTCTAGATAAACAGGAGAAGCAAATGTCGTCAAAGTCGATTTTATAAATCTTGAAAGTTTTTTTTGTAATATTACCGCCATCGTTTTGTTTACATTTATTTAGAGGTTAGATTTTCTGCACGAAGTCATTTTCATTTAACACGACATGATTGTAACAATTTATTATAAAACTGGTCGTTTTAACGTAAAAATACACATAAAAATCAAGCTCTTGTCACTCTAGGTCCACTCATCATTTTTTCTCTAATAGCCCACCTCAAGTCGGTTCTGTTGTCTTCACCTGGAATTTTTTGTCGCTTCCAACACTTTTGATATTGGTGGTAGAGTGCGACAGGGTCACTCTTATTAATATTTGTTTGAATTCCCGGTCTTATGACTACAAGCTTAAACGTAAAAAAACTTACAAACACTTTAAAATACTTACAGGAACTTTTAGGTTTGCTAGAATTAATCATTTTTTTCCAAGGCACATCTTTAACGGGCACAAAGTCAAGCGTGTCTTCTTGACCCTTTTCAGGGGCTGTTTGTGCCTCCAACGTGTTTTCGTGACAATGGTGTTGTGGTCCTTTACTTGTCTTGATTTTTAACGAAATTACACTTTCTTTCTTTGAAACTGTTTTGGCTCTTGAAGAGTGAGTCCCTTGTGAATGTAAAACTAGAAACACATCATCTTTATTTTTTTCGTTTTCGTTCGGCACATCTGTTTCATTTCCAAGGCTTTGTTTGCTTCTCTTGCGTTCTTCATACTTTATCAATTTTTTCAAGTCTGAAAACCAAACTTTTGTTCAATTAAAGTAACAAAAAATGACTCACCAACCGTAAACAAATTCTTTCAATTGTTGTGGGTTAATGTTGTGATAACCCAAGTCATTTAAATACGCTAATACTTCCCTAGGGCTTATTTTTGTGGTCATTTTTAAGAAAAAAAATAAGAAAACGTTGAAACAAAACCTTAAATTTCTAGGCAACATACGAAAATCAAATTCCCTAAAAGTGGGGACATAAAATAAGTGTTACAAAACCTCGCAGTTGGTTAATTTCACAATAACGTTGATTTTATTAAACACTGCTAATCACAAAATCATTTTTATCAACAAAATTGGTATTTCTTTGCAAAAAATTGCTTTCCACCCAGTCAGTTACTTTCACGAGGGTTGGTGTCCCTGCCTGTCAGCGTGACAAACATCTGATTGTCAAAAAAATGTCACGCGGAAGTGTAAGTAAACAAAAACAATCCTCTCCAAGTGTAAAAAATGATATGGACAAGTATGAAGTTATTAAATTATTGGGCGAAGGATCGTTTGGACGAGTTTACAAAGCGAAAGTAATCGCAGATTCATCTTTTGTTGCCTTAAAAGTTATCTGTAAAGTGAGTTAAAAACTGAGGCTCGAACTCGTTCAAATTTATTTCATTTAGGGTCGAAGATCGAACAAGGAAATAATTGGTCTACGAAGGGAATGTGAAATTCAAAGACATTTGCATCATCCCAATATTATACAAATGCTTGATTCGTTTGAAACTCCAAATGAGGTGAGACAATTTTTCCCAAGTTCTTTTCGTTTTTTAAACAGATTTTCAATGTACCGTACAAATGTTAGGCAACCAACACCAAATCTGGTGATTTTCGTGTTAATTTGGTGAAAACTGTATAAACATTTTGTTTAGTGATTTTAGAAAAATGCTTTTTATACAAACAATCACATTTACAAAAATTTTGATTCACTGTTCAACGTCTGTTGTTATTTTTATTTAAGTATGATTTAACAAATTAAATGGGATAGTAGAGACAAGATGGAGTTTATTTTTTTTTTAATAAATAAAAAACCAATGTAAATTAGTCTGCTATCCCAGTAATGATTTAAATCATACTTAAATTTACAAAAATTGTAAAAAGTTGTGGTGACACCAGAAATCTAACAGTATTCCTCCAACATATGTTAAATTATTTTTATGTTTAATTATTTGTAGAATTTGTGTTCGCAATGAAATTACATTTTTTCATGTTATTTTTTATTATTTTTTCAGTTTTCTTTTATTTTCGTATCGTTTAACTGCTTGTCTCATAATTTTTTCTTTCTATCTTCGTTTAATTTTGTGTGTTTTCTTTTATGCCTTTTTTGCATTTTTTTATTTTGTTTTTTTTTAATTTTGTGGGTTTATTTCTCCTGCGACATTATTCTATTCGTTGCTTTAGCATTTCTTTTTCATATTACCATTGCTTTACTTTTTGTTTTTTTTTACCTTTTGCTATATTTCTTTCATATTATATTGTCTTCAGTTTATGGCTTCGTCTTTTGTAGTTTGTCGTTTGTGGTTTATTCTGTTCTTTTTTTTCTATTCTACCGAGTGCTCAAAAACCGACGCACCAACTTATTGGAATATGGTAGAGAATTGCTTACATATAACGGTAAAATTAGTAAAAAAATTCTTTGTATTAAAATTATTGATAAATAATTATATTAATTATATTATATATAATATATATATATATATATATTATAAATATATATATATATTATAAAAAATATATATAATTATAAATATTAATTATATTTAATTAGATGATATGTGGCAACGTTGTCTAACAGTGATGATCGCAATAGAACTTAATCAACAATAAAAATAAATTATTTTTGAAACGGTTTCCTAAGTAATAATTCCCAATGTTGACACATCTACAAATTGTGATTTTTTTGACGAATTTTATTTTTTTTAATTAAAAAATCTGCTAAAGTCTGATAGGAAATTTAAAAATAATTATTCATTGTTGTGTTAGGGAACGATTACTTAGTGTGAAACATAAAACTATTAAAAAATAATGAAAACTGAAGAAGTTTACAAAATAAGTTTGTAGCTCCATATTTTTTAAAATATGACATTAGGAATTTTTTCAAGATTTTTTCCGTGATCTACACATGCTTCTCAACAGCGTACCACTGAGTTGGTGCGCCAGTTTTTGAGCATCCTGTATAGTTCTATACAGTTTTATTCTATTCTATATAGTTTTTTCTTAATCATCCTTTTTTTACATTTTCAATAATGTTTTTTGAGGCCATCTTTTCCAATTTTTTATTTTTTTATTTAAAATTTAGATTTTTTGTCTTTATTGGTTATTCTTTATTTTCTTATTTTCTCTTTCAAGTAATTTCGTAAAACAATTTTTATTTCCTTGTACTGTTTTTTCCTTATTATTTTTGCCTATTATCTATTAATGATCTTGTTGCTAAATTAAATTGTTGTAATCAGTTGATCAGACGATCTAAAAATTTTTGTTTGAAACACCAAATAAAGAGAGACAATTTTTCCTTATATTTTACTAAGTTCTTTTCGTTTTTTAAACAAAGATTTTCAATATAGTGTATAAATGTTAGGCAACCAACACCAAATCTTGTGATTTTCGTGTTAATTTGATGAAAACTGTGCAAAAATTTTGTTTGGTGATTTTAGAAAAATGCTTTTTATACCAACAATCACATTTACAAAAAATTGTATTCACTGTTCAACGTCTGTTGTTATTTTTATTTAAGTATGATTTAATAAATTAAATGGGATAGCAGAGACAAGATGCAGTTAATTTTTTTATATAAATAAAAAATCAAAGTAAATTGCTCCTTGTCGGCTATTCTAGTAGTGAATCAAATTATCCTTAAATTTACAAAAATTGAAAAATAATGTTTGTGAATTACGCAGGACTGAGTTGTGGTGACACCAGAAATCTAACACAATTTGAAATCAGGAAACCAGTTACAATCTGAGTATTCCCCCAACATATTTAAAATTATTTTTATGTTTAATTATTTGTAGAATTTTTGTTCGCAATGAAGTTATTATTTTTTCAGTTTTCTTCTATTTTCGTATCGTTTGACTGCTTGTCTCACCATTTTTTTCCTTCTGTCTGTTAAGTGAAGGGGGCGCTGCTGTTGAAATTGGCGGGAAATGATGACGCGTGAGGCGCGTACGGGCAACGCCTAGTTAGTTGGAAGGACACTGTGGAAGTGTCAATGTCGTTGTTGAATCTAATTTGCTAATAAATTAGTTTTTGGGTGAATTCCGAGTTTCATTTACAGAGCAGCGGTAGGATATTGCTCAAATAATCGTTTCCGATAGAGAGTGGTGAATTGTGGTGATTTTGTGAGGAATTTGTGGGTCGCCAAGGCAAGGGCCAAAAATTGAAGTTTTGGGAATCTGTACCGTTTCATTCGTAACAAAATTGTGTTTTACTACTTGAAATCGAACAAATCAATCGGGTGCTAGCCGAATTTATCTGATTTTTCTGATTTCTGACGAGTTCTAGGAGTTACGCAACCACACGCTGTCAATTTTCATTTGGGTGTGGCTCAAAAGGCGCGAAAAGTTTTCTGATGAGATTTTCGCAATGGGGCGTCACAGGTACCGAGGAAATGTGGACTCGGACGACTCGGACTCAAGTGACGATGAGCCACGGCCGAAAAGGTCCGCGCCTGGGGTCTCCACTACAGTAAATTCACCCCCAGTTTCGGCCGAGTCCGCTAGAATCGCGAGACTTGAGCAACTTGTGGAAAACTTGAATCGACGTTTGCTAAACCGCAATTTTGAGCACACATCAGGACAAGTTGGCATTAAAAGTGACCTGATTCCTGAATTCGCTCCAGGAAACCCCAATTTTAGTACCACTAAGTGGTTGCATAAAATTGACCAGTTGGCTCTCGTGAACGGTTGGGACGAACGTACAACGATTTACGGCATGATAAGTCGACTCAAGGGGTTGGCCAAGGAGTGGTACGACAATCTCGATCCCTCAGCATACGACCGGAGCTGGGATGAATGGAAACGTTTGTTACAAGCCACCTTCCCCGATCACCACGATTATGCTTCCACACTTCGTAAGCTAGTGAATAGGGTGAAGGAAGATGGTGAAACCTGGGCACAATATTATTTTGGGAAATTAAATCTGTTGCAGGCTTGTGACATAACAGGAACGAATGCAGTCTCCTGTCTTATTGATGGAATCACTGACGTGACTCTCAGAAATGGGGCTAGAGCAGGGCGTTACGTTACACCCGAAAGCTTGTACGCTGAGTATTTGTCGACTCTGAGATCCGAAGGTGACAAGCGGGATACGCTCGCAAAGCAGGCGCCTCGGGAAAGGAGGAGGTTCCTTCCAAGTCGAGTCGAAACACAAAAACTGTATTCGTCAGTTCGGTGTTACAATTGTCGTAATCGAGGACATGTTGCGACAAAGTGCCCGAAACCAAGAATTGAGTGCAAGAAATGTGGTCGCATTGGACATGTGGATGCTGAGTGCCGACGTGGTAACGTAGTAAAAGAAAACATGTCTAAGCAGGCACTAACGACAAGTGTAGCTGACGCAAGTAATAATAAGAATTATTACATAGACATTAAGGTTAATGGTAAGCCGACGCGAGCTTACATTGACTCAGGAGCTGAACCGGTCCTTGTCAAGCAAAGTGTTGCTAGAGAATTGGGACTGATGTGGCAGCCAAGTTTACATTTGATTCGTGGTTATGGCCAGGGAATCACCAAAGTGCATGGGGAAGTCGAAGTAGAGCTAGAAGTGGATCTTGTCAAGGCAAACGTAAAAGCTTTGATCGTCGAAGACAGTGCACAACGTGTGCCTGTCATAGTGGGACAGACCTTCCTGAATGCGGGTGCTAATACGATTATAGCAAATGAGGAAGCTGTGAGAGTAGTTGACGGAAACAACGAATCGATCCAAGCATTTCTAGGCCAACTTCCGACACGAAAAGTTGCACTTTGGGCGGAAGAGGAAACAGTGATCCCTCCTCAATCCATTGGTTGCATACGAATCAAGGCAAAAGACGATGGGTGGAAAGGAGCTTATTACGTTGAAGGGTGTCAACGTCCGAGACCAGGGTTCGAACACGTTGTTCATCGGTGTGTCACATGTGATGGAGGCCTAGTGACCGTTCGCAATCTATCGCACCAAGATCTGGTCTATCGAAAGGCGCAAATCGTTGCGAGAGCTGAGCCTTGCGAGCAGGAAAGGACAGCTACGACGGTGAGTGTGTTTTCTGTGGGGAAGGTTGAGGTAAAGAGTTTTCAACGGTGGGAACTTCTTACACAAGTCAATAAGAATCTAGACCCGGCTCAGTTCGAGCAATTGTTACAACTCGTTAACGAATTTCGAGATTGTTTTGCACGAAATGTAGCGGAAATAGGTGCCACAACTGCGGCAGAAATGAAGCTAACTTTGACTGATGATAAACCTGTAATTTATCGTCCTTATCGGTTATCGCATCACGAAAGAAGAATTGTTCGAGACATAGTAAATGACTTGTTAGGTAGCGGAGTCATACGAGAATCAGACTCGCCATATTCGAGTCCCATACTGTTGGTGCGGAAGAAAGATGGGCAACACCGTATGTGTGTTGATTATCGACAATTAAATTCGAAAACAATCAAAGATCGCTTTCCGTTACCACGAGTAGATGAACATTTGGATAAACTAAAAGGTGCAAAGTTTTTCACCACACTAGATCTCGCGAGTGGGTACTATCAGATCCCAATGGCCACCGAATCGATTCCAAAGACAGCATTTGTTACGCCTGATGGGCATTACGAGTTTGTCCGCATGCCTTTTGGTCTAGCCAACGCTCCGGCAGTGTTTCAGCGAGCTATGAATAAGGTGTTGGGTCCATTACGGTTTCAGACCGCTTTTTGTTACATAGATGATCTTCTGATACCTTCCAAAGACTTTGAAACAGGTCTTAACAATTTACGAACGGTGTTTCAATTGCTTCGACAGTTCGGATTGACTCTAAAGCTGAGTAAATGTTGCTTCTTTGGAAGTCAAATAGAGTATTTAGGGCATGAGATCAGTGCGGAAGGCATTAAGCCAGGCGAGACAAAAATCAAAGCGGTGACAGCTTTTCCCAAACCAACAGACGTACACAAACTTAGGCAATTCTTAGGTTTGTGTGGGTACTTTCGAAAGTACGTGAAAGATTACGCAACAATAGCAAGTAGTTTGACGAGTCTCCTAAAGAAAGGCAGTGCATTTGTTTGGGAAGAA
Source organism: Tribolium castaneum (assembly GCF_031307605.1). Lineage (NCBI taxonomy): Eukaryota > Metazoa > Arthropoda > Insecta > Coleoptera > Tenebrionidae > Tribolium > Tribolium castaneum. Next base: position 1,157,856 of record NC_087395.1, on the reverse strand, counting down.
GCACAAGAGCGGGCTTTTCAGACTTTAAAAGACATCTTGACGAGCAGACCAGTTCTTGCAATTTACGACGCGGAAGCTGAAACGGAGTTACACACTGACGCTTCTAAAGTTGGAATTGGTGGCATTCTGTTGCAACGACAAGGTGATGGATCTTTGCGTCCAGTTATGTTTTTCAGCCGACAGACGACCAAAGAGGAACAAAGGTACCACTCGTACGAGCTAGAAACGCTAGCGGTGGTCTGTTCTCTCAAACATTATCGAGTATACTTGTTGGGGCTTCAATTCAAGGTGATCACAGACTGTAATGCTTTACGAACAACCCTTACCAAGAGAGATTTGATTCCACGAATTGGGAGATGGTGGTTGTTGACTTCTGAGTTCGACTTTACTGTAGAATACAGACCTGGCAGTAAAATGAGTCACGTTGACGCTTTGAGTAGAAATACGCTGTTCAAATGAAGGATGCGAGATGCGCATTGTTGAAGGAAATATTGGAAAAATCACCGACTAACGCTGAAGAGCGTGCCATTCACAAAGAGTATAAACTAAAAGATGGTCGAGTATTCAAACAGACTGAGTCAGGATTAAAATGGGTCGTACCAAAAGCGGTAAGACGCCAGATTTTATTAGCACACCACGATGGAATTGGCCATTTATCGAATGAGAAAACTTTGGCATCTGTGTCGAAATCTTATTGGTTTCCTTCAATGCGGAGGTATGTTCATAAATATATTTCTAGCTGCTTGGAGTGTCTCTACAATAAGGAAGCCGGAGGAAAACAGCCAGGATTTTTGAATCCCATACCTAAGAATTCGCAACCATTTGACACATTGCACATGGATCATTTGGGACCATTTGTAAAGAGCAAATCACATAATTCTTATCTTTTAGCTATTATCGATGCATTTACTAAATTTGTCTTTCTCAGGGCCGTGCCTAATACTAAGGTGGGCCCTGTTTTATCATTTTTAGCTTCTCTTACAGGAATGTTTGGTGTACCTAAACGTATAATAGCCGATCGTGGGGCTTGTTTTTCTAGCAAAAAGTTTAAGACACATTGTACCGATTTAAACGTTAAATTAGTACTAACCGCGACTGCCACACCACGGGCTAATGGCCAGGTGGAGCGATTAAATCGTACGATTTTATCTCAGCTTGCTGCTAGCTCGAGAGAAGAAGAGAAATGGGATGACTTTGTGAGTAGAATTAGTTGGGGTATTAATTCTACGCCGAATTCGACTACGGGCAAAAGTCCATACGAATTGTTGTTGGGGTATACACCTCGACATGCTAATGACTCAATCCTCACCAACGTGGTGACAGAGGGTGTTCATGATGGTGATTTGCCACGGACACGAGCAGACGTTGCTCAGCGTGTCGAAAAGGAACAGCAGAAGCAAAAAGAGCGTTATGACAAGCGACGCTGTGCCCCAAAGAGATTTAATGTAGGTGATCTCGTGTTGGTACGCACCACGCGAGCTTCAAACGAGGGCAAAAGTCGGAAGCTGTTACCTAAATATTCGGGACCGTACCGAATTCAGAAAGTGCTCGACTACGATAGGTATGTCGTGACGGACATGCCGGGGGCGACGCGTTCCCAAAAACGATATGAGGGTGTTCACTCAGTGGACAAATTGAGACATTACGTTGTCGCCACGACGAGTGGAGACGAAACAATAGGCGATGTCAGTGACGAATGACTGAGTTCGCTGTGAAGCTGAGTGAAGTTCAACGTGAACTCACGATTTTGGGCCCAAATGTTGTTTTTAAGCGCTTTACGTTGAAACTCATGAGTTAATGATTTGTTGTTGTTGTTATTGTTCTTGTTCTTGTTATTGTTCTTCTACTTATTCTTGAGGTTACTGATCTTGTTGGTGTTGGTGTTCTTATTGTTGTTGTTGTTGGTGTTCTTATTGTTGTTGTTCTTAATTAATTCTCAACGTGAGAAACACGATTATGATTATTTTCAGATTCATTCTCAACGTGAGAAACACGATTATGATTATTTTCAGATTCATTCTCAACGTGAGAAAAACGATTATGATTATTTTCAGGTTGTTTATAAATAGTTCTTAAGTGGGACTCGGGCTGTAGATGTATACTACGGCTCGGATACATGGTATTGGTTAATTACTTGTTTTAGAAACACCGGTGGTTCCCCGAGGACGTGGAACACGGAAGCGTGGCCGACTGTTAAGTGAAGGGGGCGCTGCTGTTGAAATTGGCGGGAAATGATGACGCGTGAGGCGCGTACGGGCAACGCCTAGTTAGTTGGAAGGACACTGTGGAAGTGTCAATGTCGTTGTTGAATCTAATTTGCTAATAAATTAGTTTTTGGGTGAATTCCGAGTTTCATTTACATGTCTTCGTTTTTTTGTGTGTTTTTATGTCTTTTTGCATTTTTATATTTTATTTTTTTTAATTTTGTGGGCTTATTTCTCTTGCGACATTATTCTATTCTTTGCTTTAGCATTTCTTTTTCATATTATTATTGCTTTATTATTTTATTTTTTTACCTTTTGCTATATTTCTTTCATATATATTGTCTTCAATTTTTGGCTTCGTCTTTTGTAGTTAGTTGTTTGTGGTTTCTTCTGTTCTTTTTCTTCTATTTTATAATTCTATATAGTTTTTTCTTAATCATCCTTTCTTTACATTTCCAATAATGTCTTTTGCGGCCATCTTTTTTCCAATTTTTATTTTTTTATTCGATTTTTTGTCTTTATTGGATACTCTTTATTTTCTTATTTTCTCTTTCAAGTAAAGTTTTTCTTTCCTTATACTTATTTATATTGTTCAATTTTTTCCTATTATCTATTAGCGATCTTGTCGCTGAATTAAATTGTCGTAATCTGTTGTATGCGGACGATCTAAACATTTTTGTTTTAAACACCAAATGAGGTGAGACAATTTTTCTTTTCGTTCTTTTCGTTTTTTAAACAAAGATTTTCAATATAGTGTACAAATATTTGACAACCAACACCAAATCTGGTTATTTTCGTGTTAATTTGGTGGAAACTGTGTAAAAATTTTGTTTGGTGATTTTAGAAAAATGCTTTTTGTACCAACAAACACATTTTCAAAAATTTTGATTCACTGTTCAACGTCTGTTGTTATTTTTATTTAAGTGTGATTTAATTGTCTGGTATAGCAGACAAGACGCTGTTTATTTTTTTCTGCTAGCCCAGTAATTAATTAAATCATACTTAAATTTACAATTGTAATAATGTTTGTGAATTATTTACACGTCTGAGTTGTGGTAACACCAGAAATCTAACACAATTTAGAATCAGGAAACTACAATTTCTCGAACATATTTTACATAATTTTTGTATTTAAGTTTTTGCAGAATTTGTCTTCGCCATGTAATGTTTTCTTCTATTTTCTTAGCCTTTAATTGTTTGTCTTACCATTTTTTTCCTTATGTCCTCGTTTCATTCCGTATGTTTTCTTTATGTCTTTTTTGCATTTTTTAATTTTTTTTTTTAATTTTGTGGGTTTATCTCTCCGGCGACATTTTGCTTTGTCATTTCTTTTTTATATTATCATTATTATTTGCGTTTTTTTATTTTGCTATATAATTTTTTATACAGTCTTTAATTTTTGGCTTCGTCTTTTGTCTAGTTCGTTTTTGTGGTTTCTTATGGTCCTTTTCTATATATCCTTTATCTCGTCTTTTCTTTTTTACTATTTTTTTATAGTTTTTTATCTTCCTTTCTTTCCATTTTCAATACTGTCTTCTGCGGCCACATTTTTTCCAATGTTTTATTAATCCAATTGTTTTTAGATTGTTTTGTCTTTATTGGTTACTTTTTATTTTCTTATTTTCTGTATCAAGTAATTTTGTAAAACAATTTTTCTTTCATATCTCTTACAGTTTTTGAAAAAATCACAAAAAAGAGATTTTACTTCGTAATTTTCATAGCTAATCAAGTAGACTTTGCAAAGTGGTCAACAATAATGTTAAACTTCAATATTTTCTTTAGTTTTTATCTGGTTTATTATCGAATAAGCAATAAAACTATTAATATTTAATTATGGTTTATTATAACATATTGAATTATGTAAAGTAACTCAATCAGTCTGGCATGGCATTTTGAACTTCCTGAATGAAAATGGTAAACAAATCGAGCATTTCTTTTAATTAATAGCACAATTTTATCGTATTTTTCGAAAGTTTACTTGTTTAAAAATGAAAATAATAAGCCAAAATTCAGTTTTTAACTCTAAGAGATAGATATAGAAGATGTTAATAAAAGTCATAGTAGCCTTGCAACTTGACAGTTGACAATCCTGAAGATTTGAGAAGATCCTTCGAAGCTTTGGCTATCAAATGCAAAAAGAATTTTTCACTTACTGTAAACGGTTCACGAGCTGTGATATTTTAAATGAACCCCTGCAAATGAAAATTTGTTTAAAAAAAATGACATACGTTAAAAACCATGACAGTAGTAACAACGAAAGTACATACATTTTACTCAGATTTACGAAGCGAATTCAAATATGTAATTAAACTAATGTGGTTACTATTTAAAATTTTAAAGTTGGCGCCAGTTTCTCGTAGTTTCGGAAATACAGCAATTTTGAAAATAATTTAGTTGTATTCAGGATGGTCGATTTAGATCGTATACAAAATTTTTTCTACTTCGGTTTCGTACTCAGGTCATTACGATACGCTATTTGCGTATCGTAATATCTAACGGAGTGCTATAATAATTACACTAAAAACTAGGGTAATTTAGTTGGATAATGTTGACATCCTAGTTTTTTGACATTTTTCTGAGAGAACTGTCAGTGTCAATCGGCAAACTCGTATCATAATATATAGTTCATTTTTTTAATAAATCAACTGTCAGTGTCAAAATTCTGATAAAGACCAGACTATATCACCATCAAAGTTCATGTCCAACCACTTTTGAAACTGGCTGTATTCTGTATTTGATATTTTGAACACCAGATTTGACATTTTTGAAAATTGGACGTCAGTTTTAGTCGTTAATTCCTTGAGTCTAAAAGAGAAATTGAATTTTTCAGGTAAAAAATTACACCAACCTTAATTCAAAAAAATTCCTATTTATGATAATGCCAACCTGACGGCTTTTAGACAGACTATACTATAATTTCTCAATTTTTTTCTTTTGTTTCCATGGAAACCTATGAGATAAGGCCTATGACTACTGAATTTCTCAAAACAAAAAGTTATTGTGACTTGAAAACTATTAAACATAAGTATAGGAAATGTTAATACAGATCAATGCAAAATTAAATTCTGTACCATTTAATGAAATAAAACTTGTGGCATTACATTTAAAAAAAAATAGTTATGGGTGCTTCAAGTTCTAAAAACTAAACTTTAAGGGCTGGTTTACAGTTTAAGATTTAATTTAGAATTAAGCTAATTCTATTTAAAATGCATTGACAAATGTTTAGTTAATCTTGAATTAAAATGTGATTGCAATTAAAATGTTCTGTAAACCGGCTCTAAACATTTGGGATTTGTTATTATTTTTTAGAAATATGAAAACACCAGAGGAAAGACATAGGCATCCTATTTCAACTGAGCTGAAAAATATTTCCTAATTAAAAAAAAATAATTTCAGACTATAATTATTATTGTGGGGTTTAGACGGAACATCTTGTAGATCTCACCCAAACTAAAATTCGTTGCAGTTTTTTATTTTTTTTTACTTTTTGTTCCCTTTTCTTTAAATTTGTATGAACACTGACCACTAATACACCTCCAATTCTTGTTTCAGATTGTAGTCGTGACCGAATTCGCCCAAAAAGAACTAAATACAGTTCTGGGCAAAGAAGGTTATTTGACAGAAGAACGTGCAAGTCCAATTATTTGGGACTTAGTATCAGCTCTCAATTATTTACATTCTCATCGTGTTTTACATCGGTGACAAAACACAATAATTTATGCCAGTTTTTTTAACACGCAGTTTTAGCGACCTGAAACCGCAAAACATTCTAATTGATTCAAAAAACCGCGCGAAATTATGCGACTTTGGTTTTGCGCGAAATATGAGCACTGGAACTCACGTCTTAACCTCAATTAAAGGAACGCCTCTTTATATGGCACCAGAATTGATTGAAGAACAACCGTATGATTATAAAGCTGACTTGTGGTCACTTGGTTGTATTATGTACGAGTTGTTAGTGGGAGCGCCGCCATTTTGTACGGCGTCCATTTTGCATTTGATTCGATTGATTCGACACGAACAGATCCGATGGCCTACTTTGGTTTCGGAAAGTTGTGTCTCTTTCCTCAAAGGGCTTTTACAGAAAGATCCCTTGAAGAGAATCAATTGGGAGCAAATTTTGAATCATGATTTTGTCAAAGGACACATTTTGATTTGTAATGACTCGACTAACATGCCCTTGACTCGAGCCCTGTCTGAAAATACGCTACAAGTGCAAGAACAGCAAAGAAAAGAGCGAATGACTAACAAGGTGAAATCAAGCGAATCGAAAGTTTCAACACAAGACTTGAAAAACAATAATTTATCATCATCGGTTCGAAATGACACTTTTATTGAAGAAAATCATCCGATTGAAACTGAAGAATGGATTGTTTTTTTGCAAAAATCAATGGAGGAAGTTATCGGAGGTGAACTCACTTCGTTGACACAAACATACCTAACTAACATAATTGTGTCACCGTTACGTAACACTAACACAAGTCCGAAAGTGTTGGTTTATGTCGCTAAACTTTTATCGTTACCTTTCGCTCTTCGAGGAATTTCACACGAGACCAAGGAACAAATCAAAAAAGTGTTTCTCGAAGTGAAGTTGGTTCCAAATTTGATTTACTCCTCCAAAAAAATAATGAAAGTCTTGGACAGTTCCAATGATGAAACGACTTACAAAAATATAGCTGATTTAACAGAGGAAGATTTTGAAGCACTTGAATGTGTCTATATGTTGATTACACATTTGGTGCATTTGGATAACGAGTTTTTGAGTCAATTGTGTGATTCCATCGCTGTTTTGAATGTGTATGCGATTTTGAAATCGTTTCTTTTGATTTGCAAAAATCGATTACAACTGGTTATGGATTTGTTGGCGATTTTGACGCATGTTTTGCGCGTTTTTCCCGAACATTTTGAACTAGTCGATCGAATTGTTTTGAGTGAAGGGAAAAGTGTAAATTTTGTGGAATTGTTGCGACATAATAATCCCCTGATGCAAGAACGGACGTGTTTTTTTCTTTTGTTTTTAGGCAAACATTTGCCAACCAATAAGGTGGAAGTTTTTTGGAATGAAACTGTGAGAGAGACTTTGGAAGCTCTAATGTACGATTCAATTGGAAGTGTTAGGAATGTAAGTTTAGTTCGAATGCAGAATTTGAATTTTAATCATTTTTATTCTAGGCTGCTGATCGCACTGTTGAAGAACTTAGGTGTAAAGATTTTTATAAACTGTCTATTGTGAAACCAACTTGATTTTAATAAAAACTTATTATTTTTTGTTATGGTTTTTTATTTACCTTTTTGTGTTTTTTTTTATCAATGTAGCTTTATTTACACATTACTAAAAAAAACAGATTTTTGTTTGAAAAAATCTTATAAAATTTGGCATAAAATAGGAGTAAAGCCACAAGTTACTATTTTTTTAATTACAAATCCAGTCAATAGGAAAAATTTATCGTTCGAAAACTACCGACAAAACAAAAATGGTGGATGCGTCGGGGAAAATATTTTCTTTAAAAAATTATAAATCATTGATTGATATAAAGAAATGTTTAAAATTTACTTTAACTTGTTCGAAAACTACCGACAAAAAAAATGCAATTAAATTAGAATTAAAAATATTTTACAAAAATGGTGGATGCACCGGGAAAATATTTTCTGTAAAACATTATAAATCACTGATTGATATAAAAAATTTTTGAATTTTACTTTAATTTGTATGAAAACTACCGACAAACAAGATGCAGTTAAATTAGGTTTAAAAATATTAAAAAAAAATGGTGGATGCGCCGGGAAAAATATTTTCTGTAAAAAATTATAAATCATTGATTGATATAAAGAAATGTTTAAAATTTATATTTACTTATTCGAAAACTACCAACAAATAAGGTGCAGTTAAATTAGAATTAAAAATATTTTACAAAAATGGTGTATGCACCGGGAAAATTTTTTGTAAAAAAAATAATTTACTGATTGATATAAAAAAATGTTTGAAATTTACATTAACGTGTACGAAAACTACCGACAAACAAGATGCAGTTAAATTAGAACTAAAAATATTTTACAAAAATGGTGGATGCACCGGGAAAATATTTTCTGTAAAAAATTATAAATCACTGATTGATATAAAAAATTTTTGAATTTTACTTTAACTTGTACAAAAACTACCGACAAACAAGATGCAGTTAAATTAGGTTTTAAAATATTTAAAAAAAAATGGTGGATGCGCCGAGAAAAATATATTCAGTAAAAAATTAATAAATCACTGATTGATATGAAAATGTTTGAATTTTATTTGAACTTGTACGAAAACTACCGACAAATAAGATGCAGTTAAATTAGAATTAAAAATGATTTACAAAAATGGTGGATGCGCCGGGAAAATATTTTCTGTAAAAAATTATAAATCATTGATTGATATAAAGAAATGTTTAAAATTTATATTCACTTATTCGAAAACTATCAACAAACAAGATGCAGTTAAATTAGAATTAAAAATATTTTGCAAAAATGGTATGCGCCGGGAAAATTTTTTGTAAAAAAAATAATTTACTGATTGATATAAAAAAATGTTTGAAATTTACATTAACGTGTGCGAAAACTACCGACAAACAAGATGCAGGTAAATTAGGATTCAAAATATTTTACAAAAATGGTGGATACGACAGGAAAAATATTTTTTGTAAAAAATGTAAATCACTGATTGATTTAATCTTTGAAATTTACTTTAACTTTTACGAAAACTACCGACAAATAAGATGCAGTTAAATTAGGTTTAAAAATATTTGACAAAAATGGTGGATGCGCCGGGGAAAATATTTTCTGTAAAAAATTAATAAATCTCTGATTGATATCAAAAATGCTTGAGTTTTATTTTAACTTGTATGAAAACTACCGACAAATAAGATGTAGTTAAATTAATTAGTATTGAAAATATTTTACAAAAAGAGTGGATGAGCCGAAAAAAAAATGTGCTGTAAAAAATTATATATCATTAATTGATATAAAAAATGTCTGAAAATTTCTTTTACTTGTACGAAAACTAGCGATAAACAAGATGCAGTTAAATTAGGGTTATAAATATTTTAGAAAAATAATGGATGCGCCAGGAAAAATATTTTTTGTAGAAAATTTATATATTACTGATTAATATAAAAAATTTTTGAATTTTACCTTAACTTGTACAAAAACTACCGATAAACAAGATCAGTTAAATTAGGATTGAAAATATTTTACAAAAATGGTGGATGCGCCGGGGAAAATATTTTCTGTAAAAATTTATTAATTACTGATTGATATAAAAAATGTTTGAAAAATACTTTAACTTGTATGAAAACTACCGACAAACAAAATGCAGTTAAATTGGGATTAAAATATTTCACAAAAAGTGTGGACGCGTCGTGAAAAATGTTTTCTGTAAAAAATTTATAAATTACTGATTGATATAAAAAAAGTTTGAAATTTACTTTAACTTGTTCGAAAACTACCGACAAACAAGATCCAGCTAAATTTGGATTACAACTATTTTACAAAAAGGGTGGATTCGCCGGAAAAATATTTTCTGTACAAAAATTAAAATTATTTATTTATCTATCCTGTTCAAAAATATAAGAAAACAGAATTAAATAAAACAACAATTAATTGAAAATGATTGATATAAAAAATGATGCAGTTAAATTGGGATTATTTTTTTACAAAATTGGTGGATGCGTCGAGGAAAATATTTTCTGTAAAAAATTTATAAATTACAGGTTGATATAAAAAATGTTTGAAATTTACTTTAACTTGTTCGAAAACTATCGATAACTAAGATGCAACTAAATTAGGATTAAAAAAATATTTTAAAAATGGTGGATGCGCCGGGGAAAATATTTTTTGTAAAATAGTTATAAATCACTGATTGATATAAAAAATGTTTGAAATTTACTTTAACCACCAACAAACAAGATGCAGTTAAATTAGGATTAAAAATATTTTACAAAGATGGTGGATGTGCCGGGAAATATATTTTCCGTAAAAAATTTTAAATCACTGATTAATATACAATTTATTTTTCAAAAATGGTGGACCGAAAGTTTCAACACAAGACTTAAAAAACAATGATTTATCATTATCCGTTCGAAATGACTTTTTTATTGTAGAAAATCATTCGATTAAAACTGAAGAATGGATCGTTTTTTTGCAAAAATCAATGGAGAAAGTTATCGGAGGTGAACTCACTTCGTTGACACAAACATACCTGACTAACATAATTGTGTCACCATTACGTAACACTAATACAAGTCCAAAAGTGTTGGTTTATGTCGCTAAACTTTTATTGTTACCTTTCGCTCTTCGAGGAATTTCACACGAGACCAAGGAACAAATCAAAAAAGTGTTTCTCGAAGTGAAGTTGGTTCCAAATTTGATTTACTCCTCCAAAAAAATAATGAAAGTCTTGGACAGTTCCAGTGATGAAACGACTTACAAAAATATAGCTGAATGTGTCTATATGTTGATTACACATTTGGTGCATTTGGATAACGAGTTTTTGAGTCAATTGTGTGATTCCATCGCTGTTTTGAATGTGTATGCGATTTTGAAATCGTTTCTTTTGATTTGCAAAAGTCGATTACAACTGGTTATGGATTTGTTGGCGATTTTGACGCATGTTTTGCGCGTTTTTCCCGAACATTTTGAACTAGTCGATCGAATTGTTTTGAGTGAAGGGAAAAGTGTTAATTTTGTGGAATTATTGCGACATAATAATCCCTTGATGCAAGAACGGACGTGTTTTTTTCTTTTGTTTTTAGGCAAACATTTGCCAGCCAATAAGGTGGAAGTTTTTTGGAATGAAACGGTGAGAGAGACTTTGGAAGCTCTAATGTATGATTCGATTGGAAGTGTTAGGAATGTAAGTTTGGTTCGAATACAGAATTTGGATTTTAATTATTTTTATTCTAGGCTGATGATCGCACCGTTGAAGAACTTAGGTGTAAAGATTTTTATAAACTGTCTATTGTGAAACCAACTTGATTTTAATAAAAACTTATTATTCTTATGTTATGGTTTTTATTTACCTTTTTGTGTTTTTTTTATCAATTTAGCTTTATTTACACATTACTAAAAAAAACAGATTTTTGTTTGAAAAAATCTTATAAAATTTAGCATAAAATAGGAGTAAAGCCACAAGTCATTATTACATTACATTACATTACATTAATTACAAATCCAGTCAATAGGAGAAATTTATCGTTCGAAAACTACCGACAAAACAAAAATGGTGGATGCGCCGGGGAAAATATTTTCTGTAAAAAAATATAAATCACTGATTGATATAAAAAAAATTTGAATTTTACTTTAACTTGTACAAAAACTACCGACAAACAAGATGCAGTTAAATTAGGTTTAAAAATATTTAAAAAAATGGTAAATGTGCCGGGAAAAATATAATCAGTAAAAAATTAATAAATCACTGATTGATATAAAAATGTTTGAATTTTATTTGAACTTGTACGAAAACTACCGACAAATAAGATGCAGTTGAATTAATTAGTGTCGAAAATATTTTACAAAAAGAGTGGATGAGCCGAAAAAAAAATTGCTGTAAAAATATTATATATTATTGATTGATATAAAAAATGTCTGAAATTTTCTTTAACGTGTACAAAAACTATCGATAAACAAGATGAAGTTAAATTAGGATTCAAAATATTTTACAAAAATGGTGGATGCGCCTTGGAAAATATTTATATCTGAAATTTACTTTAACTTTTACGAAAACTACCGACAAATAAGATGCAGTTAAATTAGGTTTAAAAATATTTGACAAAAATGGTGGATGCGCCGGGGAAAATATTTTCTGTAAAAAATTAATAAATCTCTGAGTGATATCAAAAATGCTTGAATTTTATTTTAACTTCTATGAAAACTACCTTCAAATAAGATGTAGTTAAATTAATGAGGATTGAAAATATTTTACAAAAAGAGTGGATGAGCCGAAAAAAAAAGTGCTGTAAAAAAATTATATATCATTAATTGATATAAAAAATGTCTGAAAATTTCTTTAACTTGTACGAAAACTAGCGATAAACAAGATGCAGTTAAATTAGGATTATAAATATTTTAGAAAAATAATGGATGCGCCAGGAAAAATATTTTTTGTAAAAAATTTATATATTACTGATTAATATAAAAAAATGTTTGAATTTTACCTTAACTTGTACAAAAACTACCGATAAACAAGATCAGTTAAATTAGGATTGAAAATATTTTACAAAAATGGTGGATGCGCCGGGAAAAATATTTTTTGTACAAAAATTAAAATTATTTATTTATCTATCCTGTTCAAAAATATAAAAAAACAGAATTAAATAAAACAACAATTAATTGAAAATGATTGATATAAAAAATGATGCAGTTAAATTGGGATTATTTTTTTACAAAATTGGTGGATGCGTCGAGGAAAATATTTTCTGTAAAAAATTTAGAAATTACTGATTGATATAAAAAATGTTTGAAATTTACTTTAACTTGTTCGAAAACTATCGATAACTAAGATGCAACTAAATTAGGATTAAAAAATGTTTTAAAAATGGTGGATGCGCCGGGGAAAATATTGTTTGTAAAATAGTTATAAATCACTGATTGATATAAAAAATGTTTGAAATTTACTTTAACCACCAACAAACAAGATGCAGTTAAATTAGAATTAAAAATATTTTACAAAGATGGTAGATGTGCCGGGAAATATATTTTCCATAAAAAATTCTAAATCACTGATTGATATACAATTTATTTTTCAAAAATGGTGGACCGAAAGTTTCAACACAAGACTTAAAAAACAATGATTTATCATTATCCGTTCGAAATGACTTTTTTATTGTAGAAAATCATTCGATTGAAACTGAAGAATGGATCGTTTTTTTGCAAAAATCAATGGAGGAAGTTATCGGAGGTGAACTCACTTCGTTGACACAAACATACCTGACTAACATAATTGTGTCACCGTTACGTAACACTAATACAAGTCCAAAAGTGTTGATTTATGTCGCTAAGCTTTTATCGTTACCTTTCGCTCTTCGAGGAATTTCACACGAGATCAAGGAACAAATCAAAAAAGTGTTCGTCTTAGTGAAGTTGGTTCCAAATTTGATTTACTCCTTCAAAAAAATAATGAAAGTCTTGAAAAGTTCCAGTGATGAAACGACTTACAAGAATATAGCTGATTTAACAGAGGAAGATTTTGAAGCACTTGAATGTGTCTATATGTTGATTACACATTTGGTGCATTTGGATAACGAGTTTTTGAGTCAATTGTGTGATTCCATCGCTGTTTTGAATGTGTATGCGATTTTGAAATCGTTTCTTTTGATTTGCAAAAGTCGATTACAACTGGTTATGGATTTGTTGGCGATTTTGACGCATGTTTTGCGCGTTTTTCCCGAACATTTTGAACTAGTCGATCGAATTGTTTTGAATGAAGGGAAAAGTGTTAATTTTGTGGAATTATTGCGACATAATAATCCCCTGATGCAAGAACGGACGTGTTTTTTTCTTTTGTTTTTAGGCAAACATTTGCCAGCCAATAAGGTGGAAGTTTTTTGGAATGAAACTGTGAGAGAGACTTTGGAAGCTCTAATGTATGATTCGATTGGAAGTGTTAGGAATGTAAGTTTTGTTTGAATGCAGAATTTGCATTTTAATTGTCTTTATTCTAGGCTGCTGATCGCACCGTTAAAGAACTTAGGTGTAAAGATTTTTATAAACTGTCTATTGTGAAACCAACTTGATTTTAATAAAAACTTATTATTTTTATGTTATGGTTTTTTATTTACCTTTTTGTGTTTTTTTATCAATGTAGCTTTATTTACACATTACTAAAAAAAACAGATTTTTGTTTGAAAAAATCTTATAAAATTTGGCATAAAATAGGAGTAAAGTCACAAGTTATTATTTTTTTAATTACAAATCCATTCAACAGGAGAAATTTATTGTTCGAAAACTACCGACAAAGAAGATGCAGCTAAATTAGGAATAAAAATATTTTACAAAAATGGTGGAGGCGCCGGGGAAAATATTTTTTGTAAAAAATGTATAAATTGCTGATTGATATAAAAAAATGTTTGAAATTTACTTTAACTTGTACGAAAACTACCGACAAACAAGATGCAGGTAAAATAGGATTAAAAATATTTTACAAAAATGGTGGTTGCGCCGTGGAAAATATTTTCTGTAGAAAATGATAAATCTTTGATGGATAGAAAAAATATATGAATTTTATTTTAACTTGTACGAAACCTACCTGCTGTTAAATTAAGATTAAAAATATTTTACAAAAATGGTGGTTGCGCCGGTGAAAATTTTTTTTGGAGAAAATGTATAAATTGCTGATTGATATGAAAAAATATTTGAAATTTACTTTTACATATTCGAAAACTACCGACAAATAAGATGCAGTTAAATTAGGATTGAAAATATTTTACAAAAATAGGGGATGAGTCGAAAAAAATTGCTGTAAAAAATTATATATTATTGATTGATATAAAAAATGTCTGGAAAGTACTTTAACTTGTGTACGAAAACCACCGATAAACAAGATGCAGTTAAATTAGGATTATAAATATTTTACAAAAATGGTGGATGCGCCAGGAAATATATTTTCTGTAAAAAATTATAAATCACTGATTGATATAAAAAATGTTTGAAATTTACTTTAACTTGTACGAAAGCTACCGACAAATAAGATGCAGTTAAGTTAGGATTAAAAATATTTTACAAAAATGGTGGATGCGCCAGAGAAAATATTTTCTGTAAAAAATGATAAATTTTTCCGAGTCAGATGTTAGAATTAGTCGTTAAAATTTGCAAACAAATACTACAAAGATTTCCCCTAAAAGAGAATATTTTACAGAAATTAATTTGTTTAGACCCGAAAACAATTAAATTAGGTACAATACCATGTTGTAGTATTTTTTCCAAGTTTAATTGAAGATAAAAATTTACAAAATTTAGACAGTGAGTGGCGACTGTTAAGAAATACGCCACAAATTTCTTGTTTTCCAGACGACGTTCTGTTATTCTGACAAGAAGTTAAAGAATTAAAAATGGGTGACGAAACACTGTTATTTAGCATTTTATGATAACTTATGTTTTTAAGTTATTAATATTTTTTATACTACCTCATTCTTCTGTGATTAATTTAATGAATAAAGGTGAGAATTCTCACCTGAGGATGACCACTTTGTGGTTGAAACGCGTAGTGTTTGTGTGTCGGGTTTTTTTAAAGTTTGTTTTATTTAGTTTCCACGCCAAGGAAATCCAACAAGAAGTAATTTAATGAAGACAAACCAAAGAAATAAATTAGATTCAAGTACAATTTCTGGATTTCTGCATACCAAAAGTTTTATTGGCAGAAAAAATTGTCACAATTTTGAAATCATGAAAAATTAATTCAGTCTATGAACAGCCACAATTTGTACAAATTCAAATTTCGCCATATTTGAAATGTAACACCACTGATTTCTATCCCAATTTGTTTCCAACGGACGTATATGAAACAAAATTTCGAAAATTGACGTTCAATATCCCAACTTTCCCAATTCGGAAATAAAATTAACTAGACGCCCTCTGGTGATGACTTTTGAACTATGTCGAAAACAGTAAAGAAATTTTCGTGATGCCACATTTAACTGACATTTAATGAATTGTTCAACAATTTTGCGTGTATAGTGTTAATTACTTACAATAGAAAGAATTAGTTTAAAAGTACGTGGTGGTAAATACTAGCGTTGACTTTGGTTCTGTAGTTTTTCGTGGTATAAAGTGTTTATTGTTTGAACTTGAAAGTGGATAGAAAGTGAAAAATATTTAAATTTTGATTACAAAGTGTTATCAAACAGTTGTCTAATTAAAGATTATAAGTAATGGATCACAGCGAACACAAAGTTTGGCTCAAGAAACCAATAAATTAGTGAAGTGTTATGAATTTTAGGTTAGAATTTTCCACTGAAAAAATCATGAAATGCTGCGGTAAATCTACAAAACTACAATAAAGATCAACAACTGCTGATACATTTAAACGTAAATTATGCCAAAAGGTAGGCTTTTCAATGTATTTTTAATAGTTTTCCAATAAAGAAAGTGAACCAAACAGTCATTCGTTATTCGTGTTTTCCTCGTCATCTCTCATTTGTCAACATAAGTTTCTTGCATCAAAGATGCAATAATCGTTCCGCATAGGCAATGTAATAATTGTGAAGCCCCAAAATTCGACAACGCTCAAAATATCCGAATAAACATTTTCCCGCCATTTATGCTTACTGTTTTCGACCTAGCTCAGTGGCGCCCCCAACGGTAATTTTACTTCCGAATATGGGAACACTAGTCACAGATTAGAGGTTACCACAAATTTGCCGCTCTTTTCTCGCGCGCTGTGAGGCTTGTTGACCTTGGACATGTATATTAATAAATAATATCACTATATTAGTCACATTTGCTGTAACGACAAAAATATTTTTATTAATATATTTAATCGCATTTTTTTTGTCGGTAGTTTTCGAACAAGTTAAAGTAAATTTTAAACATTTCTTTATATCAATCAATGATTTATAATTTTTTAAAGAAAATATTTTTCCTGACGCATCCACCATTTTTGTTTTGTCGGTAGTTTTCGAACGATAAATTTCTCCTATTGACTGGATTTGTAATTAAAAAAATAATAACTTGTGGCTTTACTCCTATTTTATGCCAAATTTTATAAGATATATATATATATATATATATATATATATATATATATATATATATATATATACAAAGTTAATACATAACATCACATTTAAAATCATTAAAATACTCATCATATGAGTAAAAAGCTTTTTTAGAGAGGTATCTTTTTATAACCTTTTTAAATTTATTTGTCTTTAGCTTGGCAATATCATCAGGCAACGCATTAAAAAATTTTATTCCTAGGTTTCCGGTGCCGTTTTCGGAGCTTTTTAAGCGAACACTGTGTAGGCAAATTTTATCTCTGTGACGTGTACTATATTCGTGAATGTTACTATGTGATTTAAAATTCTCTATGTTAGATTTTATATAATTTAAACACTGATAAATATACATACAAGGAACAGTAAGTATATTAAAATTCCTGAAAACATATTTGCAGTCTTCTCTATATTTTAGACCTCCTACTATACGGATAGCTCGACGTTGTAATCTGAAAATTGTAGAAATGGAAGCAGAATGACCCCATACTAATAGTCCATAACTGATGTGACACTGGCATAATGAATAAAATGCAGTTTTTAGAGTTTCAGAAGGAACTTGATCTTTTAAATTGCGAAGTGCAAAAATACCACTACAACGTAATTTTGCAACCTTTTCTGAATGTGTATTAAACCTCAATGAGGAGTCAAGAAAGATTCCTAAAAATTTTGTAGATCCTTCCACAAAATGTATTTTTTTCTTTAATGAAAAAACCAATGTATTTGTTTTATTTTTGTTTAATGTTAATTTATTGGATTCGAACCAAGACAAAGCCTTTGACTGTGCATCATCTACGATTTTTAACGCTGTAGACAGATTTTCGTTTTTTTCCATTAGAGTTGTATCATCTGCAAAATGTATACTTTTATTTTCCATATATGAAGAAAAATCATTTATATAAATAATAAAAAGAAGTGGCCCAAGTACAGAGCCTTGGGGCACTCCTAATTCAACACTATTTTTGCCTGAGTCAATTCCTTTGTGTCTTACAAGCTGTGATCTGTTGCTTAAAAATGATGCTATCATTTTACAACTACTAGGTAGCAAGTTATAAAAATATAATTTTCGTAATAAAATGTGGTGATGAACGCAGTCAAAAGCCTTGGAGAGGTCAAGAAAAGTTCCTATACCATAGCTTCCTTCTTCCAAACAATCTGTCATATATTTTACAAATTTGGTAACTGCACCAATTGTATTTCGGCCCTGTCTAAATCCAAATTGACTGTCTGTGAATAGATTATTGACTTCAAAATGATGAACTAATTGCAAGTATAAGACTTTTTCAAGTACTTTGGAAAAAATTGGAAGTAAAGATATTGGTCTATAGTTATTAACAACGTTAACGTCCCCTTGTTTCAAGAGTGGTATTACCACAGCTATTTTTAGACAGTCTGGAAAAATAGAAGTAGTAATACAAAAATTAATTAAACGAGTTAAAGGAGACACTATAAGATCTTTAATATACTTAATAATACGAGTGTTTAAGTTATATATATCCATAGAGTTACTAGATTTCAGCGCAGGAAACCTCAGAGAATGCAAAATTTACTCTAGAATCTAAATCTGAACAATGAAACATCATTATATTTATGGGATCTATTGCTTTATCTGGTAGTCCCTTTGCCAGTTCTGAAGCAATAGAAGAAAAAAAGTCGTTAAAAGCGTCGCTACTAATGTTGCTGTCTTTACTATTCTCGTCAACATGTTTCCTTGACGCACAAGAATTATTTATAATATTGTCATCTAAAATCCGTAATTTATTTTTTAAAAGTAGTAAATCTTTGTCAAACCAATTCACAACCATACTGTTTTTAGATTTATATTTCACCTTAATTTCCGGGAAGGCACGATCACACTTCTCACTTATAACATCAATAAATTTTTCAAACTTACAATTTATATCTAAAGAAGCGTCATGAATAAAATCCCAGTCAGCAAATTCCAGCAATGAGAATAATATTCCTTTACCATTATCCGTTATTGGTCTAATTTTTTTTACAGTGTTACAGTTATTCAACGAACTGGGTAAACTAGCTTTTAGGACAATACCTAAGTGATCTGACAACAAAGTATTTGTGGATTCTACATGACAAGTAGTAATATTTAAATTAGTAAATACATTATCAATACAATTAGAACCTCTAGTTGGAAATTTGACGAGAGGCTCTAAACCATATTCATAGAATAAATTACATAAGTGGGTTTTTTGAGAACAATCACTATTAAAAAGAATATTAAAATCACCGGATAAAATTACATAATTATTTAAAAAGTTAATGTTATCCAACATTTCGTCCATTATTTCTATAAACATATTAAAATCACCAGAAGGAGGCCTATAAATGTTAACAAAAATGGTACTCAACGATTTTGCTTCAAGTGCTGAGTTCCAAAGTCGTGAAATTTTTTCTGGTCAGGAGCATTGAGCCACCGTGTGAACTGGTTTTTCTACTGAAAGTAGATTTTATAGAAAAGTTACTGAAGTTTAGCCCCACCACTTCTTCTTCTTTTAACCAATGCTCACTGACTGCTACTATGGAGTACATCTCATCTTCAATCAACAGTTCAAATTCGGATATCTTCGATCGCAGAGACTGAGCATTTATGACCAACATCTTCAAGTCTTCCCGCCTAGGAACTATGAAGTTTTCCTTGCATGTTGCTTCTTCTGAAAAAACTCTCGAATATGGACACCACTAGGCCACAGGGATGGATCCAAAACATTCGTTTTGTTTGTCGAATAAACGGAAACCTTGAATGAAGAATATTCTTCCGGATGTTTGGAAGGCAGAGCTTCACATTGGATTTCGGGAAAATCTGCTTTCAAGAAATCTACGATGTCATTTATTTCTGTGTCAGGATGCAGTCTATACACATGCAGATGATGCATTTTTGGAGCCAATCGGAGTTGTCCGTTTTGTTGCTGCTCACCAACAATTGTCAATTTTCTCCTTGGTTTTCTAACGACCGAAGTCCCTTCTTGGCTGGTTTCCTTGTCCCCCGTCACCGCAGTCACCAAAACCTTCTTCTGTAATTTTTTTTTTTTTCGGTAACCAAATGTCCTTTGTTCACCACTGTCGCAAAAGTTTCAGCGTCATCACCAAGTGTAGACTTGGTTGCTCTATGTTTATTTTGAGCATTTCTTTTGGGTTTATCCATGGGCACCTTGTTATTATTTACCGGCTCAGCTGATGTCGATGCCGTAGCTATCACTGCTTCTATCGCTGTTTCTTTCTCTTTATTATCATGGTTGCTGACATTGGAAGATGGGTTTTTTAGCCATTCAATGTGTTCGTTCAATAAATTGATTTTACCGTGCAATTCTTTGATTAGAGCATTCTTTTGTTTAATTACGAAGTGAAAGATGCGAATGTCAATGGCTTTCTCAGTGGCTAACTCGCTAATTGCGTCCAAAAATTCATGGTCTTCGTCATCAGCATTGACTTCGTTATCACATAAAACATTGTCACAACACGACACAGTTGCTTCGTCAATAACTGTTATCCCCTTATACAACTGGGCACAACTAGTGTGGAACACACATAAGCAATTTACACATTTTGCAATACTATTTGTTGCTGGTTTCTTGCATCTTTTGCAAGAGTTCGGCTCACATGTATGCATAGCAGTAGGCGCCATCTTTTCTTTTATACAGAGTGGCCTAGCACTGCTCCCGTCTTCTATAGCTCAGTTATTAGTAAAGTTACACTTTTGATATTTTGTAGACGTTATTTATACCTTAAGACGTATTTCAGAATAATATTTTTGATTATACAGAGTGTCCCAAAAAAAACATGACGTCATAATAATAATTTTTAATGCTTTTCTAACTTCTTACATGTCCCGAAAGTTTCTTTAATCAGTTCAGAGATTACTGATAAAAAAATAAAAACCAAAAAAAAAATAGAAACGGTGCTTTCTTGATGACCATATTAGTACGTACGTCACGGCCAAGGTCTAACAGACTTATTAATTATGTTTGATTGTCTGAATGATTACAGGTTGTTTACAATTTATTTTCAAACTTCTTAAATTTTAAAGCCTTTTATTTTGCTTATTTCAAATGGCAACAAAGAAACGTACAAATGAATGACAAATTTTTAATGATTTTTTTATTATGACAATCAGTTCCAAAGACAAAAGACAATATCCACTTATACTCTAATATACTATTAAATTTACGAAATTAGAAGAAAAATTGTACGTAATTTGTTTCCTGTGCTCACTCGTTTTGATAAAGAAATCGGTCATTTTATAACTTAGGTAATCAGTAATTTTTATTCTTTTCGTAACTGATTACGTATACAGAGTGATTCAAAAGTACCGATCAATCTCTTGGGTGCTGATAAAGAACATCAAACTGAATCAAAGTTCCTATGACAAAAAATTGTTTCAACATTTTTTCACAAGATATAGCCGTCTAACGTTTTATTTTTTAATAAAGTTTTCGTTGCTTCAAATCATATTTTACGTTGGTTGAAAACAATTTTACTTCATTTTTGTGCGTAAATGAACGTCTTACATCACGATACAAAAGTTTGTCCGTTACTTTTAAGTCACTCTGTATAACTATTAGTTCAAAAAATTCACTTTATGTCAGTTTAGTTAGTTAGATTCAAAACAAAACAATGTCAAATGAGTATAGCAAGATTAGGGAAAAAATTACCACAAAAACGTGCTTACATATTCATGAAAAAAATAATTGAACTTTTATTATCTTTTATTTTGTAAATTAATTGCATTTTCATACTATTTGTGGCACAAAAATTCTTAATTCACAAACAGGCAAAAAAACACCATTTTTAATATTGTAAAATAAATTGTAAAAAATATTTTAAAAATATATAAAAAATCTTTCATCACACAAATGCACTGAAATAATCGAATAATACACAAATGATACAATTTTTGTAATAATTAATATTTTTTCGTATTATTTCAAATAAATTTCGTAAAATAACCATTATTGTACTTTAAAATTATTTTTTTACCAACAAAAAAACTAGAATGTGGCATAATTTCAGCCTTTTTTTAAATATAAGTTAGTCTGTTAACATTAATATTTCGACAAACTAATCTATATTTAACAAAAAGAAAAAATAAAGAAAATTATAATCGAAAACAGATCGTTTCAGCAAATAAACTGGAGCATGAGAAAGGCTAATTTTAGTTAGTAATATGTTAGATAAAAACATTAAGTACCGTGAAAAGTTATCGGTTTAAATAAATCGAACGCCGTACTTCGTGAAAAGATCGACAAGTAAATCAGAAAAATTGAAAAATACAACAATTATTTTAATTTTCAGGAGAACTGAAACACTTCCTAACAATTTGTAACCCAACTTTAATCATTTGCACAACCAAATCGTTAACCAACGTCCAGAAACTAGCAAACGAGCTCGAACTCCCTCAAATTTTGCTCTTTTCTGACCTAAACAACACACCAAATAATTACAACGAGGAATTAACTCCAATTGACTTGAACCCCACCAAAAAAGTTGCCCTCATTTTAACATCTTCTGGTACCACAGGCTTCCCAAAATGCGTCCAACTAACCCATTTAAACCTACGCACAACAATGTTATATGCCATGGACCCAAACTTCCTCGACTTGAACCAGAACGAATCAACCATCGCTTTTTTACCATATTTCTACGTTTTTGGTTGTGCTGTCTCTCTTGCTTCGATTCTAAGTGGTTGCAAATCAATAGTTATGGAAAAATTTATCCCCGATTTGTTTTTGGCCAACATACAGAAGCACAAAGTTACCAAATTGTTTGTGGTTCCTCCGATTTTGCAATTTTTGGTTAAAAATCCAATGGTTGGGAAATTTGATATTTCCTCAGTTGTTGATATTTTGTGTGGGGCTGCTGTTGTTGGTAAAGAATTGGAAGAAATGGTTCAGGAACGGTTCAAGGTCAAGTCGGTTAGGCAAGTTTATGGTATGACAGAATTATGTGGTGCTGCGGCCATGATTCCCAAAAATTTTCAAAAATATGGGTCTTCCGGTAAAGTGGTTTCCTGTACCCAGATCAAAGTTTGTGACGTTGCAAATGGAAAAACACTGGCAGCTCAAGAAATTGGGGAAATACGGGTTAAAGGCGATGGAACCATGAAGAGTTATTTGAAGAATGAAGAAGAAACGAAGAAAGCGTTTGATGAAGAAGGGTTTTTGAAGACTGGTGATTTGGGTTATTATGATGAGGAAGGTTATTTCTACATCGTTGACCGTTTGAAGGAAATTATCAAATATAAAGGGTTTCAGGTACGATCATTTCGTATTTTGCTTGCTTTCAAACGACAATTTTTAGGTATCACCAGCTGAGTTGGAGAATTTGTTGATACAACATCCTGCTGTTAAAGATGCAGCTGTTGTTGGACTTCCTGATGAAAGAGCCGGAGAGTTACCTTTGGCATTTGTTGTTAAACAGGATCAAAATGTGACGGAAAAAGAATTGATTCGATTCATTTCAGGTAAAAATAACCAAGAAATTTGCATTGATTTATAGTATTTTTTAGAGAATGTTTCTGTCCAGAAACATTTGTATGGTGGAGTTAGATTTATTGAAAACATTCCGAAAAATTCCAGTGAGAAAATTCTAAGACTAAAACTACAAGAGCTGCTATGACGTGGATTATTAATAAATATTTCTTATATGTGTTTATTTAAGTAATAAAATAATAATCATTGGCTATTTGCTTTTAAACTAAACTTTTATTTTGCAAGAAAAAACATCCCTAAAATGACAAAAATAAATCATAATCCAACTTCTATCTAATGTTTATTTTAATAATTATAATAAAAATAAAAAAATAATAATAATAACAATAATAATAAAAATAATAATAAAAATAAAAACATTTTAAATTATGAAGAAAAATATTCTAGTAGTTTGATCTGTACAGTTTAGTTTTATTGAAGAAAATATCTAAATCTATTTCAGTATTATTATAATTATATAATATATTAATAAAACCTTTAAAAAATGGAGAATTCAAATGACGAATTTAATTTAAACTTAATTTAAAAGTAATATTTATTATTATATTAAGTTCTTGATCACCAATTTTAACACAAAGATAATTTTTCCAAACTAATTTGTCGAAAAATAATTTCAAAATTTTTCTTTAAATTCACGATTTTCAGTCAAAACTTCCAAAAAATACCCAGAATGAAATAAAATCAAAGATTATACTTTTGTTGATTTTTGAGACGTTTTAATAGGTTATAGCCAAAAATACAATTATTTTGCAAAATTGTCAAAAACAAACAAGAAAATCATCAAATAAGACTAAATAAACCATTTAGAACTAATAGAAATTGATTGTATTATGTTTGTTTCACTCAGTTTAGTTAATTTCTTATGCAAAATTTCATCGAAATAAGAGGCAAATGGTAGAAAAATTTTTACACTAAAATATAAAATCAAAGGTTTTTTGCGAGATTTTGTAATTTTACTGTATTAAAGCATAAAACAATCATTATTTTTGCCCTTTTCACCCGTTTTATGCCACGTTGTTCAACCATAAAACAATTCTTTCGAATGAATTTGTAAAAAGTAAGCTTAAAATTAGCGAATTTAGGTTAGTTGTTTTTTTGTTTCTAAAAAATTGTCTAAAACTGATAAAAAACTAACTAAACAAATTAAATTGAAACAAAAGGTATGTTATTTTAACTCGATTTATTAAAATCTCTTTTATAGATAACTTCTACAGCCAAAAATAATCCAAAAGAAGCAAAAATAACTCAAAATTGGTCAAAAATGTTCATACTTTAGGTTTTTTAATGTTACATAACGCATAACAATTAAAAAAGAATCAATAAAGTTTTCAAGCCCCTAAACAGATTTTTTTGCAAAAGCGTGGATTTCTTGGAAGATATAATCGAAATTAACAATATTTTGCATTTTTTACTAAATTCGGGTTCTAAACAACTTTTTGGCAAAATTAAGCAAAAAGCACACGTTTTTTAACCGGACACTCAATCACTTCAAAAATTTTACTTAAAAGCACTCCAGAATTAAGTCAGATGCAGGTGTGCGATTATCGCAAAATCGCACGCTCCTCGAGGGGACTGTAATCTAATCTTTTTCACGCCGGGACGGACCTGTCTTGTTCACGATGTGAAGAGAAGATGAAGAGGTGCAGGAAATTGCGTGTGTGTGTGACCGCGAAAACAACACCATTTACAGATCTAGATGCAGAAAAGTCACTGTTTTTCAAATCTTGTTTTTTAGATCTAATTTTGGGAAGTTGTGGTGTCGACCTCTTAAAAAACCTAATTCACTGAGAAAAAGTCTAATATGGGTTTTAAGATCTAAAGATCTAATTTTAAGTTTAAGAAAAAAAAGTGTTAATTTGTGATTATCTGTGTATATAAGCAAGTTTATCGTTGATTTAGCAAAAACCAAGTTTTTCTTTCGAAAATTGTCTTTCAAACTGACTGAAATTGACCAAATTATACCAAAACTCTAATTGTTTTAGCCAGTTTTGGATCGAAATTTCGTCAAAAATGATCCTTACAAAGGGAAAACTATGTCAAACATGGTAAAATTTTGGCTTATTTTGGCACATTTTTAACCAAATACCCAGATTTTAAAAAAACAAACAACAAGCAAAAATTATTAAAATAAATTAAAACTAATGTTTATTATTAAGATAAGTTAAAAATATTCGTTATCTTTGTTGTTCTCATTCGTTTTACTACGTGTTTCAACCACAAAGATAATTTTTACATAATAATTTGTCGAAAAATAAGTTCATACTTCTTCTTTAAATTTACGAATTTAAGTCAAAAATGGAAAAAAATAACCAAATTAAATACATACCATGAATAATATGTTTTACAGCCAGAAACACAACTATTTCGCTAAATGAATCAAAAACAAACAAGAAAATCACCAAATAAACTATTTTTTGAATATTTCGAGTCCTTAAGTACGTTTTTGAGATTAAAATACGCAAAAAAACAAAAATAAATAAAAATTGATAGTTTTTTTTTCATTCAGTTTAGTTTGTTTCTTGAGCAACATTTCATCGAAATAAACGGTAAATGCTTAAAAAGTTTTCAAACACTTGTTCGAGCTAAAATCTCAGTTTTTTTGCAACATTCTGATATCTGTTTTAAAGCAAAAGAAACCTAAATTGACCTAAACTTTTGGTTTCAAAGAATTTGTCAAAAAAACTGGTAAAGAAGAAGAAGTAAAGAACTGAACAAATTACGTTAAAACAAAACGTATGTTAACTCGATTTGTTTCAAAATTAAAATTATGCCCAAAAAACACGAAACAGAAAGATTTAATAATGATTTTAATAAAAATTACGACAGTGTTTACATTTACAGTAAATCTATATTCTAAACTTGAAGACAAAAAATTAGTGAAAAATATAATTTTTCGCCACGAATCACAGTTAAAATTAAATTTTTCTACTTCAAGTGCAAGTGCAAGTAAGTAATTTGGCCTTAAGGCAATTTTCAAATTCCACGTATTTGCCACAAAAGCCCGTATTTGTTAAGAGCTACATTGCAAAACGTCTTGGACACTTTCAGAATACATTTGTACAAATAATATTTCGCCGGGGTTTTGCTTATAATATCTATTCATTCTACAATGAAGTTCCTTTGACGTTAAAAAACTCTAAAATCAGCAATTTTAAACACAAATATAAAATGTTTTTTTCAAAATGATTTTTCTGTTTTTCTTATTTTCTTATTTTTCCTCTCTGTAATTTTGTTAAATAGAATTACATTATATTTTTTTATTATAATTTTTATCTTTCATTATTCACATTGTTTATTTTTATTTTTTATTATTTTTCATTTATTGTCTGGACCAAAACCTTAATATTATTATTATTATTATCATTATTATTATTATTATTATTATTATCATTATCATTATTATTATTATTATCATCATTATCATTATTATTATTATTATTATCATTATCATTATTATCATTATCATTATTATTATTATTACTATTATTATTATTATTAAACTAATGACGGTCCAAATTATTAATTTCTTTTCACTGTCTGTTGTCAACTGCCACAAAATTCCCTAAATTTCGAAATTAATTTTTTTGTAAAAAAGTGCGAAGAAGAAAAAATACTGTATGATATCTCATTTACAAGACATTTTGTCACACTTACTCTATTATGGCCTTCCTCGGTGCGCTCGTCGTGCCCTAAATTCGTGCGTGGGGCAAAATGCTTTTGACAGTTTGTAGACGTTATTTATACTCTAGAACGTATTTCAAGAAAACATTTTTGATTTTACAGTGTCACAAAAAAGTATGACGTCATAATAATAATTTTTTTAATGTCAAGCAATTATTTTTAGTGCTCATTAGGATGACTTTTTACCTTCTGACATCTTCCTAAAGATTGTTTTAAGTCGATTTAGAGATTACTGTTAAAGAAAAATAAAAACCAAAAAAGTCGATGCTACAATTTTAGCTAAAAATTAATAAAAAAGAGAAATGGTGCTTTCTTGACGATATTACTAGTACGTACGTCTTGAACAAGTTTTAACAGACTTATTAATTAATTATTATTATATTAATTTATTTTTAAACTTCTTAGACTTTAAAGCCTTTTCTTTTGCTTATTTCAAATGGCAACCTCTGTTCTTTTTTATATCGTTCAACTTAAAAAGTTTGGAAGTAAATTGTAAACACTCTGTAGTAATCCGTGAAACTGTTAGACCCTCCCCAACTCTCACCTAGTAACAATGTTATCAAAAAACATTGTTTCTATTTTTTAATAATTTTTAAAACTAAAAGTGTAAAACCGATTTTATTGGTTTTTATATATTTTTTTAAGTTATCACTGAAACGATATAAAAAAACTTAAGTGACATGTAAAAAACCAAAAATGTATTCGAGCACAAAAAAGTAATAGCATGCCATAAAAAAAATATTATGTTAACGTCATACTTTTAAGGACACCTGTATAATCAAAAATATTTTCCTGAAATACGTCCTAAAGTATAAATAACGTATACAAAATATCAAAAGTCCAACTTATTAATAACTGAAAAGAAAGTTAAGCTGGATCACCCTGTACTATGAAATAAATTAGCCATTATTAAAGAGATAAGAAATTAATGCGCTGGATTAAACTGGCAAAGAACTTAAAAATTGGATCAAAACTGATGTTGTTTTAACCTATTTCACTCAATTTTGTTTTTTCAGTCACTGTTTTAGCACAAAATTTCTTGAAGGATAAGGTGTAAATAAAGTATAAAAATGCAGTAAAATTTAATCAATATAAAAATACAATGATACAATATACCGGGTGCTCAAAAATCGGCGCACCAATTCAATGGAGTGTGGTAGAGATTTGCTTACACATAAAGGTAAAAATAGTAAAAAAATTCTTTGTATTAAAGTTATTGATAAATAACAAATTTTAAATAAATGATATGTGGCAACGTTGCCTAACAGTCGTGATCGCAATAGAATTTGATCAACAATAAAAATAAATTATTTTTAAAACGGTTTCCTAGGAAATAGTTCCCAGTGTTGGCACATCTACAAACTACGATTTTTTGATAAATTTAATTTTTTTTAAATTAAAAAAACTGCTAAGATCTCATAGTAAATTTAAAAATAATTATTCATCGTTTTGTTAGAGAACGATTACTAAGTGCGAAACATAGAAACATTAAAAAATAATAAAAAATGAGGAAGTTAGCAAAATAAGTTTGTTATTCCAGATTTTTTAAAATATAACATTAAGAATTTTTTCGAGATTTTTCCCGTGATCTGCACATGCTTCTCAACAACGTACCACTGAGTTGGTGCGCCAGTTTTTGAGCACCCTGTAGATACAATAAAAATACACAATTCAAGCATGTAGTTCGCATCTTCTTAGCCTCCAAGACAAAAATCTGTTTCAATCTAAAATTTAAAATGTATTCACTGCATACAAACTCAAGATAATAAAACTTACAACTGTTGGAGTTGTTCATCTGCAAATTTTGATAATAGGTGTAAAAATCTTCATCATCTTCTGCAAATTCTTCTAGATCTTCACGAGCCAAATCCATATCAGCGCCTTTCTCGACTAAGAGATACACAATAAAAATACTTCTTTTATTAGTTGCAATCCTTAAAGGAGTCTCCCCTTCATCATTAGCCAAATTCACATCAGCCCCACTGTTCAAAAGCACTTTTACTATTTTCACATTTCCATTGTCTATAGCTTTGGTCAAGGGTGTGAAACCGTCTCGATACTGTTTATTGACGTCAGCTCCGTTTTCTATAAAATATTTAACAATTTCCGAACAATTCAAGTTAATAGCTTCCAGAAAAGCAGTCGGAATCGTTAAATTTGCACCGTAATGTAACAAAAGTCTCACAGCTTCAAGACTTTTAGATCGCACTGCTGCAAGAAGAGGAGTTTGTTGGTTGGAGTCTGCTTTGCAAGAATCTGTTCCTTCTTCTAAAAGCACCTTGGCTTCGTCTAACTTTCCAGATAAGATAGCAGCAGTTAAAGGTGTAGTTTCATTCCGGTCAAATCTTCCAGTGGTTATTACATTCTTATTTAGTTTACGAATCTTTGCGACTTGCACAAGCTCGTCAGATCGATTTAGTTCTTCACTGTTTTCTTGCGCTAAAAGTTCTATACGATTCCATTGAATTGCGAGTGTTTCAGCGATTATTTTATCAACTTGGTTTAGATTACCGTTAAATATTGCCTCTTGTAATTGCTAGAACAAAACAGTCTTAATTAAAAATTATTTTCAATTCAGAAGCTGTTTCAGAAATGAACTACTATCCAAACTTATGTTTTGTTTTAAGTACAACACCCTAACTTTTATTGCACTTTTGGTAGCTTTTAAGACTAACGATATTTGATCTAAACTTGCATTGGTCAATACTGCATAATAAATTAATAAACATAAACATAAACATAATTTATGAATTTTTTTGCGTTTTAAGATCGAATAAAACGTGTACGAGACACGTAATGTTATCAGTGTTATCACTTATCAGTAGAGGGCGATCTAAGAAAAACTAAAAATACTTGTTATACACGGAGGGGTGAACCAAAGTTATTCTTTTAATAGAACACCCTATACAGAGTGTCTGTTTTTCAAACTCCACCATGGAGATCTCATGAAAATTTGTAATTTACGTTTTTATTTTTTCAAGAAAAAACCAAAAAAACTGGACGTTTTTACCGTTCTTCAGGCACTTATTTACAAGAAATCTGAATCTGTCATCATATTTTCCAAGGCGTTCTTGATTTCAGACTTACAACACTCAACTCTGGTTTTTTTTAAAAAAAGAGAGTGACAATAAGTAGAAAGTTAAGTGACCTAATTTTTCAAAAATATTTTGTCAGGTAATTTTCAAGAGATCCGTAAAACTTGAATTAAAATTGCTAACGACAACACGTTTGAGGAAAGTTCTGAAAAATAAATAATACAACACTCTGTTGTAAATAGTGTTTTTGATTATTCTTAAATCGCGTCATAAGACTGTGTCACAAATACGTGCTTAAACCTTAGAAAATAATGCAAACAATTGTTATTGTTTTCAGGTTCGACTATTCCATGGGTAAGTTATGTTGGCAACAATTACAAGTAGGTATATCTTTCGAGAAAACTGCGTTTTTATCTCAAAAACGTATTCAAAGGCTTCAATTAAAATTTTTCTGGGCGTTTTTGACGAAATTTTGATAGAAAACGTGCTAAACCAACATATTAGCTTACATACATCAATTTTGAAACAAATAATTAAATACGTTTTGTTTTAATTTTATTCGTTCAGTTCTTTACCAATTTTTTTGGCAAATTCTTTGAAACAAAAAGTTTAGGTCAATTTAGGTTAATAATGCTTTTGCTATAAAACAGATACCAAAATGTTGCAAAAAACTGAGATTTCAGTTCGAACAAGTGTTTAAAAAAACTTTTCAAGTATTTATATTTTATTTCGATGAAATTTCACTCAAGAAATAAACTAAACTGAATAAACAAAAGAAAAACTATCAGTTTCCATTTATTTTTGTTTTTTGGGTATTTTAATCCCAAAAACGAACTTAAAAACTCGAAATATTAAAAAAAATAGTTTAATTGGCGATTTTTTTGTTTGTTTTTGATTCATTTTGCGAAATAATTGTGTTTCTGGCTGTAAAACATATTATTTATGTTTTGTATTTAATTTGGTTCTTTTTCGCATTTTTGACTTAAATTCGTGAATTTAAAGAAGAAGTTTGAACTTATTTTTCGACAAATTATTTAAAAAAATTTCTTTGTGGTTGAAAAACGTAGTAAAACGGGTGAAAAGAATAAAGATAACAATTATTTTTGACCTAATTTATTAATGAACATTACTTTTAATTTACTTTAATAATTTTTCGGCTTTCCTAACAGAATTTCACAAAAAACCTGAGATTTTATTTCAAACATTTCAGAAATTTTAATTTTTTGATTTTGATTTCAATTCTGAATCTAAACTCCTTTACAAAAAATTTCTAACTCTGCGTTTGGAAGATAGTTACCATTTAAAAGTAGCCAATCACAAAAGGTTTATTTGCGGAAGAGTGCGAAAACAAAACACGTTACCATACCAAAAAAAGTGGCATAAGTAGAAAGTTAATTGACCTGACTTTTCGAAAATATTTTGTCAAGCAATTTTCAGGAGATCTGTAAAACTTGAATGGAAATTGGAAATTTCTAATTTATTCTCATTCTTGTGAGATATTCGAAAAACTAATTTTTGATGTTTCGTTCGAATTTTCCGTTAAATTTATCGTACTTAGAATGTCCGTTTTGTTCAACCGTGATGGTTTTGTTCCACAGACATCAAATTAAAATAAAATTTCACTCAAAAAAAACATCATACTTACAACAAAAATTACTGGTATATGTTAAGTAGAAAATTACCAGTACAATATTGATTTAATAAATAAGTATATGGACTATACGAAGAGACAGATAATTTGTTGGTTGATTATCCATAATATGTAATGTCCACAAATGTGCGGACGGCTAACACAAAGTTATAGTCGTCCGCACAAATGTGACGGCAAACCACAGCCTTAATTTTAACTGTGATTCGTGGAACTGGAAATGTTGAAAATAATGATTTTTATTATTCCTAAAAACTTGATAAAACTGTGTTGTAGCAACACATGCGTTCTCCGAATTTTTAATCTTATTGTTTTCAGTTTCAACTATTCCATGTGTAAGTGATGTTGGCAACTATTACAAGTAGGTAAATCTTCCGACAAAACTGCGCTTTTATCTCAAAAACGTATTCAAAGGCTTCAATTGAAATTTTTTTAGGCGTTTTTGACGAAATTTTGATAGAAAACAAGCTAAATCAACATATTAGCTTACATACATCAATTTTGAAACAAATCACGTTAAAATACGTTTTGTTTTAATGTAATTTGTTCAGTTCTTTACCAATTTTTTTGGCAAATTCTTTGAAACAAAAAGTTTAGGTCAATTTAGGTTAATAATGGTTTCTTTTGCCATAAAACACATATCAGAATGTTGCAAAAAACTGAGATTTCAAATCGAACAAGTGTTTGAAAACTTTTCAATCATTTACGTTTTATTTCAATGATTTTCAATTTTCAATTTTAAATTTTAAATTTTAAATTTTAAATTTTAAATTTTAAATTTTCAATTTTTAATTTTCAATTTTCAATTTTCAATTTTCAATTTTCAATTTTCAATTTTCAATTTTCAATTTTCAATTTTCAATTTTCAATTTTCAATTTTCAATTTTCAATTTTCAATTTTCAATTTTCAATTTTCAATTTTCAATTTTCAATTTTCAATTTTCAATTTTCAATTTTCAATTTTCAATTTTCAATTTTCAATTTTCAATTTTCAATTTTCAATTTTCAATTTTCAATTTTCAATTTTCAATTTTCAATTTTCAATTTTCAATTTTCAATTTTCAATTTTCAATTTTCAATTTTCAATTTTCAATTTTCAATTTTCAATTTTCAATTTTCAATTTTCAATTTTCAATTTTCAATTTTCAATTTTCAATTTTCAATTTTCAATTTTCAATTTTCAATTTTCAATTTTCAATTTTCAATTTTCAATTTTCAATTTTCAATTTTCAATTTTCAATTTTCAATTTTCAATTTTCAATTTTCAATTTTCAATTTTCAATTTTCAATTTTCAATTTTCAATTTTCAATTTTCAATTTTCAATTTTCAATTTTCAATTTTCAATTTTCAATTTTCAATTTTCAATTTTCAATTTTCAATTTTCAATTTTCAATTTTCAATTTTCAATTTTCAATTTTCAATTTTCAATTTTCAATTTTCAATTTTCAATTTGCAATTTGCAATTTGCAATTTTCAATTTGCAATTTTCAATTTGCAATTTTCAATTTGCAATTTTCAATTTTCAATTTTCAATTTTCAATTTTCAATTTTCAATTTTCAATTTTCAATTTTCAATTTTCAATTTTCAATTTTCAATTTTCAATTTTCAATTTTCAATTTTCAATTTTCAATTTTCAATTTTCAATTTTCAATTTTCAATTTTCAATTTTCAATTTTCAATTTTCAATTTTCAATTTTCAATTTTCAATTTTCAATTTTCAATTTTCAATTTTCAATTTTCAATTTTCAATTTTCAATTTTCAATTTTCAATTTTCAATTTTCAATTTTCAATTTTCAATTTTCAATTTTCAATTTTCAATTTTCAATTTTCAATTTTCAATTTTCAATTTTCAATTTTCAATTTTCAATTTTCAATTTTCAATTTTCAATTTTCAATTTTCAATTTTCAATTTTCAATTTTCAATTTTCAATTTGCAATTTGCAATTTGCAATTTTCAATTTTCAATTTTCAATTTTCAATTTTCAATTTTCAATTTTCAATTTTCAATTTTCAATTTTCAATTTTCAATTTTCAATTTTCAATTTTCAATTTTCAATTTTCAATTTTCAATTTTCAATTTTCAATTTTCAATTTTCAATTTTCAATTTTCAATTTTCAATTTTCAATTTGCAATTTGCAATTTGCAATTTTCAATTTTCAATTTTCAATTTGCAATTTTCAATTTTCAATTTTCAATTTTCAATTTTCAATTTTCAATTTTCAATTTTCAATTTTCAATTTTCAATTTTCAATTTTCAATTTTCAATTTTCAATTTTCAATTTTCAATTTTCAATTTTCAATTTTCAATTTTCAATTTTCAATTTTCAATTTTCAATTTTCAATTTTCAATTTTCAATTTTCAATTTTCAATTTTCAATTTTCAATTTTCAATTTTCAATTTTCAATTTTCAATTTTCAATTTTCAATTTTCAATTTTCAATTTTCAATTTTCAATTTTCAATTTTCAATTTTCAATTTTCAATTTTCAATTTTCAATTTTCAATTTTCAATTTTCAATTTTCAATTTTCAATTTTCAATTTTCAATTTTCAATTTTCAATTTTCAATTTTCAATTTTCAATTTTCAATTTTCAATTTTCAATTTTCAATTTTCAATTTTCAATTTTCAATTTTCAATTTTCAATTTTCAATTTTCAATTTTCAATTTTCAATTTTCAATTTTCAATTTTCAATTTTCAATTTTCAATTTTCAATTTTCAATTTTCAATTTTCAATTTTCAATTTTCAATTTTCAATTTTCAATTTTCAATTTTCAATTTTCAATTTTCAATTTTCAATTTTCAATTTTCAATTTTCAATTTTCAATTTTCAATTTTCAATTTTCAATTTTCAATTTTCAATTTTCAATTTTCAATTTTCAATTTTCAATTTTCAATTTTCAATTTTCAATTTTCAATTTTCAATTTTCAATTTTCAATTTTCAATTTTCAATTTTCAATTTTCAATTTATTTATATTTCATTAAAATGTGTAATTTTAACTAATTTCAAGGAATTTAGTTAGTAAGTAAACTGTTCTTTGACGTGAAAATTATTTATTATTTTATTATTTACCGTTTTTGACATGTTTGTAATTGAAAAAAATTGACTAAAAACTAAGAAAAGTGGAACGACACAGCTCGACATTTCACCTAGCGAGCTTGGTAATTATTACAGATATCGAAATGATTCTTGCAGAAAAAACTTACATATATGAACTATTGGCATCATTTCATTTCGCTTATGTAAGGGTCTATCTTTTAAAATAAAAAAATTCTCGCATCTCGAAAATTCCACTACACAAATATGACACGTTATAAGAAAATTATAAAATATGAAGATTGTTTATATACGTTAGAATCTACATATACTGAGGAATCTAGTGCAAAAAATTAATTTTCAATCTTTATTCAGAAGGAAAATATGACGATGTAAACACAAAATTTGAGCAATTTTAGTTTTTCAAAATTTTTTAGAAAAACGTCTTTTTCATAATGAAGGCAATTCCAAATCAAAAAGCGACCTACAGATTAGAATTCAACAGAAAATTCTACATAAGAATCACTTTTAAGTGCGATAAAGGCGAAATAGATCACTACAAGTTTGTGACAAACTTTGCAGTGGATGTTGTTAGTGGTGAGTTATGTTTTTTGTATTTTTTTTTTTAGTTTTTTGATCAGAAACCATTTTTGAGGTTCCCCTGAATGGGCAAATCACGAACGCAAATTACAGTCGCACCTTTGACAAGATAATGGAAGTGGTTCTTATGCGAATTTTCCGCGTGGATTATCACTCTCTTCTCCTGGACGAAGGAATACAAGGCGGAGCAGGAAAATGTGAAGCTGGTTAAGGAAACAACGCGTGATTTGATCGAGCGGAAAAAAGAGCAAATTACGTGTCAATTAGAAGTCGAAGGTTTGTGTGATTGATTTATTTCTGATTCTAGTAGAATTCTGGTTGTAGAGGAAAAAAAGCGGCCGTTTCTTGACGTCCTTGTTGAGAAATATTTGAATGAGGAACTGAGTTATCAGGAATTGGAGGATGAAGTTAACACGTTTCTCTTGGCTGTAATTTTTTGTAATGTTTTTGGTTCTGACACGAATGCGATGGCGGGTTGTTTCGTTTTGACGCTTTTAGGGATGCACCAAGACGTTCAGGTACTGAAATCGCAATTACACAAATTTTTATTTTTTTGATTTTTTCAATTACGGCAAAACTATTCGAAAACGTGGAGCTATTTTAATTCTATCGTATGTAAAATGATCCGGGGAATCGACTGGCGTCGAGAAAATTGCCAAATTCCCAATAATTTTTTAGTTATGAATTTTTAGTTAGTTATGAATTTTTTAAAATTTTACCTATTTTTGCCTTTATTTGCAATTTTCTCAATAACTATTACTCGGAGACCAATAATCTTTTTTGAAAAAAATAGATAATTTAAAAAGCTTTCCAAGATAATACACTTTATGGGGTTATCTCTAATAGTTCCGGAGCTATTGCTCGGGAAATGTTCCGAGTACCCAAAATTGACAAAAATTGCGACAAAAATTGAAAAAATCAAACATCAAAAAATCGATCAAATGGACTATTTGTGGACTTTTAACAACTTTAGTGAGATGTAAAGACACATATAAGTCCAAACAACTATGATAGAACGAATGTAAAAAAAATATTCAAATCATTTTGTGTATTACTCAGAAAATTTTGGCAAAAAAATCAAAATTTTAAATCTCGTGAAAAATTAGTATAATGCACAAAATGAGCCGCTGAATTCAATGGAACAAACCGCATTGCTCTTGGACTTTTAGTTTTTAAGTTATGAATTTTTTTGTTGAATAAAATTTTACAATATAAAAGATACCTATCTTAATTTTTAGCAAAAAATTTTAAAATGTTAGATCTCATTAAAAGTTGGTATAATACAAAAAATAAGCCACTGAATCCAATAGAATAAATCGCATTGCTCAACGACTTTTAGTTTGTGAGTTATGAATTTTTTGTTGAATAAAATTTTCCAATATAGAAATTGCCTATGTTAATTTTTAGCAAAAAATTTTAAAATGTTAGATCTTGTTAAAAGTTAGTAAAATACAAAAAATGAGCCGCTAAATCCAATAGAACAAACCGCATTGCTCTACGACTTTTAATTTTTTAGTTATGAATTTTTTAATTGAAAATCGCCTTTGTAGCCGGAACCGTTGCCCGGAGCGGCTCCGGGTTTGAACGAAAAAATAGATAAAATCAAGCGCTATCAGAGGAATTTTTGCTCATTGCTCTAAATCTTACAGTTTCCGAAAAAAACGCAAAAAAAGTTGCCATTTTCACTTTTTTTCAATTTTTGACCACCGATTACGACGAAACTATTATAGTTATCAAAATTCGAAAAAAAAAACAACCTTTTCATTAATCTATTTTTAATTGTTTGCTTAGGACAAACACTACGAAGAAATAATCAAAGTTATAGGCCCCGAAAAATCCCCAACCCTTGACGATTTACCAAAACTCCAGAGTCCGGACCAACTTTTGAGATGCCTACTCCCGGACTAAGATGTATATCGCCACACGTATAAAGGTTGGAACAGAAATTAACTGCGACAAACTAACACAATCTATAACTCTTCCAAATCAAAATATCAGGGCACAAAAAATCAAACTACCTTGTCATTGTAAATTAGAAATTAACAACGAAATTTTAATTCCAACTAGATTCCCTTGCTTTACTAATAACTCCCAAGAAGCAAAAATTAAACATATTATACCAGCGACGTGGTCAAATTTAAAATCATTTAAACTTAATCCTGTTCACAAAACTAACTTACCGACTTACAAAAATCTTTCTGAATGTATTACTCAAAATTGGATTTTAAATATCCCACACATCAAATTAATTTTTCTGATTTTCAAATATAAAAACCTCGTAATATAAAAATATAAAAAAAACCTCAAATATAAAAACCACAATGCCAGCATCAACAAATGCTTAAAATATTAGTGTACCCGGACATTATAACGTGGTGTTTGTCTTAATTTGCACCATGTTTAGCATATTTTTGTTGTATTCACCTTATTTCTGTTACTAACATTTTTATTTTTTAGGTGTTTAAGAAGCTCCGTTACAATTTTATAAGATAACAATTTTATCAGATAAGACATTGCCACCTTGGGGGAAAAATTATGTAAGAACATAGATTATTTTTTTCTATAAATTTATTTGCTACCGCTTTTGTTTTGTTTTACATTCAATATATTAAAATTTTGTTAGTCTAAAAGTTGTTTTTTCGTAACACCAGGTCCCTTCTGAAGTCCGACCAAGAGTTTGGTAGCAAAAGAAAACGCTCTACGAAACTAGGTCGTGACAATAGTTTATTTGGTAATTTTCTTGTTTGTTTTTGATTCATTTTGCAAAATAACTGTGTTTCTGGTTGTAAAACACATTATTCATGTTATGTATTTACTTTGGTTATTTTTTTGCATTTTTGACTTAAATTCGTGAATTTAAAGAAGAAGTTTGAACTTATTTTTCGACAAATTATTTTAGAAAAATTATCTTTGTGGTTGAAAAACGTAGTAAAACGGGTGAAAAGAATAAAGATAATAACTATTTCTGACTTAATTTAATAATGAACATTACTTTTAATTTACTTTTGTAATTTTTCGGCTTTCCTAACAAAATTTCACAAAAAAAACTAAGAATGTATTTCAAACATTTCAGAAATTTTAATTTTTTGATTTTGATTTCAATTCTGAAGCTAAAATTCCTTTACAAAAAAATTCTAACTCTGCGTTTGGAAGATAGTTACCATTAAAAGCAGCCATTCACAATAGATTTATTTGCGGAAGAGTTCGAAAACAAAACACGTTACCATACCAAAAAAAATGGCAATAAGTAGAAAGTTAATTGACCTAACTTTTTGAAAATATTTTGTCAGGCAATTTTCAGGAGATCTATAAAACTTGAATGGAAATTGGAAATTGTCAACACGTTTGAGATCGGTTTTTGAAAATAAATTTCTAATTTATTTTCAGTCTTGTGAAATATTCGAAAAACTAATTTTTGATGTTTCGTTCAAATTTTCTGTTAAATTTATCGTACTTAGAATGTCCGTTTTGTTCGAATTTGATGGTTTTGTTCCACAGACATCGAATTAAAATAAAACTTTCACTAAAAAGAACATCATATTTACAACAAAAAGTACTGGTATACGTTAAGTAGAAAATTACCAGTATATTATTGATTTAATTAGTAAGTATATGGACTAAATAAAGGGACAGATAATTTGTTCGTTGATTATCTATGGTATGTAATGTACACCTTCTACAATGAAATCAAATGGGATATCGATAAATAAATTTTGCTCCTCAAGAATTATTAATATAATAAAAAAAATATTTCAAATTTTTATGTAACAAATACCCATGTAAAAAATACATGATGTTCCCTCTACATGATCTGCGTGTTTGAAGTAAAAGTCGCATATAGCCAAAACTACAAGTTATTCTAAGTTTTTCTGTTGCAAATTTGTCCGAAATGAAAAAAGATAGACCCATAATAGTTTATACAAAGTTACATTATTTTTTTGCGAAAAATCTAATCATGCAAAAAATATAGTGTTCCATTTAATAAATATAATTTTGGTTCACCATCCTGAATACAACAAGGTAGTTGCATTACCGGTAGTTGGTAGTATTCCCGCCGATTTTGCTCCTGCCATGTATTATGGCCCTGTCAAATCAGAATTCAAAACGTATTGTGCTAAAGATTTACGATTAAAATCGTTTAACGACGTTTGTAAAGTGTTATTAATAGTGGATTGCTTTTGGTCATTTAAAAACATTCACAAGACAAAGATTTTTCAAATTTTTCTCGAGTAAATGTAAATATATGTGGCACCTTACAGGAAGATCATATGTAGTACCCCCCGTTTGTGGTCATGTCACACAATTTAAAGTATACAAAAAACGCGCCAATGCACGCTCACCAACAGTCCCTATGCCATGTTCCACCGATTTGTCTAAATTGACTGGGGTAATAATCATATTAATAACAATAATAATAATAATAGTTCTAAATTTGCTTATAAGCAAGCGCCTAATTTTTCTAAGCTACAATACCTTTTTATGTGTTTTATGGGTGTTTTTTTATTTAAATGCAAAGGTTCATCTGTGAGCAGATAATCTCGGCATTTTTTAGTTTTAAAGCGAGAAATTGCCTAAGAAAAAGAATAAATTTTCTCCCAAAAATAATTTGGGTAGAATATATAAAAATCAGAATAATTTTATTAATTATTATTAATTAATTAATCCAATTAATAATGTTTAAATTATTAAGATTAAACCGATTGAGAGAGGTTGGTAAATGAAAATAAAGATTATTGACAAAATTATATTTGAAGATTTAATTAAGGTTACAGTTTTTTTTGTTTTTTGCTTATATCTCGAAAACTGTTACTTCCATCAATTTTTATCTTTTTACCAAAATTAAAGCTGATAAAATTTTCTACAAAATGAATATATAGAATTTTTCCTGTTGACATGTAGGTTCTTCCTATTGTAGAAGATTTTAGAAAAAAAAATTATATGCCTTGTCATGAACAAAACAACTTAGATTTTTCATGAATACTGACTATGACTCTAATCTGCCTGATTGCTATCAGAATGTCAGCCAAACTTTATTGCTCTAAGTTCAACATTCCAAGAAACGTGAAGGAGGAACTCCTCCTGAGACACTTGTAGTTGTAGTCACAGCACAACAACTCGGTTGAAATGATTTGTTATTGTAAACACATTTACGATCATTCCTAACTAGAAAAGAAAAGACCGCCTTCGTAAGACAAACCTCGTTTGTCTCAGTTGGTTTCAGCTTCTGAGTCCAATGTTTGAGAATATCTTAACAAAGGATCTGCTAAAAAGCTGCTTGGAGTCATTCCGCCTCCACTTTTTCATCTCAAACTCAGACACCTACTAATATCACTTCCTCCCCCCCTTCTTATTCTTGTTTTCCAAAAAAACATCATCAAGGCCTAATCAGTTTTTGACGAACAAGCTTAACACAAGTCTTAATGGTGGTATTCTCTAACTATCTCTGTTGTACTGTTACGTTTATAGAATGTTAGCAACAGTGACACCGCCCTATAGAGCTGTCTAATTTGCGATTCTTAACTCTCTCTGTTAAAATAAGAGTAACAGAGTTCGAAAATGTAATTTTAGAGATATTAGAAGTCGATTTTGACATATGACGTACTACTTGATTCAAATATTTTTTCGAAAAGGTCAAGAAGTTTCCATAAAATTATCATTTCGAATTTGGCATCGCAAAAAGTTTCACTAAAATGTTAAAAAAAGTGAATGCAGAAGACGATTGCAGATCAAGGCAAAGAATATCCTTGTTTATTGAAAAAAAAATCACATTTTTTGTTTTGAGACAATTTCTTAAGTAATCAAGTTGAAATCAGATTATTTTATTCTGTGCTGTACAAAACTTATACGCAAAATAAAAAAAAACAGAATTTTCAAGAAAGGAAATAACTATTGAAAGACAAAAATGTTATTTTAAATAAATAACAGAAATTTAAAAATCTATGTTTTATTTTCACGGAATACTATTTCCACTATGAAGAGTACACAGTGTTAAAATTTTTATTTATACAAATTTTGGTTCCTGACGAATTTTATGTTGTGTTTTTTGCCACTTAGGATTGCTACTGATTACCTTTACAACATTATGGATAATTTACCAGTTGATTTTTTTCCAATCTTCGTTTCCTATACTTCAAAAACCAAAGGTCGAACTGTTCTGCGTGATTCTAAGCTTCTAGTTTTCTCCACTTATCACATTTTTAATGCAATTTCTTGTTAATTTGGTGAAACATCGTAAAAATTCACGATCTTTCACTGTCACTGTTAGTTTATGGCGAGATTTTTGCCGTTGTTATTTAACAGAAAATGTTACTATAGAAATGTTGCTAACAGAGGGTAACACAGTTTACGGTGTAATTTTTACAGTAATGGGGCAATAACATAGTAACAGAAGTTGGAGCATAGCACCATTTTTAACTCCTGCTTACAGCCAGGATTTTTCAGACACGCTTTAGGTTTCAAACTTTTTCTTTTCGTCATTTATGAGGGATATCCTTACGAAACCACTGGTTTGAGAAAAAAAGCAGAGTGAGCAAAAGCAAGTAAGCAATTATGAAGGGTCCAGTAGGCAACACGTTTCCAAAAAGGTGACTAAAGAACCTTTCATAAAAGTAATTTGTACATCCGACCAGCGGTGCTACTTTTTAATTGGGCCACTCGATGAGGATGAGTAGTTTAAATCCCTTTTTCAAATTTGTTTCAAGAACTATTAACAAAAAAGAGAAAGGTCCACCGGATCCTTTGTACCGACTCATTTGATACGAGAAAACCTTTCTGCAACTCTATGGTTGGCTTTTCTAGATTGCTCTTTAAGAGAGTTATGGTTTCTATGAGAGTTGTTGACCAGAAAGAGACCCTGGGCAGAACGCAACTCCTGAGATGGACTCCATCTTTAAAAAAAAACCTTCAAAATCAATTAAGCTTTGATTGATGACTGACTACCAATCTAGTTTCGGACCATTTAAAAGATCCAATGGAGCTCAAGACTTTTGCAAAAAGACGCTCCAGACCCTAAGAATTGTTTCAGAAGAGTCACCATTTAAGTCTAGTTTTTAGATAATAAACGTACGCCCACTGAGCGATCCTTAAAAAAT
Organism: Tribolium castaneum; assembly: GCF_031307605.1. Classification (NCBI taxonomy): domain Eukaryota; kingdom Metazoa; phylum Arthropoda; class Insecta; order Coleoptera; family Tenebrionidae; genus Tribolium; species Tribolium castaneum. Next base: position 1,115,316 of record NC_087395.1, on the reverse strand, counting down.
AGACAAAATTTCACAACCATGTCTGAAGAATTAAAAAAAAAGGTTGGTCCACTGGACCCTCTAAAAAAATTTTTTACAAGTTATCCTGACGTCAAATGCTTCTAATCCAACATTAGATCTTGAAGATTTTTAGACTTCAATATGGGTTTTTGGCAACAACCAGACGTCCACTGGATGATTTGTAAAAAAAAATAAAAATTGTTTAGGAAAAAACATAGGTCGACCAGAACATCTCAATGCACTCATCTCACGCGTCTATCTTCTGTGTTTTATTTTTAGACCAACTCAGTAGATTCTGTTCAAAATCTTAATGAGGATTGTTGACAACGAGCTACCACCCACCAGACTATTTAAAAAATGGACTCCATTTCATAAAAAGCAATGCTCTAACCTAGATGCTCTGCTCAACATTTTTTGCTGTTCTTTAAGCGATGACAACAGAAGCTTGTCCTTATCCATCTCTTGTGTTCACGGAGCTGCCAATTTTTAGAACTGAAACTTTGGAATAGATACAAGAAACCTCTCAAGATTCCAGAACAGGCTGTAGAAACAATCAACAGGACACCCAATAGGCTATTTGGAAAAAACAATCAAATGTCTCAGTCAAATGACTGGAAAGATTAGATCCACTGGAGAGTTTCTGTAGAGTACAGGATTTCACTGACTGAAAAATTAGGTCCACCAAACCTTTTAAATAGCTCCTTCCTTTGTAGACAATAACCAGCCGCCTACCGAACCAATTGTGATAATGAACCTCATTTCACAAAACATTTACAAGTTTTCATTGGATCCAAAACTTTATTGACTTAAACGTTAGGTCCACCGGACAGTTTTTTGAGAGTCAAGAAAATTTTTGAGAGACTGAAAGATTGTATCCACCGGACTGTTTGAACAGATCCTTCAGAGTCTAGAGGTTCCTTCGGTTGTAAGCAAGTGTAAAGTAAAGTAAAGTGTTTATATCTGTAAAGAAAAATGCAATAAAAAAATTTTAAAAAATGAAGTCAAGAACTTTCAAGATCATACTTTTCGAAAAGGGAGCATTTGCACAAATTTTCAAGATCATATTTGCAAACTAGAGGTTTTTTAAAGAAAAATGCAAAAAAAAATTAAGAAATTCTAGAAGCAGCTAAAGTAAAAATTTACCCAAATTGCTAATGAAACTGATTTTGGGTGAAAGCAAACCACGCTGTTACGTGAAAAATGCCAGTTTTCTAGAAGAATTTTTTATGACCACGCCCGTCTTGTCCTAACCTCGTAAAAATTTTTGTTCAAGAAACGCACCTCCACGATTAATTTTCAATTGCCTGTGTTTTTCGAGAACAGTGGAAATTACTGACCTTTTTGGATCAAAAAAACTTTAATTTTCACTGCAAAATTATCTTTTTATTTTCCGAACATCTGTGACATGTAACACACATGTCAAAAGAATGACATATTGGGCGGGAATATTGACATGACCACAAACGGGGGGTACTACATATGATTTGACGGCAAGGTGCAAAAATATAATTAGGGGCTTTTTGATTCATCAAAACAAAAAAATAAAACGTTTTAAAGGTAAAACTACAATTTGGTTCAGAACTATACTTGAATCGTGGTGTGTTAGTCACTTATTAGTAATACTAAAAAAATGATAATTTTTATATGGATAGCCAACAACAAAATAGACGACCCATATTTTTTATTTTAACCAAAGCTCTACCGTTTTTGAGAAAAATAATTGAAAAGGTGAAAATTCCTGGCCTGACGTCAACAATGTTCCATTGTTCCAATAACGTCAGCCAGTCACAGAACTAGAACAATAACAAGAATGGGAACTAACTTACATTACTCAGAGGATCCGAAAAATACATAATCGACATTTTACTGCTTTGTTTTGTTAAATTTCTAACTGTCAACACTACACAAACTTCAAGTTGCGCGAAGTTCGAGAAAATGGAAGCTCTGTGTTATAGTTGGTATGGTACTTCGACCATATATGGTCGAAGGTATGGTAGCGCTCAGCTCCATTTGCGTGTGCGTTATCTGACATTTCTGTCACTACGTTTACATAGCAGGCGCATAGCTTCGACCATATATCATATAGACTCGCCGTAAAGCGAGTTTGTAGGCAGGTTGTTTGAAGCCAACATGTATGGGTGCGAGGAGTGAGGGGCAAGAGGAAGCTTACTCCTTGTTCAATGGCAGCTCGTAGTCAAGGGGCAAACAATTGAAAAAACATTACAAGTTTCAGAAATAATTTAAGTTTTCGAGTTTCAAAAAAAAATGCCTTAGTTAAAATACTTCTAATTCTATCTTATGACATGTCGTCAGAGTTGTAATATTCAAAAATATTCAGTATCAAAGCGGAAAATCAGAATACGTTACGACGCCACTGGTGTGTTTCCAGATTTAGGTTAACACCTGTATTTTCTTACTTACGGATGACATTACGGATGAATACCCCTTGTGAATACTTTCTCCTGTATATTTCGACGCAAGAACCAGATTTTACCCATTCACAAGTAAATTTAAGCCCAAAATTCACAATTTTATCCTTTAATCACAATCGTGAAGCACGAAGTTTGACGAATATTAACGAAACACTTGGAAATATTTTGAATGGACCAATCAGAGAAGGGGTACCTAAGAGTCAAATTCGCGTACCAAGCCTTATTTCCCCTTGCCCCACCTGCACATGTTGGCTTCAAAACAAATCTCACCTTGCCCAGTCTATATGATATATGGTCGAAGGCGCATAGCGGTGACAAACTATCAAATATTTTTTGAGGTTACGAAGTGTTTAAATTATGAGTTGTTACAAAAAATACAGATTTACAAAACAAGAACTAATAAACGCAGAATCAGAAACCTAACGAAACGCAAATCACAAAACACAATAAACGAACGGAAAATACTTGCGATTAACACCGATAACACTTTCGACAACCATGCGACAACGACTATAATTTACTGTTAATGTCAGTTTGACAAATTCGTGACACTTGACGGTGTTGTCGAAGTGCACATGTAAATTAATGTTCAAGGATACCACCCTTAGATACCCCTTAGTTGTTTAAATTTGCATTGTTTTTGATAATTTTTTTATAGCTTTGTGTTGGTAATGAAAAAATGAGATTGATGACGCACACGCAAATCGAGCTGACCGCCACTATAACAATGTTGGCAGTGTTGCCCACAATCGGTAGATTAGTTCGTGGCTTTTCGGTCGATTCGAAAAAAATGGGAAGATTGACAATTTTGGTAATTTTGCGCTAGGGCAGTTAAGACTAGAGCACAGATTAAGGCAATATTTAATTACATTATTAGAACAAAGAAATTGAAATCTGCTGCGTTTAAAACAATTTCCAGTACAAATATGGTAAAACTGTGTCCATCTTTAATTTGATCACAATTTTGCTGGTCGAAACTGTTTTCATTGTATTCCCTAGTATTAATTTGATCGTCTTTCTACAGAGAAACATTGATTATGTAAAAAATGTATTACGAATACTCATATTTAATGAAGAAAAGGTCTGATATCAAAAATTGTAACTTGTTGACCTGAATTTTTTTTATTTTATTTATTTTTTGGAGTTACAATTTTATGTTGTAGCTACTTTGGATAAATCAGGTTCATTTCTATTGTTTTCTGCTGCTTTCTGCTAAAAATAAATAAATAATACGAATGTGTAAAAAAGTGATACTTAATACTTATCTTTAAAAAACTGAACTTTTATCTCGCCATTGTTGATCTGAAATTTTTGAATTAGGTAATAAAAAAATGGTAAATGTATGAAAACTTATCTTTGGTGTTGGTGTTGATTTTCCACTCCATTCTTTTCGGATTATAATAAAAATAAACAAACAATGATTACGTACAAAAATTATACCAATACTTATCATTAAAAACTGTAAAAATGGTCTTCTCTCTGTGCTCAACGATGTGAAAGAATAATCAGTTTTTAATTTTTCACCGACTAGTCTGTAAAGTTCCTATTGGCATATTTGAGGATTTATCTTCGGTCAAGAAATAATAATAATAATAATAATAATAATAATAATAATAATAATAATAATAATAATAATAATAATAATAATAATAATAATAATAATAATAGTAATAATAATAATAATAATAGTAATAGTAATAGTAATAATAATAATAATAATTAATAATAATAATAATAAATAATAAAACAGTTGTTGCCAAATTGAATCATCTAATGTATATGGATGATATTAAATTATATGCTGCAACCGAGAAACAATTGAATTTATTACTTAAACTAACAGAAAATTTTTCATTAGATATCGGTATGTCATTTAGAGTAGATAAATGCAAAATTCTAGCAATTAATGAAGGAAATTTAAAAAAAAATAAATTTTATGACTGAGTGTTAAGAAAAAATTGAAAGCTTCAATAATGGTGGTATAAATATTTAGGATTCAAACAATCAAATAGAATATCACATAGTAATACAAAAGAAAAACTAGTTGATAGTTTTATCACGATATGTAGACAATTAGTTAAAACACATTTAAATTCAAAGAATCTTATGAAGGCAATAAATCTATTTGTACCTGTTTTAGTTTATTCATTTGAGATTATTAATTGGACGAATACTAATATTATTAATATTAATATTAAAATCAGAACACTATTTACTCGTTTTAGGAAACACCATCCAAAATCAGCCATTGAAAGATTTTCTTTATCTAGAGAATATGGAGGTCGAGGCTTTTTGAATCTACAAAATTTGCATACAAGGCAAATTTCTTCTCTTAAAAAATACTTTTTAAATCGTAGTAGCAAAAATATTCTATTCAAAGCCATTTGCTTAAGTGACCATAATTTTACTCCATTAAATTTAAGTAATCCCAATATAAATGAAATAATTTCTGATGAAAATTCAATTATTGAAACTTTAAAAGAAAAACCTTTACATGGTAGATTTTTCAAAGAGTTAGATAACAGTAATTATATAGACAAAAAAGCTTCACACTTATGGTTAACAAAAACTAATATTTTCTCAGAAACTGAAGGTTTTATTTTTGCAATTCAAGATCAAGTAATTAATACAAAAAATTACCAAAAATTTATTTAAAAAAAAAATAATGATGATGTACATCTAATTTCTTCTTGTCAAGTTCTAGTTGCATCAAATTATAAAGTAAGACATGATAATGTAGCTAAAATAATTCATTCAGAGTTAGCTTTTAATTCGGGTTTAATTCAAACCAATCTCGTTATTATAAATAAGAGCCTTACTCATTTATAGAAAATGACAATTTTAAACTCTATTGGGATAGATCAGCTTTAACTAATCTAACTATTACAGCTAATAGACCAGATATTATCTTTATTTCTAAATTAGAAAGACATGCATTTATCATAGATATTGCTGTTCCAAATACACACAACATACAAGAAACGTACAATACAAAAATATCTAAATACATGATTTTAGTTAGTGAGATAAAGAATATTTGGAATCTTGAAAAAATAAAAATTGTGCCAATAATTATTTCTGCAGTAGGAGTGGTGCCAAAAAATTTAAAACAAAATCTTGAAATTTTAAAATTAAGTTCAAATTTAATTGTTGAAATTCAAAAATCAGTTCTTTTAAAAACGTGTAATATTGCTAGAAAAGTTCTAAATAATAACGAAAGTCAGTTTAGGAATTGCAATACAATAAACAATAATTCAATAAATAATTTATCTTGTTGCGAGGCGGACGATCAGTAGTCAGGCAAGAGAATAATAATAGTAATAATAATAATAATAATAATTTATTCGTTCATCTTATCTGAATACACAGAAATTAAACACGTCACGTATGGATACTAATTAGGATATTATAATATAATCAAAAATAATAAATATAAATATAAACATATCAAGTTAAACAGAACAAAAAAAAGAAAAATTACATAAAAAAGTATAAATTACGAATAGAGAGACAGCTAGATCGCGAGGGAACTAGATAAAAATTTATTTATACTATAATAACATTCATTTATAAGGTACCTTTTAGTAACGGTTTTAAAAGCATTTAATTTAAGAGACTGTGTTTGGACTAAGCTTATTATAAAGATGAAGGTTTAATGTATTTCTAACGGCACTGCTACTCTTGAAACGGGGTGGCAGAAGTAGTTGTGCTATTACTATTACTATTACTATTACTATTATTATTATTATTATTGTTATTATTATTATTATTATTATTATTATTATTATTATTATTATTATTATTATTATTATTATTATTATTATTATTATTATTATTATTATTATTATTATTATTATTGTTACTAGTATTGTTATTATTACAATGATACAATATACCGGGTGCTCAAAAATCGGCGCACCAATTCAATTGAGTGTGGTAGAGAATTGCTTACACATAAAGGTAAAAATAGTAAAAAAATTCTTTGTATTAAAGTTATTGATAAATAACAAATTTTAAATAAATGATATGTGGCAACGTTGCCTAACAGTCGTGATCGCAATAGAATTTAAGCAACAATAAAATAAACTATTTTTGAAACGGTTTCCTAGGAAATAGTTCCCAGTGTTGGCACATCTACAAACTACGATTTTTTGATAAATTTGATTTTTTTTAAATTAAAAAAACTGCTAAGATCTCATAGTAAATTTAAAACTAATTATTAATCGTTTTGTTAGAGAACGATTACTTAGTGCGAAACATAGAAACATTAAAAAAAAAATAAAAAATGAGGAAGTTAGCAAAAGAAGTTTGTTATTCCAGATTTTTTAAAACATAACATTAAGAATTTTTCCAAGATTTTTCCCGTGAGAAGCACATGCTTCTCAACAACGTACCACTGAGTTGGTGCGTCAGTTTTTGACCACCCTGTAAATACAATAAAAATACACAATTCAAGCATGTAGTTCGCATCTTCTTAGCCTCCAAGACAAAAATCTGTTTCAATCTATAATTTAAAATGTATTCACTGCATAAAAACTCAAGATAATAAAACTTACAACTGTTGGAGTTTATCATCTGCAAATTTTGATTTAGTTCTTCACTGTTTTTTTGCGCTAAAAGTTCGAAACGATTCCATTGAATTGCGAGTGTTTCAGCGTTTGTTCCATTTTCATTCGCTGTACTGATATCTGCTCCATTTTCTAACAACAACCCAACGACTTTTACATTATAATTCATTATTGCCCAAGAAAGTGGAGTCCATTTTCGAGAAAATGAAGATCCTTTTCCAATTCGATTCACATTTGCTCCCCTTTTTATCAATAGTTCAATTATTTCTATCATACAGTTACAATAAATGGCAACACATAATGGTACCAAACCATCTCTGCTTTCGAAATTTACATCGGCACCGTTGTCCAATAGCAATTTAATTATTTCCAAGTTCTTACGCTGAATAGCATACGAAAGTACGCCAAAGTTGAGACAATTTAGATTATATCCATTCGCGATTATTTCTTCAACTTGGTTTAGATTACCGTTAAATATTGCCTCTTGTAATTGCTAGAACAAAACAGTCTTAATTAAAAATTATTTTCAATTCAGAAGCTGTTTCAGAAATGAACTACTATCCAAACTTATGTTTTGTTTTAAGTACAACACCCTAACTTTTATTGGATTTTTGGTAGCTTTTAAGACTAACGATATTTGATCTAAACTTGCATTGGTCAATACTGCATAATAAATTAATAAACATAAACATAAACATAATTTATGAATTTTTTTGAGTTTTAAGATCGAATAAAACGTGTACGAGACACCTAATGTTATCAGTGTTATCACTTATCAGTAGAGGGCGATCTAAAAAAAACTAAAAATACTTGTTATACACGGAGTGGTGAACCAAAGTTATTCTTTTAATAGAACACCCTATACAGAGTGTCTGTTTTTCAAACTCCACCATGGAGATCTCACGAAAATTTGTAATTTACGTTTTTGTTTTTTCAAGAAAAAACCAAAAAAAACTAGACGTTTTTACCGTTCTTCAGGCACTTATTTACAAGATATCTGAATCTGTCATCATATTTTCCAAGGCGTTCTTAATTTCAGACTTACAACACTCAACTCTGGTTTTTTTAAAAAAAGAGAGTGACAATAAGTAGAAAGTTAAGTGACCTAATTTTTCAAAAATATTTTGTCAGGCAATTTTCAAGAGATCCGTAAAACTTGAATTAAAATTGCTAACGATAACACGTTTGAGGAAAGTTCTGAAAAATAAATAATACAACACTCTGTTGTAAATAGTGTTTTTGTTATTGTTATTGTTTTCAGGTTCGACTATTCCATGGGTAAGTTATGTTGGCAACAATTACAAGTAGGTATATCTTTCGAGAAAACTGCGTTTTTATCTCAAAAACGTATTCAAAGGCTTCAATTAAAATTTTTCTGGGCGTTTTTGACGAAATTTTGATAGAAAACGTGCTAAACCAACATATTAGCTTACATACATCAATTTTGAAACAAATAATTAAATACGTTTTGTTTTAATGTTATTCGTTCAGGTCTTTACCAATTTTTATGGCAAATTCTTTGAAACAAGAAGTTTATGTCAATTTAGGTTAATAATGCTTTTGCTATAAAACAGATACCAAAATGTTGCAAAAAACTGAGATTTCAGTTCGAACAAGTATTTACATTTTATTTCGATGAAATTTCACTCAAGAAATAAACTAAACTGAATGAACAAGAGAAAAACTATCAGTTTTCATTTATTTCTGTTTTTTGCGTATATTAATCCCAAAAACGAACTTAAAAACTCGAAATATTAAAAAAATAGTTTATTTGGCGATTTTTTTGTTTGTTTTTGATTCATTTTGCGAAATAATTGTGTTTCTGGCTGTAAAACATATTATTCATGTTATGTATTTAATTTGGTTCTTTTTCGCATTTTTGACTTAAGTTCGTGAATTTAAAGAAGAAGTTTGAACTTATTTTTCGACAAATTATTTTGGAAAAAATATCTTTGTGGTTGAAAAACGTAGTAAAACGGGTGAAAAGAATAAAGATAACAATTATTTTTGACCTAATTTATTAATGAACATTACTTTTAATTTACTTTAATAATTTTTCGGCTTTCCTAACAGAATTTCACAAAAAACCTGAGATTTTATTTCAAACATTTTAGAAATTTTAATTTTTTGATTTTGATTTCAATTCTGAATCTAAACTCCTTTACAAAAAATTTCTAACTCTGCGTTTGGAAGATAGTTACCATTTAAAAGTAGCCAATCACAAAAGGTTTATTTGCGGAAGAGTGCGAAATCAAAACACGTTACCATACCAAAAAAAGTGGCATAAGTTAATTGACCTGACTTTTCGAAAATATTTTGTCAAGCAATTTTCAGGAGATCTGTAAAACTTGAATAGAAATTGGAAATTTCTAATTTATTCTCATTCTTGTGTGATATTCGAAAAACTAATTTTTGATGTTTCGTTCAAATTTTCCGTTAAATTTATCGTACTTAGAATGTCCGTTTTGTTCAACCGTGATGGTTTTGTTCCACAGACATCAAATTAAAATAAAATTTCACTCAAAAAAAACATCATACTTACAACAAAAATTACTGGTATATGTTAAGTAGAAAATTACCAGTACAATATTGATTTAATAAATAAGTATATGGACTATACGAAGAGACAGATAATTTGTTGGTTGATTATCCATAATATGTAATGTCCACAAATGTGCGGACGGCTAACACAAAGTTATAGTCGTCCGCACAAATGTGACGGCAAACCACAGCCTTAATTTTAACTGTGATTCGTGGAACTGGAAATGTTGAAAATAATGATTTTTATTATTCCTAAAAACTTGATAAAACTGTGTTTTTATCACAAACACGTTCTTAAACTTTAGAAAAAAATGTTGTAGCAACGCATGCGTTCTCCGAATTTTTAATCTTATTGTTTTCAGTTTCAACTATTCCATGTGTAAGTGATGTTGGCAACTATTACAAGTAGGTAAATCTTCCGACAAAACTGCGCTTTTATCTCAAAAACGTATTCAAAGGCTTCAATTGAAATTTTTTTAGGCGTTTTTGACGAAATTTTGATAGAAAACAAGCTAAATCAACATATTAGCTTACATACATCAATTTTGAAACAAATCACGTTAAAATACGTTTTGTTTTAATGTAATTTGTTCAGTTCTTTACCAATTTTTTTGGCAAATTCTTTGAAACAAAAAGTTTAGGTCAATTTAGGTTAATAATGGTTTCTTTTGCCATAAAACACATATCAGAATGTTGCAAAAAACTGAGATTTCAAATCGAACAAGTGTTTGAAAACTTTTCAATCATTTACGTTTTATTTCAATGATTTTCAATTTTAAATTTTAAATTTTAAATTTTAAATTTTAAATTTTCAATTTTCAATTTTAAATTTTTAATTTTTAATTTTTAATTTTTAATTTTTAATTTTTAATTTTTAATTTTCAATTTTCAATTTTCAATTTTCAATTTTCAATTTTCAATTTTCAATTTTCAATTTTCAATTTTCAATTTTCAATTTTCAATTTTCAATTTTCAATTTTCAATTTTCAATTTTCAATTTTCAATTTTCAATTTTCAATTTTCAATTTTCAATTTTCAATTTTCAATTTTCAATTTTCAATTTTCAATTTTCAATTTTCAATTTTCAATTTTCAATTTTCAATTTTCAATTTTCAATTTTCAATTTTCAATTTTCAATTTTCAATTTTCAATTTTCAATTTTCAATTTTCAATTTTCAATTTTCAATTTTCAATTTTCAATTTTCAATTTTCAATTTTCAATTTTCAATTTTCAATTTTCAATTTTCAATTTTCAATTTTCAATTTTCAATTTTCAATTTTCAATTTTCAATTTTCAATTTTCAATTTTCAATTTTCAATTTTCAATTTTCAATTTTCAATTTTCAATTTTCAATTTTCAATTTTCAATTTTCAATTTTCAATTTTCAATTTTCAATTTTCAATTTTCAATTTTCAATTTTCAATTTTCAATTTTCAATTTTCAATTTTCAATTTTCAATTTTCAATTTTCAATTTTCAATTTTCAATTTTCAATTTTCAATTTTCAATTTTCAATTTTCAATTTTCAATTTTCAATTTTCAATTTTCAATTTTCAATTTTCAATTTTCAATTTTCAATTTTCAATTTTCAATTTTCAATTTTCAATTTTCAATTTTCAATTTTCAATTTTCAATTTTCAATTTTCAATTTTCAATTTTCAATTTTCAATTTTCAATTTTCAATTTTCAATTTTCAATTTTCAATTTTCAATTTTCAATTTTCAATTTTCAATTTTCAATTTTCAATTTTCAATTTTCAATTTTCAATTTTCAATTTTCAATTTTCAATTTTCAATTTTCAATTTTTAATTTTCAATTTTCAATTTTCAATTTATTTATATTTCATTAAAATGTGTAATTTTATCTAATTTCAAGGAATTTAGTTAGTAAGTAAACTGTTCTTTGACGTGAAAATTATTTATTATTTTATTATTTACCGTTTTTGACATGTTTGTAATTGAAAAAAATTGACTAAAAACTAAGAAAAGTAGAACGACACAGCTCGACATTTCACCTTGCGAGCTTGGTAATTATTACAGATATCGAAATGATTCTTGCAGAAAAAACTTATATGAACTATTGGCATCATTTCATTTCGCTTATGTAAAATAAAAAAAATCTCGCATCTCGAAAATTCCACTACACAAATATGGCACGTTATAAGAAAATTATAAAATATGAAGATTGTTTATATACGTTAGAATCTACATATACTGAGGAATCTAGTGCAAAAAATTAATTTTCAATCTTTATTCAGAAGGAAAATATGACGATGTAAACACAAAATTTGAGCAGTTTTAGTTTTTCAAAATTTTTTAGAAAAACGTCTTCCTTCTGGACGAAGGAATACAAGGCGGAGCAGGAAAATGTGAAGCTGGTTAAGGAAACAACGCGTGATTTGATCGAGCGGAAAAAAGAGCAAATTACGTGTCAATTAGAAGTCTAAGGTTTGTGTGATTGATTTATTTCTGATTCTAGTAGAATTCTGGTTGTAGAGGAAAAAAAGCGGCCGTTTCTTGACGTCCTTGTTGAGAAATATTTGAATAAGGAACTGAGTTATCAGGAATTGGAGGATGAAGTTAACACGTTTCTCTTGGGTGTAATTTTTTGTAATGTTTTTGGTTCTGACACGAATGCGACGGCGGGTTGTTTCGTTTTGACGCTTTTAGGGATGCACCAAGACGTTCAGGTACTGAAATCGCAATTATACTAATTTTTATTTTTTTAATTTTTTCAATTACGGCAAAACTATTCGAAAACGTGGAGCTATCTTAATTCTATCGTATGTAAAATGATCCGGGGAATCGACTGGCGTCGAGAAAATTGCCAAATTCCCAATAATTTTTTAGTTATGAATTTTTTAAAATTTTACCTATTTTTACTTTTATTTGCAATTTTCTCAAAAACTATTACTCGGAGACCAATGATCTGTTTTAAAGAAGATAGATAATTTAAAAAGCTTTCCAAGATAATACACTTTATGGGGTTATCTCTAATAGTTCCGGAGCTATTGCTCGGGAAATGTTCCGAGTACCCAAAATTGACAAAAATTGCGACAAAAATTGAAAAAATCAAACATCAAAAAATCGATCAAATGGACTTTTTGTGGACTTTTAACAACTTTAGTGAGATGTAAAGACACATATAAGTCCAAACAACTATGATAGAACGAATGTAAAAAAAATAATAAAATCATTTTGTGTATATCATTGTGATCAATGCTCGTACTGTAACCAATAATCCAATTTTGTGCTACTTTTTATGAACATTAGTTTTTACATGTAAATTTCATATCAGAGGCGTACGCTTCTAGAATTGCTGATAATAATTATTATTCTATCCTCTGTTCCTTTTGTGTCCTTTCCGTGGCCTACCTGTGCTTGTTTTTTTATTTTGAGTCACTACGAACGGCCGCGTAGTGTGAAGCGTGTGTCCTTGTCTTTATTCCCTTGCCTGATTGTATTTATCAACTCACTCATAATGAGCGTCTGCTATAAATGCAAAAGTAGCGTCGTGAATTCTATCGCTTGCTTAAATTGCAAAAAAGCGTATCACCCCAGTTGCTTAAGAGCCTTTAAAAACTATTCTGCGATTGGTCAAGATCTGACATCAATAAGTGCATGCCCTTGTTGCGATAAATCAAAATCTTTACAAAATCCCACTTCTCCGACTCTAAATATCTCTACTAATACTATATTTGAAGACCTTGGTATCCTAAAGCAAGAAACCGACTTAATAAAAAAAACTCTTGATGATTTAAAAACGTTTATAACTGAATCACCGACTACTGTTTGTACTTTTGATAAAATAGATGAATATGTACGCAAAAGTTTTGATGATCTTGAAAGCAAATTAATTTCTTTGTTAAAAGATACCCTTAATCGTGAAATTGTGAAATTAAAAAATTCAATAAAAAACGAAGTAATAGCAGAAATCTCTACTAATTTGAACCGTACCAATGATAATATTAAAACTGCCAACTCTTCTGATTTAACTTTGAAATCTACAAATTCAAAGAATGTAAGTACCCAGTCCGTGTCTAAGACGAACAGATATAAAGTTCGTATATTTGCTGATCAAAAAGGACGTCATTGTATAGACTTATTAGAAACTTATATTCCAGTTAGCAAATATGTGATCCAATCCGTAGTAAAACCTTATTCCTCGTTACAAGAGCTTCTTAAAACTGAAAACAACAACGAGCAACTTGGCAATAATGATTTTGTTGTAATATACGCTGGAAATCATGAAGCACAAAAAGGAAAAATCCCTGATGAAAATACTCTAAATGAACTTATCAATCATAAATTTTTAAATACTAATATCATTCTTATCGGATGTCCATATTTTGTTAATCGTCCCATTTTGAATAATTTTGTTTATGAATTGAATTGTAATTTTTATAATGTGGCTAAAAATAATAAGAACATATATTACTTAGACTCAAACGATAAAATTTTTGATCAATTCAAGACGGATAACTTTGTAATAAATAAAGCTATTAAAAGGTGCATTATAAAAAACCTGGGCGACCTAATCACTGAGTGCCAAGACCATACAAATAGATCTGCAGTTGAACAAAATCCAGTAGCAACGTTTCTTGACACATCTCTGCCATCAGTTGATAAATCTGACTCTCAGTCTTTTTAAATCGCTTCGTCTGTTTACAGCCCTCACATTCTAAAATATCTATATCAATCAATAAAAAAACTGTCAATAGTTTTCATGGCATCTACCAAAATGTTAGGGGATTAAAATCAAAATCAGTTACATTTTTTAATTCATTTTTATCTACGTCTGATGAATTTGATTTAATTGTTATTACTGAGTCTTGGTTAGATGACACCGTCTTGGATGGTGAATTGTTTTCTGATAATTATTATGTTTTTCGTCGGGACAGAGATCTCCGCCACCTGGGTATCCGTAGAGGTGGTGGTGTGCTTATAGCAGTTAATAACAAATATAACTGTCGTCAACTCGATATATCTAATATTAGTCGTAGAAGTTCTCCTGCTATTGATCTGGTTGCAATAAAAATAAATGTAACAAGTTATCAACATCTCTTCGTGTTTGTAGTCTACATTCCTCCTTCTATTTCCTTTAGTGATTTTGACAATTTTTTTGATCTTCTTAATAATTTTGACGAGATTAATAATGACAATGTTTTATTCTTAGGAGACTTTAACACTCCTTTATTCAGTGGATTTTCAAAAAACAATTTTAGTATTTCTCTCAAACACTTCGCTTCTTTTCATAATTTTAATCAATTTAATAACATACGTAATAATAGGAATAATATATTGGATCTCATCTTTTCCAACATGGACTGTGCCGTTAGCAAGTCCTCTTTCTCGTTTGTTCCTGAAGATCCTTTCCATCCGAGTTTGGAGTTTACCCTCGATATTGTAGCAAAAACTCCTGATAAGTTCTATATGAATAGGGACCACGTCGCATTTAATTTTAAAAAAGCAAATTTTGATTGTCTATACACTACTTTACAGGTAGTTGATTGGTCCGAACTGGAGAAGTTTAGCGATGTGAATGAGGCATGTCGAGTTTTTTATGAAACCCTCTACAATTGTTTTGAGTTATCTGTTCCAAAACTATTTTGTCGTAAAAACTACCGCACATTTCCTACTTGGTTCAACACTGACATTATCAATTGTCTACGTCGTAAATCTAACATTTTAAAGAAATATCGTCGAACTAAAAATATGCATTTCTATGAGGAGTTTAAGAAACTTCGATCTCTTTCAAAATCCCTAATAACTACTGCCTATTCTCAATACATCGGCCACATGGAAAACACTATCTCCAAAGATCCAAAGAAATTCTGGTCTTTTGTTCAAGCTAAAAAGCGTAACTCTAGAATTCCGGGTGTGTTGTATCATAATGGTAATGCAATATCAAATCCTAATGATATAGTAAATAGTTTCGCTAAATTCTTCAAAAGTGTTTTTTCTGACATGGCATTGACTTCAGATAGTCCCTCGATGATGACGAATCTAAATAGTTTTATTACTGTAAACGAGATTTATGAGCATGAAATAATCCGGGTATTAAAGCGATCTAAAGACACACTTACTGCTGGTTGTGATGGTATCCCCAGCTTTTTATTAAGGGATTGTGCACACATTTTTAATTTAATATTGCAAACTTCGACGTTTCCTAACATATGGAAAATAGCACACGTTTGTCCTGTCTTCAAAACGGGTGATATAACACAAATTCAAAACTACAGGCCAATTTCAATCTTGTGTAATTTCTCGAAAGTTTTTGAGTCAATTATTTACGACCGCATCTACACTTCTGTAAAAAGATTTATATCACCTTCGCAGCATGGATTTGTTGAAAAAAGATCAACTGTTACAAATCTAGCCTGTTTTACTCAGTTCATATCTGACGCTTTGGACAGAAAAGGTCAGGTTGATGTCATTTATATGGACTTCAAAAAAGCATTTGATCAAATTGATCATCATCTGTTATTGTTAAAACTTGATCAGTATGGTTTCTCCGGTTCTTTGCTATCCCTAATAAAATCTTATCTTGCTAATCGAGAGCAAAGGGTTAAATATCGTAACTACATTTCGGATAGTTACGTTCCAACTTCGGGTGTGCCGCAAGGTTCCAATCTTGGACCCTTATTATTTTTGCTTTTCATTAATGATATATGTGGTTCTTTATCAACATGCGCTAAACTTCTCTTTGCCGATGATCTTAAAATTTACACAGAAATAAAATCTATAGAGGACTGCCTCACTTTACAGAACAATATTAACGCAGTAGTGAAATGGTGTAATGAAAATCGCCTTTATCTAAACCCATCCAAATGTAACGTTATGTCTTACACTAAAAAGCGCGAATTCCTTGAATTTGTATATGATATTTCGTCCGTAACACTGCATCGTACCTTTATTATTAAAGATTTGGGAATTATTTTCGATACTGAACTCGCATTCAGTGAGCATATTAGGGATGTTACGGCTAGAGCGATTAAGTCATATGGATTCATCTATAGAAATTGTCGAGATTTTAAGAACTTATCAGTTATGAAGACCCTATTCTTCTCGTTAGTTAGAAGCAAACTGGAATACGGCGCACTTATTTGGCACCCGATTTATAAAATCCATATAGATCAACTCGAAAACATACAGCGACGATTCCTAAAATTCATAGTTTTTTTAATAGATGGCAATTATCCTATAAGGGGCTATGACCAGAACTTGCTTTTGAATAGATTCGGTCTCCAATCTTTACAGTTTCGCCGTATTTGTATTATAATTAAATTTCTGTATAATTTAATTAATAATAACATCGACTGTTCTTGGCTATTAAATATGTTAAATTTTGCTGTTCCACGTTTAAACTCCAGACAAGCCATGACATTTTATCCTATAGCGAGAAGGACCAATGTAGCTGATATGTCTCCTATCGTATTAATGACTACCCTATTTAATAATGTATGTAAAGACGGTGATATCAACTATGATTCGTGGCGGAAGATTGTTTCATCTTTATCATTAGTATATGATAATGATAATGATAATGTTTTATTGATGTTATAAATACAAAGTATCTTACATACGTCACCAAGAAAAGAAAAGAAAACAAGAAAATACACTTTAACCGTATACAAAAGCAGATAATAATAATTATATAAGAAAACTTAGTTAAGATGACATTTTACAAAAATAATTACTGAATTCATCAACAGAGTAAAATGCCTCTTGTAGCAGGAAAGATTTAACACAGTTTTTAAAAGCCTTGAACTCGAGGTTTTTATAGGTGTCAGGTAACATGTTAAATAATTTAATACAGTAATAACTTGTGCTGTTTCTAGTACGTGATAATCGCAGAAAATTTGGTCTGAGTAAATGCCGGAATCTGGTGGAGTATGTATGATCAAACGAATCATATTTGTTTAAGTTTTGATGAGTATATAGAAGACATTGCAAAATATAAGTGCAGGGAACCGTTAAAATTTTGAAGTTTCTGAAATATTGACGACAGTCACTCTGATAGTGACAGCCAGCAATAATTCTGATACATTTTCTTTGTATTTTGAATAATTTAGCTGTATGTGGCGAATGACCCCAAGCAAGGATGGCATATGAAAGAACACTGTGAAATATGGCATGATAAACTGATAATAAAGTTTTAGTCGATAAGGTAGATACCAACTGCCTAAACAAGAACAATTTTTTAGAAAGTTTAGTAACTAAGTAGTCGCAATGAGTTTCCCAAGTCAATCCACAATCCAGAAAAACACCTAACAGCTTAATATAAGAAGGGGTAATAAATGATTTGTTTAAGGAAAAAATAATTTCTTGAGTTTTGGCACAATTAACGGTAAGTTTGTTACCAATAAACCAGTCTTTAATTTTGGTTTCAACACAAGTTTTTATGTGATCCAGAGCCTCTTTTGAATCAAAAGCGCCATAGATAGTGGTGTCGTCAGCAAACAGTAAGAAATTAGTATCTTTAATAGAAAGTGGCAGGTCATTTATAAAGATGAGAAATAGAGTCGGTCCTAGGACCGATCCTTGCGGTACACCAAATTTAATTTCCATTTTATTGGAATTAATATTGTGAGCAGAAACGAACTGACATCTATTTATTAAGTATGAATTCATCAAACTAATACTTCTGACACAGAATCCATATGATTTTAATTTTTGTAACAATATACCATGCTCAACACAATCAAATGCTTTTGTTAAGTCCAAACAGCAAACATAGGTATTTTCCTTATTTTCAAAACTAGACAAAATTTTTTCACTAAGGTAGTTAATAGCTAGGGATGTTGAGTGATTGCATCTAAAACCAAATTGGAACTGCGAGTAGAGACTATTATTCTCAAAATACGAGTTGATTTGCTTTTTTAAAATAAACTCAAAAACCTTTGCTAAGATAGGCACTAGAGAAATAGGTCTATAATTACTGATGTCATTCGGATCTCCTTTCTTAAAAACCGGTACAACTTTGGAAGTTTTTAGAACTGCTGGAAATATACTTTCTCTAATACACCTATTAATGATTTTAGTCAAAGGAATAACTATAAGATTTACTAACGATTTTAGAATTTTTGAACTAATATTGTAGGCATCACAACTATTAGATTTCTTCAAATGATTAATGGCATCCCTAACTTCATTATAAGTAACTTCATGGAAAGAAAATCGAGAGTCAGTTTCAAACGATGTTAAAATATTTGATGTTTTGGGTAACGCGTTAATTGTATTGGCAGCAATGTTAGTGAAATAGTTATTGATAGTGTCAGGCGACAGATTCGTAGGCAATTTAACAGAATTTTTTCTCTTTGTGTTGACAATATCCCACAATGCTTTTTGTTTGTTAGGGACGTTGTTGATCATGTTATCATGAAATTTAACTATAGCTTTTGCAATTTCACTGCGATAGAATTTTCTGAAATCAGTGTAAACCTCTTTATCAATAATCTGTTTGTTTTGAAGTTGAAAAAGCAGAGTTTGCATGTTACGTAAAGATCGCAAATTGTCATTAAACCAATTTTTTGATGCTCGAGTGGATAAAATTTTTTCAGGAAAACAAATAGATACATAATGTACTAGAATACTGTTAAATTGAGTAAATAAGTCTTCAACATCATTGTTAGTATTGTTGATAAAATCCCAGTTGATATTTTCAATAAAGTTATATAGGTGGAATAATCCTAAAGCAGTTATAGGTCTATATTTGGTATTAGAACTTTCATTTGCCACTAGAGACGAAGTAGGAACAAAGACACTCATACATACACCACAATGATCAGATAATCCTGGATCATGAGTTGTTACTTGATAATCATTGATTTGAAAGTTAGTGAAAATGTTATCTAGGCAGGAATTTCCTCGAGTTGGAGTAAAAACAGTTGAGTATAAACCATATGAAAGAAAAGTATTAACCAAAGCAACAGCAAGCTTATCCGAAGTGCCAAATTTCACATTGAAATCGCCTGTTACAATAACTTTATTATTGGTTTTGGTTAAAGACGAAAGCATTAAATTTAATTTTTTCAGAAAAACATCAAAATTCCCCGAAGGTGAACGATACAATGTAACTACATTTAAGTTGTCATTTAATAAACATCCAGAAACTTCAAAATCAAACTCAATACTATCAAAACTCAAAGATTTGCAATGAGTCATGGAATTATGAACAAAAATACTTACTCCACCATGATAGCGCAAAGTTCTGCAAAAGCTAGAAACTGTACAATAATTTCCTAATTTAAGAACCTCGATTTCATTAGCCGTCATCCAATGCTCATTGATACATAGTACTTCAAAAGGGCCATCGGACAGCAAAAAGGCTTCTAGATCTAAAATTTTGTTTTTTAAGCTTTGAATATTAAGGTGATATAAATTTAACACAGTTACGCCACTACACTCTGGTTTGGTGGATTGTTGTTTTGGGGGCGCCTGAAGAAAAAACGATTTATAGTAACTCCACAGTATTAGTGTAGTTCTAAGTTTTTGTATATATTTACCGTAAATGGGTCTCCTGTAGTAAATAAAGGCTTATTATTATTATTATTACTATTATTATTATTATTAAACTTTTATCGTTACCTTTCGCTCTTCGAGAAATTTCACACGAGACCAAGGAACAAATCAAAAAAGTGTTTCTCGAAGTGAAGTTGGTTTCAAATTTGATTTACTCCTCCAAAAAAATAATGAAAGTCCTGGACAGTTTCAGTGATGAAACGACTTACAAAAATATAGCTGATTTAACAGAGAAAGATTTTGAAGCACTTGAATGTGTCTATATGTTGATTACACATTTGGTGCATTTGGATAACGAGTTTTTGAGCCAATTGTGTGATTCCATCGCTGTTTTGAATGTGTATGCAATTTTGAAATCGTTTCTTTTGATTTGCAAAAGTCGATTACAACTGGTTATGGATTTGTTGGCGATTTTGACGCATGTTTTGCTCGTTTTTCCCGAACATTTTGAATTAGTCGATCGAATTGTTTTGAGTGAAGGGAAAAGTGTTAATTTTGTGGAATTGTTGCGACATAATAATCCCTTGATGCAAGAACGGACGTGTTTTTTTCTTTTGTTTTTAGGCAAACATTTGCCAACTAATAAGGTGGAAGTTTTTTGGAATGAAACTGTGAGAGAGACTTTGGAAGCTCTAATGTACGATTCGATTGGAAGTGTTAGGAATGTAAGTTTGGTTCGAATGCAGAATTTGCATTTTAATTATTTTTATTCTAGGCTGCTGATCGCACTGTTGAAGAACTTCGGTGTAAAGATTTTTGTCTATTGTGAAACCAACTTAATTTTAATAAAAAATAATTATTTTTATGTTGTGGTTTTTTATTTACCTTTTTGTGTTTTGTTTTATCAATTTAGCAAACTTTATTTACACATTACTAGAAAAAACAGATTTTTTGAAAAAATCTTATAAAACCTGGCATAACATAAAATAGGTGTAAAGCCACAAGTCATAATGTTTTTAATTACAAATCCATTCAACAGGAGAAATTTATTGTTCGAGAACTACCGACAAACAAGATGCAGGTAAAATAGGATTAAATTTTCTACAAAAATGGTGGATGCGCCGGGGAAACATTTTCTGTAAAAAATTTATAAATCACTGATTAATATAAAAAATGTTTGAAATTTGTTTTTACTCAATGGAAAACTACCGACAAACAAGATGCAGCTAAATTAGGATTAAAAATATTTTACAAAAATGGTGGTTGCGCAGTGGAAAATATTTTCTGTAGAAAATGATAAATTTTTGATGGATAGAAAAAATATATGAATTTTACTTTAACTTGTACGAAACCTACCGACAAAGAAGATGCTGTTAAATTAAGATTAAAAATATTTTACAAAAATGGTGGATGCGCCGATAAAAATTTTTTTTTGGAGAAAATGTATAAATTGCTGATTGATATGAAAAAATATTTGAAATTTACTTTTACTTATTTGAAAACTACCGACAAATAAGATGCAGTTAAATTAGGATTGAAAATATTTTACAAAAATAGGGGATGAGTCGAAAAAAAATGCTGTAAAAAATTATATATTATTGATTGATATAAAAAATGTCTGGAAAGTACTTTAACTTGTGTACGAAAACTACCGATAAACAAGATGCAGTTAAATTAGGATTATAAATATTTTACAAAAATGGTGGATGCGCCGGGAAATATATTTTCTGTAAAAAATTATAAATCACTGATTGATATAAAAAATGTTTGAAATTTACTTTAACTTGTACGAAAGCTACCGACAAATAAGATGCAGTTAAGTTAGGATTAAAAATATTTTACAAAAATGGTGAATGCGCCAGAGAAAATATTTTCTGTAAAAAATGATAAATTTTTCCGAGTCAGATGTTAGAATTAGTCGTTAAAATTTGCAAACAAATACTACAAAGATTTCCCCTAAAAGAGAATATTTTACAGAAATTAATTTGAAAACAATTAAATTAGGTACAATACCATGTTGTAGTATTTTTTCCAAGTTTAATTGTTTAATTAATTTAACAGTTAGTTATCTGTAGTAACTAAGTAATACAGACTGATCCAAAAATACTGAATCTGTTGGCAACACTGGGCTTAAATTTTTAAGGATACCAATAGAGTACGCTTCTAGTTAACAACAATTTAACATTTTTGTGGGGTTGTACGTCAAATAATTGTCAAGAAAATGCGAATTTGGTTGCAATGTGGCAAATTACGAGCACAAATACTTTCAACTGTGTTTCCAACAGACTTAATATTTCTGGAAAATTCTGTATTGTTTTCAAAAAATGGGTAAGGGCAAAGAAATGCAATGTGCAGTGAAAAATTGCGCTTCACGTTATTACGGAAGTAACGTTAGTTTTTTTAGATTCCCATTGGACGATTTGGACAGTTTGGAAAAATGAAAAGTTGCTTGTGGGCAGGAGGAACTCATACTGAAGAGTCCTACGAAACTTCACACCAATTTAAGGGTTTGTGGATTGCATTTTCACAAAAAATTCATCCACAATTACAGGTTAATATCTAGCTCTGTGCGTACAATAAATTAAAAAGAAAGCTGAAGACAAAAATAAGATCCAAATGAGAAGAAATGAAGAAGTTGAGGAAGAAACTGGACACAGCGAACAAGTCGGATTCCACGACATTGGGAAAGGCAATAGTAATAATAATAATAATGCATTTATTAATGGGGAAAAAAAGGCCCTTTTACAAAAAACAAATGAAAGTAAACATGCAGTACTAAAAACAAAAGCAAGATATACAATAATGCAGAATTACGTATTATAAATTCAGCTGTACACGTGCAAAACTTCTGCCAGAGACTTAAAACTAAAAAAGTCCAGTTCCGAACTACACAAATTGCAAACCTGAGTACAGTGTTTATAGGAGAATTAAATAAATAATTATTTTGTGCAAACGTAGTTCTAAATAGATTGACTGTTCTGCTATTATATTGGGGAACATGAAAACCAACTAAAGTAAGGGAGAGAATATCATTAATCAAATTATTCAGTAACTTATAAACAAAACATAAAGCAAAATATTTTGTTCTATTTTCTAGCGTAGTAAGCGACATGTAATTAAGAGACAACATATTATCTTGTTGAACAAGATGTGGAGGCAACCATTTTATAAAATTAACAAACTTAAGCTGAACTGCCTCAAGCCTCTTGACGTGAATTTTATAGTGAGGATTCCAAATCAAAGATCCATATTCGAGGATTGAACGAACATGAGATATAAACAGAATTTTTAAAGAGTTAAAATTTCTGAAATCTTTGGCGTATCGCTTTATACAACCAAGTGCCTTGTTAGCTCTGCAAATAATGTGCTCCAGATGCTGAATAATAGTCAGTTTACTATCATTAATAATACCTAGATCCTTTACAGTTTGTTTAATTGGTATATTTGTGTTATTAAAAAATAGTTCGGAGGTGTTGGACAGATTTTTCTACTAAAAACAATAGCCTGACACTTTTCTACGTTTGATGACATTTTATTTTTTTCGTACCAGTCTTACAACTTATTCAAATCCGATTGCAATACAATGAATTCAAACAAGCACAAAACGCGTTGGTTTTGATGGCACGAAGAATTGAAGAAAATTGGAAGCAGCCACTCGCATTTTTCTTCGTCAATTCGACTTGCAAAGCCCAGGATTGAATGTTGAATCAGTGTTAAGGCCGTTGTGTCTGAAATGGGATCCAATTTTATTCAACTTTTTTGTCATTTGGGTATCACGATTAAACTTAATGATTTTTAGGTGCAAGGATAAACCATCCGCTACACCTACACCTTTTGAAGTGCATGAGGAATCTTCTCTTGCAGAACACCGTTTACTTTGGAAGTTCGTCGAGCAGTTGTTCAACCTGGAGAAGAACAAGGACCTCAGGATGGCACCAAAGTTGAGTGAAGCTCACATTCACCCAACAAATTTCCAGAAGATGAAGGCGCAAGTTCTTAGTTCTACAGTTTCGTCTGGTTCTTACAAAACTAAAAAAAATATTAATACTATTGTCAACAGTATAGCCGTTTCAACGTACGGCCGGGTGATTTGAAAATGTCATGCCAATAAACTCCAGCACTTGGGATCGGTAGGTACTCCAACCGCAACCATCGGTGGCAATAAACTATATTTAGTCGTAAACTTGAGGACACAAAATAATTTTAGTTTTCAACTTGAATACAATCACTTAAAATAAGATTTCATTTGATGTTTTTAGTAAATTTCAAAGTCATTATGTTGACGAAATTCGTACTCAATGCAACTAATAATAAAGCTGATTCCAATTACAATTGTCATTAAATTCGTATTGAGAATCAAATTAATCAAAAATGGAAATTTTATTATTTGTTGATTCCAACAGTTGACTTGAATACAATTGCCTTAAAAGATCTGATGTTTCTAGTAAATTTAATCGTCAAAACCTTTGGCCGATGAAACCAATTTCAATAAAGATGTTGTTTAATTCGCGTTGCTAAATAAATTTGTTCTCCCTATGATATTCAGCGAAAACAAATTGCATCTTTTTTTGTAACAAAAATCCAAACACGATTACCAAAGTGACAAACTGTAAACAAAGTTCTGATAAAAATTTGCAAATAAAAAAACATAGTTTTGTTTTTAACTGGAGCCATCTTGTCTTTTAATATATTCTATTCCTTGTTAAAGAAATAGTAGTAATCATTGAACAAGTATCAAAATAGGTAAAATTCTTAAAACGCATAATTCACAAAGAGGCCTTTAGAGGCAATAAATTTTTTTAATTCATTAATATTTTTTTTATTTCGAAATCAATTTTATTTCACATTGAGAATTAAACAACAACTTCTTTAGAATCGGAAAAGGGAATAGAATTATTGGATTAACGGGTTTATTAACATAGTGATTTTTAAAATTACTAAGAACAATATAAAACTAAATCTTATTTTAAGCAGTTGGATTCAAATTAAAAAGTAAAATTATATCGTGTACTCAAGTTTAGTTTATTGCCACAGATGTTTGCGGTCCTAGTACCTACCGATACCAAACCGGGGTTTATTGGCATGACATTTTCAAATCACCCTACTGTACAGCTTGCACGAGAAGTAATGGCACAAACTTGAGAGCCAAGCGACCCGATAGTATTCACAGCAGAGTCGATAGATACCAACTATAACACAGAGCTTCCATTTTCTCGAACTTCGCGCAACTTGAAGTTTGTGTAGTGTTGACAGTTAGAAATTTAACAAAACAAAGCAGTAAAATGTCGATTATGTATTTTTCGGATCCTCTGAGTAATGTAAGTTAGTTCCCATTCTTGTTATTGTTCTAGTTCTGTGACTGGCTGACGTTATTGGAACAATGGAACATTGTTGACGTCAGGCCAGGAATTTTCACCTTTTCAATTATTTTTCTCAAAAACGGTAGAGCTTTGGTTAAAATAAAAAATATGGGTCGTCTATTTTGTTGTTGGCTATCCATATAAAAATTATCATTTTTTTAGTATTACTAATAAGTGACTAACACACCACGATTCAAGTATAGTTCTGAACCAAATTGTAGTTTTACCTTTAAAACGTTTTATTTTTTTGTTTTGATGAATCAAAAAGCCCCTAATTATATTTTTGCACCTGGCCGTCAAATCATATATAGTACCCCCCGTTTGTGGTCATGTCAATATTCCCGCCCAATATGTCATTCTTTTGACATGTGTGTTACATGTCACAGATGTTCGGAAAATAAAAAGATAATTTTGCAGTGAAAATTAAAGTTTTTTTGATCCAAAAAGGTCAGTAATTTCCACTGTTCTCGAAAAACACAGGCAATTGAAAATTAATCGTGGAGGTGCGTTTCTTGAACAAAAATTTTTACGAGGTTAGGACAAGACGGGCGTGGTCATAAAAAATTCTTCTAGAAAACTGGCATTTTTCACGTAACAGCGTGGTTTGCTTTCACCCAAAATCAGTTTCATTAGCAATTTGGGTAAATTTTTACTTTAGCTGCTTCTAGAGTTTTTTAATTTTTTTTTGCATTTTTCTTTAAAAAACTTCTAGATTGCAAATATGATCTTGAAAATTTGTGCAAATGCTCCCTTTTCGAAAAGTATGATCTTGAAAGTTCTTGACTTCATTTTTTAAAATTTTTTTATTGAATTTTTCTTTACAGATATAAACACTTTACTTTACTTTACACTTGCTTACAACCGAAGGAACCTCTAGACTCTGAAGGATCTGTTCAAACAGTCCGGTGGATACAATCTTTCAGTCTCTCAAAAATTTTCTTGACTCTCAAAAAACTGTCCGGTGGACCTAACGTTTAAGTCAATAATGTTTTGGATCCTATGAAAACTTGTAAATGTTTTGTGAAATGAGGTTCATTATCACAATTGGTTCGGTAGGCGGCTGGTTATTGTCTACAAACGAAGGAGCTATTTAAAAGGTTTGGTGGACCTAATTTTTCAGTCAGTGAGATCCTGTACTCTACAGAAACTCTCCAGTGGATCTAATCTTTCCAGTCAGTTGACTGAGACATTTGATTGTTTTTTTCCAAATAGCCTATTGGGTGTCCTGTTGATTGTTTCTACAGCCTGTTCTGGAATCTTGAGAAGTTTCTTGTATCTATTCCAAAGCTTCAGTTCAAAAAATTGGCAGCTTCGTGAACACAAGAAATGGATAAGGACAATCTTCTGTTGTCATCGCTTAAAGAACATCAACAAATGTTGAGCAGAGCATCTAGGTTAGAGCATTGCTTTTTATGAAATGGAGTCCATTTTTTAAATAGTCTGGTGGGTGGTAGCTCGGTCGGATGTACAAATTACTTTTATGAAAGGTTCTTTAGTCACCTTTTTGGAAACGTGTTGCCTACTGGTCTCTTCATAATTGCTTACTTGCTTTTGCTCACTCTGCTTTTTTTCTCAAACCAGTGGTTTTGTAAGGATATCCCTCATAAATGATGAAAAGAAAAAGTTTGAAACCTAAAGCGTGTCTGAAAAATCCTGGCTGTAAGCAGGAGTTAAAAATGGTGCTATGCTCCAACTTCTGTTACTATGTTATTGCCCCATTACTGTAAAAATTACACCGTAAACTCTGTTACCCTCTGTTAGCAACATTTCTATAGTAACATTTTCTGTTAAATAACAGCGGCAAAAATCTCGCCATAAACTAACAGTGACAGTGAAAGATCGTGAATTTTTACGATGTTTCACCAAATTAACAAGAAATTGCATTAAAAATGTGATAAGTGGAGAAAACTAGAAGCTTAGAATCACGCAAACAGTTCGACCATTGGTTTTTGAAGTATAGGAAATGAAGATTGGAAAAAAAATCAACTGGTAAATTATCCATAATGTTGCAAAGGTAATCAGTAGCAATCTTAAGTGGCAAAAAACACAACATAAAATTCGTCAGGAACCAAAATTTGTATAAATAAAAATTTTAACACTGTGTACTCTTCATAGTGGAAATAGTATTCCGTGAAAATAAAACATAGATTTTTAAATTTGTGTTATTTATTTAAAATAACATTTTTGTCTTTCAATAGTTATTTCCTTTCTTGAAAATTTAGTTTTTTTCTTTTATTTTGCGTATAAGTTTTGTACAGCACAGAATAAAATAATCTGATTTCAACTTGATTACTTAAGAAATTGTCTCAAAACAAAAAATGTGATTTTTTTTTCAATAAACAAGGATATTCTTTGCCTTGATCTGCACTCGTCTTCTGCATTCACTTTTTTTAACATTTTAGTAAAACTTTTTGCGATGCCAAATTCAAAATGATAATTTTATGAAAACTTTTTGACATTTTCGAAAAAATATTTGAATCAAGTAGTACGTCATATGTCAAAATCGACTTCCAATATCTCTAAAATTACATTTTCGAACAAATGGGAACTCTGTTACCCTTATTTTAACAGAGAGAGTTAAGAATCGCAAATTAGACAGCTCTATAGGGCGGTGTCACTGTTGCTAACATTCTATAAACGTAACAGTACAACAGAGATAGTTAGAGAATACCACCATTAAGACTTGTGTTAAGCTTGTTCGTCAAAAACTGATTAGGCCTTGATGATGTTTTTTTGGAAAACAAGAATAAGAAGGGGGGGAGGAAGTGATATTAGTAGGTGTCTGAGTTTGAGATGAAAAAGTGGAGGCGGAATGACTCCAAGCAGCTTTTTAGCAGATCCTTTGTTAAGATATTCTCAAACATTGGACTCAGAAGCTGAAACCAACTGAGACAAACGAGGTTTGTCTTACGAAGGCGGTCTTTTCTTTTCTAGTTAGGAATGATCGTAAAGGTGTTTACAATAACAAATCATTTCAACCGAGTTGTTGTGCTGTGACTACAACTACAAGTGTCTCAGGAGGAGTTCCTCCTTCACGTTTCTTGGAATGTTGAACTTAGAGCAATAAAGTTTGGCTGACATTCTGATAGCAATCAGGCAGATTAGAGTCATAGTCAGTATTCATGAAAAATCTAAGTTGTTTTGTTCATGACAAGGCATATAATTTTTTTTTCTAAAATTTTCTACAATAGGAAGAACCTACATGTCAACAGGAAAAATTCATATATATTCATTTTGTAGAAAATTTTATCAGCTTTAATTTTGGTAAAAAGATAAAAATTGATGGGAGTAACAGTTTTCGAGATATAAGCAAAAAACAAAAAAAACTGTAACCTTAATTAAATCTTCAAATATAATTTTATTAATAATCTTTATTTTCATTTACCAACCTCTCTCAATCGGTTTAATCTTATTAATTTAAACATTAATAATTGGATTAATTAATTAATAATAATTAATAAAATTATTCTGATTTTTATATATTCTACCCAAATTATTTTTGGGAGAAAATTTATTCTTTTTCTTAGGCAATTTCTCGCTTTAAAACTAAAAAATGCCGAGATTATCTGCTCACAGATGAACCTTTGCTTATAAATAAAAAAACACTCATAAAACACATAAAAAGGTATTGTAGCTTAGAAAAATTAGGCGCTTGCTTATAAGCAAATTTAGAACTATTATTATTATTATTGTTATTGTTATTAATATGATATAATCGGTGGAACATGGCATAGGGACTGTTGGTGAGCGTGCATTGGCGCGTTTTTTGTATACTTTAAATTGTGTGACATGACCACAAACGGGGGGTACTATATATGATCTTCCTGTAAGGTGCTACATATAATAAAGATCGAACTTCTGATAATAATCGACTAGGGATATTTACATTTACTCGAGAAAAATTTGAAAAATCTTTGTCTTGTGAATGTTTTTAAATGACCAAAAGCAATCCACTATTAATAACACTTTACAAACGTCGTTAAACGACTTTGATCCTAAATCTTTAGCACAATACGTTTTGAATTCTGATTTGACAGGACCATAATATATGGCAGGAGCAAAGTCGGCGGGAATACAACCAACTACCGGTAATGCAACTACCTTGTTGTATACAGGATGGTGAACCAAAATTATATTTATTAAATGGAACACTCTATATTTTTTGCATGATTAGATTTTTCGCAAAAAAATAATGTAACTTTGTATAAACTATTATGGGTCTATCTTTTTTCATTTCGGACAAATTTGCAACAGAAAAACTTAGAATACCTTGTAGTTTTGGCTATATTCGACTTTTACTTCAAACACGCAGATCATGTAGAGGGAACATCATGTATTTTTTACATGGGTATTTGTTACATAAAAATTTGAAATATATTAATAATTCTTGAGGAGCAAAATTTATTTATCGATATCCCATTTCATTTCATTGTAGAAGGTGTACATTACATACCATAGATAATTCACGAACAAATTATCTGTCCCTTCATATACTTACTAATTAAATCAATAATATACTGGTAATTTTCTACTTAACGTATACCAGTACTTTTTGTTGTAAGTATGATGTACTTTTTAGTGAAAGTTTTATTCTAATTTGATGTCTGTGGAACAAAACCATCAAATTCGAACAAAACGGACATTCTAAGTACGATAAATTTAACAGAAAATTTGAACGAAACATCAAAAATTAGTTTTTCGAATATCTCACAAGAGTGAAAATAAATTAGAAATTTATTTTCAAAAACCGATCTCAAACGTGTTGACAATTTCCAATTTCCATTCAAGTTTTATAGATCTCCTGAAAATTGCCTGACAAAATATTTTCAAAAAGTTAGGTCAATTAACTTTCTACTTATTGCCATTTTTTTTGGTATGGTAACGTGTTTTGTTTTCGCACTCTTCCGCAAATAAATCTATTGTGATTGGCTGCTTTTAATGGTAACTATCTTCCAAACGCAGAGTTAGAATTTTTTTGTAAAGGAATTTTAGCTTCAGAATTGAAATCAAAATCAAAAAATTAAAATTTCTGAAATGTTTGAAATACAATCTCAGTTTTTTGTGAAATTATGTTAGGAAAGCCGAAAAATTACAAAAGTAAATCAAAAGTAATGTTCATTATTAAATTAAGTCAGAAATAGTTACTATCTTTATTCTTTTCACCCGTTTTACTACGTTTTTCAACCACAAAGATATTTTTTCCAAAATAATTTGTCGAAAAATAAGTTCAAACTTCTTCTTTAAATTCACGAATTTAAGTCAAAAATGCAAAAAATAACCAAATTAAATACATAACATGATTAATATGTTTTACAGCCAGAAACACAGTTATTTTGCAAAATGAATCAAAAACAAACAAGAAAATTACCAAATAAACTATTGCCACGACCTAGTTTCGTAGAGCGTTTTCTTTTGCTATCAAACTCTTGGTCGGACTTCAGAAGGGACCTGGTGTTACGAAAAAACAACTTTTAGACTAACAAAATTTTAATATATTGAATTTAAAACAAAACAAAAGCGGTAGCAAATAAATTTATAGAAAAAAATAATCTATGTTCTTACATCACTTTTCCCCCAAGGTGGCAATGTTTTATCTTATAAAATTGTTATCTTATAAAATTGTAACGGAGCTTCTTAAACACCTAAAAAATAAAAATGTTAGAAACAGAAATAAGGTAAATACAACAAAAATATGCTAAACATGGTGCAAATTAAGGCAAACACCACGTTATAATGTCCGGGTACACTAATATTTTAAGCATTTGTTGATGCTGGCATTGTGGTTAGAACTACGAGGTTTTTATATTTGAAAATCGGAAAAATTGATCCGATGTGTGGGATATTTAAAATCCAATTTTGAGTAATACATTCAGAAAGATTTTTGTAAGTCGGTAAGTTAGTCTTGTGAACAGGATTAAGTTTAAATGATTTTAAATTTGACCACGTCGCTGGTATAATATGTTTAATTTTTGCTTCTTGGGAGTTATTAGTAAAGCAAGGGAATCTAGTTGGAATTAAAATTTCGTTGTTAGTTTCTAATTTACAATGACAAGGTAGTTTGATTTTTTGTGCCCTGATATTTTGATTTGGAAGAGTTATAGATTGTGTTAGTTTGTCGCAGTTAATTTCTGTACCAACCTTTATACGTGTGGCGATATACATTTTAGTCCGGGAGTAGGCATCTCGGAACATTTCCCGAGCAATAGCTCCGGAACTATTAGAGATAACCCCATAAAGTGTATTATCTTGGAAAGCTTTTTAAATTATCTATTTTTTTCAAAAAAGATTATTGGTCTCCGAGTAATAGTTATTGAGAAAATTGCAAATAAAGGCAAAAATAGGTGAAATTTTAAAAAATTCATAACTAAAAAATTATTGGGAATTTGGCAATTTTCTCGACGCCAGTCGATTCCCCGGATCATTTTACATACGATAGAATTAAGATAGCTCCACGTTTTCGAATAGTTTTGCCGTAATTGAAAAAATCAAAAAAATAAAAATTAGTGTAATTGCGATTTCAGTACCTGAACGTCTTGGTGCATCCCTAAAAGCGTCAAAACGAAACAACCCGCCGTCGCATTCGTGTCAGAACCAAAAACATTACAAAAAATTACAGCCAAGAGAAACGTGTTAACTTCATCCTCCAATTCCTGATAACTCAGTTCCTCATTCAAATATTTCTCAACAAGGACGTCAAGAAACGGCCGCTTTTTTTCCTCTACAACCAGAATTCTA
The DNA here is from genome assembly GCF_031307605.1 of Tribolium castaneum. Classification (NCBI taxonomy): domain Eukaryota; kingdom Metazoa; phylum Arthropoda; class Insecta; order Coleoptera; family Tenebrionidae; genus Tribolium; species Tribolium castaneum. The sequence continues at coordinate 1,083,217 of NC_087395.1, read as the reverse complement.
CTAGAATCAGAAATAAATCAATCACACAAACCTTCGACTTCTAATTGACACGTAATTTGCTCTTTTTTCCGCTCGATCAAATCACGCGTTGTTTCCTTAACCAGCTTCACATTTTCCTGCTCCGCCTTGTATTCCTTCGTCCAGGAGAAGAGAGTGATAATCCACGCGGAAAATTCGCATAAAAACCACTTCCATTATCTTGTCAAAGGTGCGACTGTAATTTGCGTTCGTGATTTGCCCATTCAGGGGAACCTCAAAAATGGTTTCTGATCAAAAAACTAAAAAAAAAAATACAAAAAACATAACTCACCACTAACAACATCCACTGCAAAGTTTGTCACAAACTTGTAGTGTTCTATTTCGCCTTTATCGCACTTAAAAGTGATTCTTATGTAGAATTTTCTGTTGAATTCTAATCTGTAGGTCGCTTTTTGATTTGGAATTGCCTTCATTATGAAAAAGACGTTTTTCTAAAAAATTTTGAAAAACTAAAATTGCTCAAATTTTGTGTTTACATCGTCATATTTTCCTTCTGAATAAAGATTGAAAATTAATTTTTTGCACTAGATTCCTCAGTATATGTAGATTCTAACGTATATAAACAATCTTCATATTTTATAATTTTCTTATAACGTGCCATATTTGTGTAGTGGAATTTTCGAGATGCGAGAATTTTTTTATTTTACATAAGCGAAATGAAATGATGCCAATAGTTCATATAAGTTTTTTCTGCAAGAATCATTTCGATATCTGTAATAATTACCAAGCTCGCTAGGTGAAATGTCAAGCTGTGTCGTTCCACTTTTCTTAGTTTTTAGTCAATTTTTTTCAATTACAAACATGTCAAAAACGGTAAATAATAAAATAATAAATAATTTTCACGTCAAAGAACAGTTTACTTACTAACTAAATTCCTTGAAATTAGTTAAAATTACACATTTTAATGAAATATAATTAAATTGAAAATTGAAAATTGAAAATTGAAAATTGAAGATTGAAAATTGAAAATTGAAAATTGAAAATTGAAAATTGAAAATTGAAAATTGAAAATTGAAAATTGAAAATTGAAAATTGAAAATTGAAAATTGAAAATTGAAAATTGAAAATCGAAAATTGAAAATTGAAAATTGAAAATTGAAAATTGAAAATTGAAAATTGAAAATTGAAAATTGAAAATTGAAAATTGAAAATTGAAAATTGAAAATTGAAAATTGAAAATTGAAAATTGAAAATTGAAAATTGAAAATTGAAAATCGAAAATTGAAAATTGAAAATTGAAAATTGAAAATTGAAAATTGAAAATTGAAAATTGAAAATTGAAAATTGAAAATTGAAAATTGAAAATTGAAAATTGAAAATTGAAAATTGAAAATTGAAAATTGAAAATTGAAAATTGAAAATTGAAAATTGAAAATTGAAAATTGAAAATTGAAAATTGAAAATTGAAAATTGAAAATTGAAAATTGAAAATTGAAAATTGAAAATTGAAAATTGAAAATTGAAAATTGAAAATTGAAAATTGAAAATTGAAAATTGAAAATTGAAAATTGAAAATTGAAAATTGAAAATTGAAAATTGAAAATTGAAAATTGAAAATTGAAAATTGAAAATTGAAAATTGAAAATTGAAAATTGAAAATTGAAAATTGAAAATTGAAAATTGAAAATTGAAAATTGAAAATTGAAAATTGAAAATTGAAAATTGAAAATTGAAAATTGAAAATTGAAAATTGAAAATTGAAAATTGAAAATTGAAAATTGAAAATTGAAAATTGAAAATTGAAAATTGAAAATTGAAAATTGAAAATTGAAAATTGAAAATTGAAAATTGAAAATTGAAAATTGAAAATTGAAAATTGAAAATTGAAAATTGAAAATTGAAAATTGAAAATTGAAAATTGAAAATTGAAAATTGAAAATTGAAAATTGAAAATTGAAAATTGAAAATTGAAAATTGAAAATTGAAAATTGAAAATTGAAAATTGAAAATTGAAAATTGAAAATTGAAAATTGAAAATTGAAAATTGAAAATTGAAAATTGAAAATTGAAAATTGAAAATTGAAAATTGAAAATTGAAAATTGAAAATTGAAAATTGAAAATTGAAAATTGAAAATTGAAAATTGAAAATTGAAAATTGAAAATTGAAAATTGAAAATTGAAAATTGAAAATTGAAAATTGAAAATTGAAAATTGAAAATTGAAAATTGAAAATTGAAAATTGAAAATTGAAAATTGAAAATTGAAAATTGAAAATTGAAAATTGAAAATTGAAAATTGAAAATTGAAAATTGAAAATTGAAAATTGAAAATTGAAAATTGAAAATTGAAAATTGAAAATTGAAAATTGAAAATTGAAAATTGAAAATTGAAAATTGAAAATTGAAAATTGAAAATTGAAAATTGAAAATTGAAAATTGAAAATTGAAAATTGAAAATTGAAAATTGAAAATTGAAAATTGAAAATTGAAAATTGAAAATTGAAAATTGAAAATTGAAAATTGAAAATTGAAAATTGAAAATTGAAAATTGAAAATTTAAAATTGAAAATTGAAATTCATTGAAATAAAACGTAAATGATTGAAAAGTTTTCAAACACTTGTTCGATTTGAAATCTCAGTTTTTTGCAACATTCTGATATGTGTTTTATGGCAAAAGAAACCATTATTAACCTAAATTGACCTAAACTTTTTGTTTCAAAGAATTTGCCAAAAAAATTGGTAGAGAACTGAACAAATTACATTAAAACAAAATGTATTTTAACGTGATTTGTTTCAAAATTGATGTATGTAAGCTAATATGTTGATTTAGCTTGTTTTCTATCAAAATTTCGTCAAAAACGCTCAAAAAAATTTTAATTGAAGCCTTTGAATACGTTTAATATTATATTATATTTAATAATATCAAGTTGTGATGCCGGGATGGTTATCGCTAGCCCATGCATTATTTCTTCCAATACATAATCATGTCTTTTACTATTATCATCAAGAAATAACCAAAATTTACTTTGGATTAAATGAAATTGACATCAAATATGACAGCATTGACAGCTGTGTCATTCGTAGTGAACTGTTTCCAAGGTAATGGTACGCTCAAAATTTATACTTTTCTATTCTGCAGTGCCGTGTAGAGTTTAGTTTAATCCCAAATAACTAGAGAACGGTATAGTTTGACGACATGAAGCAAGAGTACCTTTTTTATTAAAAAATAATTGGGCTTTTGAATTTTGATATCAAAAATACGTGTTTATAGGCCGAAAAATTGAGTTATCACCTAAAAACTGGAAGGGCCCCCTTGTCACCGTTAATGTATAGCTTTTACAAGATTTCCGTTTACACCATATCAAAGAGCGTCTTTGTATCTCTTGGCATGCAAAATTTCATAATAATCGCGTGAACGGTAACAAAAATATTTTCAAAAAACCATTTTTCTATACCAATATCTGAAAAATTGTAATTTTCCTATTTTTTGAGGTGGGTCAGTAAATACTATCCCTACTATTTTCATTTTTAGAGGGGTATTCGTGGTTAAAATTATGCCACATATTTTTGAATCACCCGATATAATATAATAATAATAATAATAATAATAATAATAATAATAAAAAATTGTGACACTAAAATAATTACAATGTAATTAGTTACAACAAGAATAAAAAAATACGATAACAAATTAAAATTTTCTACAAGTTGTTCCTACCACAAATTGGACCAAAAGGCAGCAAAGCCGCTCAAGGTTTTGGCCCAGACAATAAATGAAAAATAATAAAAAATAAAAATAAACAATGTGATTAATGAAAGATAAAAATTATAATAAAAAAATATAATGTAATTCTATTTAACAAAATTACAGAGAGGAAAAATAAGAAAATAAGAAAAACAGAAAAATCATTTTTTAAGAAACATTTTATATTTGTGTTTAAAATTGCTGATTTTAGAGTTTTTTAACGTCAAAGGAACTTCATTGTAGAATGAATAGATATTATAAGCAAAACCCCGGCGAAATATTATTTGTACAAATGTATTCTGAAAGTGTCCAAGACGTTTTGCAATGTATTTCTTAACAAATACGGGCTTTTGTGGCAAAAACGTGGAATTTGAAAATTGCCTTAAAGCCAAATTACTTACTTGCACTTGCACTTGATGTAGAAAAATTTAATTGTAACTGTGATTCGTGGCGAAAAATTATATTTTTCACTAATTTTTTGTCTTCAAGTTTAGAATATAGATTTTCTGTAATAAATAATTTTGAAACAAATCGAGTTAACATATGTTTTGTTTTAACGTAATTTGTTCAGTTCTTTACTTCTTCTTCTTTACCAGTTTTTTTGACAAATTCTTTGAAACCAAAAGTTTAGGTCAATTTAGGTTTCTTTTGCTTTAAAACAGATATCAGAATGTTGCAAAAAAACTGAAATCTTAGCTCGAACAAGTGTTTGAAAACTTTTTAAACATTTACCGTTTATTTCGATGAAATGTTGCTCAAGAAATAAACTAAACTGAATGAAAAAAAAATATCAATTTTTATTTATTTTTGTTTTTTTTGCGTATTTTAATCTCAAAAACGTACTTATGGACTCGAAATATTCAAAAAATAGTTTATTTGGTGATTTTCTTGTTTGTTTTTGATTCATTTAGCGAAATAGTTGTGTTTCTGGCTGTAAAACATATTATTCATGGTATGTATTTAATTTGGTTATTTTTTTGCATTTTTGACTTAAATTTGTGAATTTAAAGAAGAAGTATGAACTTATTTTTCGACAAATTATTATGTAAAAATTATCTTTGTGGTTGAAACACGTAGTAAAACGAATGAGAACAACAAAGATAACGAATATTTTTAACTTATCTTAATAATAAACATTACTTTTAATTTATTTTAATAATTTTTGCTTGTTGTTTGTTTTTTTAAAATCTGGGTATTTGGTTAAAAATGTGCCAAAATAAGCCAAAATTTTACCATGTTTGACATAGTTTTCTCTTTGTAAGGATCATTTTTGACGGAATTTCGATCCAAAACTGGCTAAAACAATTAGAGTTTTCGTATAATTTGGTCAATTTCAGTCAGTTTGAAAGACAATTTTCGAAAGAAAAACTTGGTTTTTGCTAAATCAACGATAAACTTGCTTATATACACAGATAATCTCAAATTAACACTTTTTTTTTCTTAAACTTTTCTGGAGTGCTTTTAAGTAAAATTTTTGAAGTGATTGTGTGTCCGGTTAAAAAACGTGTGCTTTTTGCTTAATTTTGCCAAAAAGTTGTTTAGAACCCGAATTTAGTAAAAAATGCAAAATATTGTTAATTTCGATTATATCTTCCAAGAAATCCACGCTTTTGCAAAAAAATCTGTTTAGGGGCTTGAAAACTTTATTGATTTTTTTTTAATTGTTATGCGTTATGTAACATTAAAAAACCTAAAGTTTGAACATTTTTAACCAATTTTGAGTTATTTTTGCTTCTTTTGGATTATTTTTTGTTGTATAAGTTATTTATATAACAGATTTTAATAAATCGAGTTACTATAACATACCTTTTGTTTCAATTTAATTTGTTTAGTATTTTTATAAGGTTTAGACAATTTTTTCGAAACAAAAAAACAACTAACCTAAATTCGCTAATTTTAAGCTTACTTTTTACAAATTCATTCGAAAGAATTGTTTTATGGTTGAACAACGTGGCATAAAACGGGTGAAAAGGGCAAAAATAATGATTGCTTTATGCTTTAATACAATAATATTACAAAATCTCACATAAAACCTTTGATTTTATATTTTAGTGTAAAATTTTTTCTACCATTTGCCTCTTATTTCGATGAAATTTTGCATAAGAAATTAACTAAACTGAGTGAAACAAACATAATACAATCAATTTCTATTTGTTCTAAATGGTTTATTTAGTCTTATTTGATGATTTTCTTGTTTGTTTTTGACAATTTTGCAAAATAATTGTATTTTTGGCTAAAACCTATTAAAACGTCTCAAAAATCAACAAAAGTATAGTCTTTGATCTTATTTCATTCTGGGTATTTTTTGGAAGTTTTGACTGAAAATCGTGAATTTAAAGAAAAATTTTGAAATTTTTTTCGACAAATTAGTTTGGAAAAATTATCTTTGTGTTAAAATTGGTGATCAAGAACTTAATTTAATAATAAATATTACTTTTAAATTAAGTTTAAATTTAAATTCATCATTTAAATTCTCCACTTTTTAAAGGTTTTATTAATATATTATATAATTATAATAATATTGCAATAGATTTAGATATTTTCTTCAATAATTTCCAAACTAAACTGTAAAGATCAAATTACTAGAATATTTTTCTTCATAATTTAAAATGTTTTTATTTTTATTATTATTTTTATTATTATTATTATTTTTATTTTTATTATAATTATTAAAATAAACATTAGATAAAAGTTGGATTATGATTTATTTTTGTCATTTTAGGGATGTTTTTTCTTGCAAAATAAAAGTTTAGTTTAAAAGCAAATAACCAATGATTATTATTTTAGTACTTAAATAAACACACATAAGAAATATTTATTAATAATCCACGTCATAGCAGCTCTTGTAGTTTTAGTCTTAGAATTTTCCCACTGGAATTTTTCGGAATGTTTTCAATAAATCTAACTCCACCATACAAATGTTTTTGGACGGAAACATTCTCTAAAAAAATATTATAAGTCAATGCAACTTTCTTGGTCATTTTTACCTGAAATGAATCGAATCAATTCTTTTTCTGTCACATTTTGATCCTGTTTAACAACAAATGCCAAAGGTAACTCTCCGGCTCTTTCATCAGGAAGTCCAACAACAGCTGCATCTTTAACAGCAGGATGTTGTATCAACAAATTCTCCAACTCAGCTGGTGATACCTAAAAATTGTCGTTTGAAAGCAAGCAAAATACGAAATGATCGTACCTGAAATCCTTTATATTTGATAATTTCCTTCAAACGGTCAACAATGTAGAAATAACCTTCCTCATCATAATAACCCAAATCACCAGTCTTCAAAAACCCTTCTTCATCAAACGCTTTCTTCGTTTCTTCTTCATTCTTCAAATAACCCTTCATGGTTCCATCCCCTTTAACTCGTATTTCCCCAATTTCTTGAGCTGCCAGTGTTTTTCCACTTGCAACGTCACAAACTTTGATCTGGGTACAAGAAATCACTTTCCCAGAAGACCCATATTTTTGAAAATTTTTGGGAATCATGGTCGCAGCACCACATAATTCTGTCATACCATAAACTTGCCTAACCGACTTGACCTTGAACCGTTCCTGAACCATTTCCTCCAATTCTTTACCAACAACAGCAGCCCCACACAAAATATCAACAACTGAGGAAATATCAAATTTCCCAACCATTGGATTTTTAACCAAAAATTGCAAAATTGGAGGAACCACAAACAATTTGGTAACTTTGTGCTTCTGTATATTGGTCAAAAACAAATCGGGGATAAATTTTTCCATAACTATTGATTTGCAACCACTTAGAATCGAAGCAAGAGAGACAGCACAACCAAAAACGTGGAAATATGGTAAAAAAGCGATGGTTGATTCGTTCTGGTTCAAGTCGAGGAAGTTTGGGTCCATTGCATATAACATTGTTGTGCGTAGGTTTAAATGGGTTAGTTGGACGCATTTTGGGAAGCCTGTGGTACCAGAAGATGTTAAAATGAGGGCAACTTCTTTGGTGGGGTTCAAGTCAATTGGAGTTAATTCCTCGTTGTAATTATTTGGTGTGTTGTTTAGATCAGAAAAGAGCAAAATTTGAGGGAGTTCGAGCTCGTTTGCTAGTTTCTGGACGTTGGTTAACGATTTGGTTGTGCAAATGATCAAACTTGGGTTACAAATTGTTAGGAAGTGTTTCAGTTCTCCTGAAAATTAAAATAATTGTTGTATTTTTCAATTTTTCTGATTTACTTGTCGATCTTTTCACGAAGTACGGCGTTCGATTTCTTTAAACCGATAACTTTTCACCTTACTTAATGTTTTTATCTAACATATTACTAACTAAAATTAGCCTTTCTCATGCTTCAGTTTATTTGCTGAAACGATCTGTTTTCGATTATAATTTTCTTTATTTTTTCATTTTGTTAAATATAGAGTTTGTCGAAATATTAATGTTAACAGACTAACTTATATTTAAAAAAAGGCTGAAATTATGCCACATTCTAGTTTTTTTGTTGGTAAAAAAATAATTTTAAAGTACAATAATGGTTATTTTACGAAATTTATTTGAAATAATACGAAAAAATATTAATTATTACGAAAATTGTATCATTTGTGCATTGTTCGATTATTTCAGTGCATTTGTGAGATGAAAGATTTTTTATATATTTTTAAAATATTTTTTACAATTTATTTTACAATATTAAAAATGGTGTTTTTTTGCCTGTTTGTGAATTAAGAATTTTTGTGCCACAAATAGTATGAAAATGCAATTAATTTACAAAATAAAAGATAATAAAAGTTCAATTATTTTTTTCATGAATATGTAAGCACGTTTTTGTGGTAATTTTTTCTCTAATCTTGCTAAACTCATTTGACATTGTTTTGTTTTGAATCCAACTAACTAAACTGACATAAAGTAAATTTGTGAACTAATAGTTATACAGAGTGACTTTAAAGTAACGGACAAACTTTTGTATCGTCATATAAAAAAACGTTTATTTACGCACAAAAATGAAGTAAGATTGTTTTCAACTAACTGAAGCAACAAAAACTTTATTAAAAAATAAGACGTTAGACAGCTATATCTTGGGAAAAAATGTTGAAAAAATTTTTTGTCATAGGAACTTTGATTCAGTTTGATGTTTTTTATCAGCACCCAAGAGATTGATCGGTACTTTTGAATCACCCTGTATACGTAATCAGTTATGAAAAGAGTAAAAATAACTGCTTACGTAAGTTATGAAATGACCGATTTTGTTTAACGAACATAATGTTTATCAAAACGAGTGAGCACAGGAAATAAATTACGTACAATTTTTCTTCTAGTTTTGTAAATTTAATAGTATATTAGAGTATAAGTGGATATTGAAGTCTTTTGTCATGGAACTGATTGCCATAATAAAAAATCATTAAAAATTTGTAATTCATTTGTACGTTTCTTGGTTGCCATTTGAAATAAGCAAAATAAAAGGCTTTAAAATTTAAGAAGTTTGGAAATAAATTGTAAACAACCTATAGTCATTCAGAACAATAAAACATAATTAATAAGTCTGTTGGACCTTGGCCGTGACGTACGTACTAATATTGTCATCAAGAAAGCACCGCTTCTATTTTTTTTTTTTGGTTTTTATTTTTTTAACAGTAATCTCTGAACTGATTAAAAAAAACTTTTGGGACATGTAAGAAGGTAGAAAGGCATTAAAAAATTATTATTATGACGTCATTCTTTTTTGGGACAACCCTGTATAATCAAAAATATTTTTCTGAAATACGTCTTAGGGTATAAATAACGTCTACAAAATTTCAAAAGTGTAACTTTACTAATAACTGAGCTACAGAAGACGGGAGCTGTGCTGGGCCATCCTGTATATTTAATATACAGCGTTAGGCAAAAGTATGGAACCAAGCGTTTTGTGCCAAAAAAGGTAATTGGTACATTATTAACTACTTTAAAAATGTGATCATTTTTTGAGAATAATCTTAGTAAAAAAAATTTTTGCATCGTTTTTGCAGAATCTTTGGAAATTGATAGTGAATTTTTCTTCGAAAAATATGTTGAATCACATTTGTGATGAAATTTAGCAATCTTCTACTTTCGCTAATGTAATAAATAAATGATAAATACAAATAAGTAAATACTTAAGTATAAAACTCTTTCCTTTAAAAATGTTCCTAAATGTGGATTTCTGTAAAGGAGTAACACATTCTAAACCTAATCTAACAATTTTAAACTATAATTACTTTAACTCAAAATTTTTATTTTCTTTGGCAAAATGTCTCGAATTTAGCGAACTTTTCGTCAAAAGAAACACATTGCGGAGTTATTTTGTTTTATTATTTTTTTTGCTTTAGAGCTAATCAATCTTTTACTGAAAAATGTTCTAGAATTGACAAAAAAGTTCCACTTTGTTTAGACAAATTCTCGAAAAATTTTAAGTTTTTTTTTTAAAATCCATTTCTGAGAATTAATCAATTTCTACATTAATATTTTTTTAATTTCTTTAGTTTAATTAGGACTTTATTTCTTGATCAAAATATTTCTGTTTTAGTGTGATTCAGTTTTTGCCGAAAATTGTTCTTAAATTAACAAAAAAATACAACTGATTTTCGATTTTTTTTGGTAAAATATTTGTAACTTAATAAATCAGAAAAAAGGTTCTTACATAATAAATTAGGCTTAATTTTGCAATGGTCTTGTCACCAAAGATACCTTTGGTGAAAAAGATACATTTGTCTACCTACGGACAAAGTCTCAACTTGATATCCCTAAAACCAAGGGCACTGCGATTTTTTAATAATGTGCTTGCAGATGTACAAAATTGTAAAAGAAATTAAATAACTTTTTAACGATTAAAGTAAATTGCAAAAACTAAACTGATTTATAAAGCCTAAAAAGTGCACATTAAATATGTACAAATATACAGGGGGTGCCATTTAAAAAAATTATTTTAAAAGCTGCACTGTAAAAATGAAACACCCTGTATAGGCTAAAATAATTTTAGAATGTACATTTTGACTTCCCATTGCAGTGCCATTTGATTTGTTTTGATATCCTTTACAGTGTAGAAGCAATCAAGCACGCCCATATCAATGACTCACCCTGTATATTCAAACATATTTTAGACGTAATTAAGCAATTTTTTACAAACCCGTAAATAATTTAGTAAAAAACTTTTTTATCTAAAAATGAAGATGTAACTCATTTTAAACTATAATTATTATAACTCAAAAATTTAATTTTTTGTCAAAATGTTTCGAATTCAGCGAACTTTTTGTCAAAAAAAAACATTTATAATTTTTTGCTTTGTTTTTACAAAATCTTTTAAATTAGTAATGAATTTTGCTATTAAAAAAACGCTCTTTAACAGTTTTTTTTAATGACTTACCTGAAGTGTAGTCAGGATTGAGCAAATTGATTGTGGCTCCAATATAAAAACCGGCAACAATTGCCAAAACATATTTCCAATGGTTTGGTGAAATTATCGTAATAACATCACCTTTTTTCACCCCCAAATGTTGAAATTCTTTGGCTAACTGTACCGAAAGTTGACGAAACTTTCCATAAGTTATTTCTTCTTCTGAATCGATCTATAATAATTTGTATGATAATTGTGTTACGAATTGTAATCCAAATTATGTTTTTTCTTACCAAAGTGATTCGTTCGGAATCCCATTGCTTGATTTTTTCGTAGAAAATTTGCCCCAATGACTTTAAAGGAAGGCAGTTTTTAGTGTAAGTAGGTCCAACTTGTACCAGTGCACTCATGATGATAACTAATTGAGGGTTTCTGGTGATGTTTCTTATAAAGGTTGACCTTTACTTATCTCTCCTAATAATAAAGTACGAATAACAGAATAATAGCCAGTTCCTCAAGTATTTTTCTATGTTTGAAAAAACTGCGACTAATTTAATGATAAGAAGCGACTAATAAACACGAGTTTTGTTTACTTATAATATTAATTGAGAGATTCTGATCCGTTAAATTAGTCGCACATTTATCAGTGTTTTATCAGTGGAGTCAACGGACTAAAACTATTACTATTGCTTGGGAAAAAAAAGAAGGAAGTGGAACTTTTGTTGAACAAATAAGGAAATTGCAAACTCATGCTTATTTTATATTGCTTATTAATTTTGGTTTCAGTTGTTTCGGCGTTTCATTTTTTGAAGCATTTAATGTTATTTTACTTTTTTATTAAATTCGTTTTTAAATCAAAGACAAACTTTATTTTGTCAAAAAATAACAAGATAATTAAAATAGATGTTACACAGTTTGTACGTTTTATTTAATTTAGATCGTGTTTGAACAAAGTAACGTCTGAATTTTTTTTTCTAAACTGAGGCTGAAATTTTATTAAATTAAAAAATACTATTATTTTAAAAGGTTTTATAAAGAATGTAAAAAAAACTATCAGCAACTTTACTTCAGCTTACTGTGTTGGAATTTTGTTGTTTGAAAAAAGTTTGAAAATAACTTTTACTTTTGTTGGCTTTATTACTATTACTGCACTGAATTAAAGACTTAACTTTAATTTAATTAACTTAACATAAATTAACTTTATGTACTTTTGTAACCTAAAAATTTTACTTTGTTTTTAACCTCGTTGAAATAATTTATATTTGCAATTTTAAACATGCTGTGCAAGTCTTTGACTTTATTATTGAATGCAAAACAAATATAAATTTTGTTTTTCGATAATAAATGAAAAGGAAAATTTTTAATTACTTTATTTTATTTATTGTTGCTCTGTCATTTGTGATTTTCTTATTTAATGTCTTTACAGTTTTTTCTCACTTTTGATTTTTCTTTATTTCTATTCCCACTTATCTTTTTTTAATAACCATGTTTTTCTCTTCTAACTTGCTTCTTTTTTTTATTTTTTTTATTTTATTGTTCGTTTCTCTCCTTTTTCGTCTTTGCATATTCTCAGTTTTTTCTTGTTTTTTTTTGTATTTCATTATGATTGTTTTTCTTCTCTTTTAATTTATCTTTTTTTCTCATCTTCTATTTTTAAAATTTGTTTTTTGATAATAAACATAAACGAAAATTTTTATTTACTTTATTTTATTTATTGTTACTCTGTCATTTGAGATTTTCTTATTTAATGTTTTTACAGTATTTTCTCGCTTTTGATTTTTTCTTATTTCTATTTCCACTTATCTTTTTTTAATTACCATGTTTTTCTCTCTCTACTTGCTTCTCTTTTTATTTTTTATTTTTATTTTATTGTTCGTTTCTCTCCTCTTTCGTCTTTGCTTATTCTCAATTTTTTTTTTGTTTTTTTGTATTTCTTTATGCTTATTTTTCTTTTTTTTTAGTTTATCTTTTTTTCATCTTCCTTTTATTTTTAAAATTTGTTTTTTGATAATATACATAAACGAAAATTTTTAATTACTTTATTTTATTTAGTGCTACTCTGTCAATTGTAATTTTGTTATTTAATGTTTCTACAGTTTTTTCTCGCCTTTGATTTTTTCTTATTTCTACTCACACTTATCTTTTTTTAATTATCATGTTTTTGCGCTTTACTTTCTCTCTCTATCCACTTGCTTTTTTCTTTTATTTTTTATTTTTTCCTTCTTTATTTTATTGCTCGTTTCTCTCCTCTTTCGTCTTTGCTTATTCTCAGTTTTTTCTTGTTTTTTGTATTTTTTTATGCTTGTTTCTCTTCTCTTTTAGTTTATATTTTTTTCGTCTAATTTTTATTTCTTGTTTCGCTTCTTTATTGGCTTTCTTATCACTCATTATTAAATTAAATTCTTGTTCACACTGTATTGAAAATTTAAAAAAATATGTAATGAACATATAAAGTCATTAATGATCATTATATCTAATTAGTTAAAACAATAATAATGGAATATTCATTTAAAGCAAAATACAATTTTGTCTATTTTTAACAATATTTTGGGAACTAATTGCTTGAAAAAGCCCAAAACAATGTAATTATTAACTTATTGGCTTACTTTTATAATAAAATAGGAAAATCCAAACTAAGCAAGTAAGAAAAGCGTAACAGTTTTTACCAACAGAAAGTATTTTATGGAAGCTGAAAAAATGTAGGTGCATACATAACTACATATAAGGGTTTTATCAAGAGAATTCTTCTAAAATAAATGATAACATAAAACTATTTTAGAAAAATATAAGAACTGATAACGTTCTACATAAATGAAAGAGTTTGAGTCATGATTTTATTTAATTTTTTTCTTTAATGTAACAACACCCTGTATAAAATAATCGTCTTTGTTTTGCTACGTTTTATTAGGACTATTTACTTTATTAGTCATTATCTGATAAATTTGATTAACAAAAATAGATCATTAAAATGCATTTAAAATTTTGTAGTAACTTTATCGACATATTTTAGAATGATCGAAATCTCCAAATTTCTTAAAAAATAAAAATTAAAATAATAAAAAATATATAATAATAAAAAATAAAATAAAAGAATTGTATGAATTTACATCGATGTAATTATCTGGTTATTTTTCGATTTGTTTAAAAAATATCTTATAATCTGTTTTTAATTTACGTAAATATCAAATAACAAGGACGTTATTAATGTTTTAGTACTAACTAATTTGAAAACTAAACAATGCTTATCAAAAGTAGGTACATTGTTTGTTTATCTTATAAAATAGAAATAGGTATTTGCGTACAATGTTTTTTTATTAGCAAAACAAATAAATAAACTGAATAAAAATGTGAACATGTACTTTCTGTTAGTGTACTATCGTGTTTTTTGGAAACTGAAAATATGTCTGAAATTTTACTATTAAATTAAATATTTGAGAGTTGATTTGGAAAAAAATATTAATTTAAAATTTTAAGGACCATATTCATATTAATATATAATTTATTAGCACTGAAATTTTGTTTTAAAAAGTAGATTTAGTCTGTTTAACAAATTATCAACAACCTTACTTGTGCTTATTGTGTGGGAATTTTCAGTTTGAAAATGACTTTCACTCTTGTTGGCTTTTTCTCCACTACTGCACTGAATTAAAGTTTTTGCATTTTATGTACTTGTTTGTATATAAAAATTTTACTTTCTTTTTGACCTTGTTGAAGTAATTTATATTTGCAATTTTTAACATACTGTGTAAGTCTTTGACTTTATTATTGAATGCAAAGCAAATATAAATTTTGTTTTCTGAAAAAAGGAAAATTTTTAATTACTTTATTCGTTTGCGTTTTTCTTTTTTTTATTTAATGTTTTTTCTCACCTTTGTTATTTCTGTTCTCACTTATCTCTTTTTGTTTATCATATTTTTGCTTTTTACTTTCGTCCTCAACTTTCTTTTCATCTCTTCTTTTTTCGTTTTCCTTTTCTATTTTTTTCTTTTTTGTTCTTTGCTTATTCTCAGATTTTTTTGGGTTTTCTTTTTTCGTATCTTTTGTTGCTTGCCTTTATTTTTTCTTTTATTTTTTTTAGTTAATTTTTATTTCTTGTTCCGCTTCTCCATCGTCTTTCTTTGCTCATTGTATCTTTCTTCTTCTTTTTGTTGTTAAAATTTTTCATGTCTTTTTTTTCGTCTCTTCTTTATCATTGTCAGATTTAAGCTTTCCAGACGTTATTATTAACTATTTTGTTTATTTATTATATTCAGTGTAATATTCTAATTCGATAAATTAGTTACAAATTCGTCAATGTTTATTTTTTTTTGACCATTTTTATTCATGTTTGTTTAGTTATTTCTAAAGCACAGCCAAATTTTTATTTAATAATAATAATATTAATAATAATAACAATAAGAAGAATAAGAATAATAATAAAGTGTATTGTTGTAAGTCTTGTAGACATCAATATGGTCAAAAAAATTAAAACATTGAAAAATAAAATACAAAACAAATTAAGACACATTTGTTAGTTAAAAAATTCGTTGTTAGTTTTTGGGTTTTCTTTTTTTTTGCAAAAGACTTACTTTATTTTGTAAAATTTTGTTAATACATGTAGAAAAAAATCACAAAAAATAATAATTGATGTTTTATTTAATGTTTTGTTTAATGTTTTATTTAATTTATATTGTTTCTGTACTAAGAGCCGTCAGAAGTATATATTTTTTTATATTTTTGCTTACCTGGTACCGAAATTTAATTCAATTAAAAAAAATTATACCTCGAGCAACGGTTTTGTAAAGAAATATAATATTGTTTCACAGAAAAGAAAAGGTTTGAATCATTGTTTTATTTTATTTTATTTTATCAAGATTGTTTACTTCATTAGTCATTGGTTATTATACGATAAATTTAGTGATAAAGAAAAATGTAACAAATAAGTACATTTAAAATTTTGTAGCGCAATAATACATATTTTTCAAAACCTTGTTGAAATAATTTATATCATGCTGACTTTGACTTTATTAATGAATGCAAAACAAATAGTAGAAATTTTGTTTTTTTTTATAAAAAAAACGAAAATTATTAATTATTTTTTCCTATTCTATTCTATTTTAATCGATTTTTTTCATTTGATATTTTTACAGTATTTTTTCGTTTTTGTTTTTTTATCTATATTTTCACTCATCTTGTTTTATTCGTTTCTCTTCTCTTTCGTTTTTGCTTATTCTTAGTTTTTCTTTTCTTTTCTTTTTTAGTTTAACTTTTTTATCTAATTTTTACTTTTTATTTCGCTTCTCTATCGTTTTTATTATATTTTTTATTTTTTGTCCCTTTTTTTTGTCATTAAAATGTTTTTGTTTTTTTCCTTTTTCGTCTTTTTTATCATTGTCAGATTTGGGCCTTGCAGTTGTTATTATTAACTATTTTGTTTATTTATAATATTAATTGTGATATTCTGTTCTGTTAAATTAGTTACACACTTATCAATGTTTATTTTTTGGATCATTTTTGTTCAGGTTTGTTTGGTTAATTTTAAAACAATGCCGAATTTTGATTTAGTTTTTATTTTTTTTATATATTTTGTATTGTCTTTAAGTTTGAATGTTGTTTCACTCTTTTAAATATAATTGGATTTTGATTAAAAGACTCAGTTTACTTTGTTAAATTTATTTGTTAAAACTTACAAAACAATTAAAATTGATATAATTCTGTATGTTTCATTTAATTTTGATCATTGTTGGACGAAACGTCTTCAGATTTGTTTATCTAACTTTTGAGGTAAAAACTCAAAAATGTCTAAACTGGTGCCGAAATTTTCTTAAATTAAAAAAATACTATTAGCTACAAAGGCTTCATAAAGAAATTTCTAATATAAATAAATAAATAAAAGACAAAAAAAGAACATAAATGGATAGGTTTGACTCATGATTTTATATCATTTTATTTCTTTAAGGTAACAGCAAAATTTATTATTAATTTAATTTATTATTAATACTGTCTGCTTGGCATATAAAGATTATGTATAAAATGTGTATTTTAGGTTGTTTTTGCAATTGTAACTAGTGTTTATTGTATTTTAGTTTTAATTGTATTTTAATTTTTTTTTCCTGTAATTGGGTTATGTACCTGTTGGAAAAATAAACTTATTATTATTATCATTATTATTATTATTATTATTATTATTATTAAAATTTGTTCTTTTGTTTTGTTTTTTTAACCGGAAAATGTAATATTTTTTTACTTTGTCTCTGTTTTTCTTCCTTTTGTCTTATTTTTTTTTAGTTTTTTTCTCTGGTTTTTAAATAAAGAAATCAACTGTTGGTCTAAATGGATCAATAATAATTATTTTTTTACTTTCGATTTACTTATTAGTTGTTTGTTCTATTCTATAAACTATATTTAACTTTTGTTAGTTAATCTTTTCTATTGTATCTCTTGTTTGTTTTATTTTATGTTTGTCTCTATTCACCGCTGTCTTTGTTCTTGTTCATTTTTTGGTTTTATCTTTTTTTGGTTAGCATTATTGGATTCATTGAAACGTTAATCAGTGCCCTCTGTTCTCAAAAAGTATTACTAACTTGTGTTTAAACAGTTTGTCAAGTATGGGACAGAGGCCGCGTTAGAAATTTCGTTACAGATTCCTATACTTTTCCGTTATTCTATGGTTATGTTTAATTATAGTCCGGGACATTTCAATATGAGATACGTCATACCGCATACCTTGACGCGAGACTATATAGAGCACAAAAACTAGATAAGAGCTCAAATTTAGGGAACTTGGTTGTTTGATGTGTTTGATAGATGACAAATGTAAACAATAATAAAAATTTAAATATTTCTTTATTGTAGTAAAGTACAGCAAAATGTACCAACTAGAACACTTAAAAACAAATGGAGAAACTTTCAAATGCTTTGAAGTACCGTTGCTGGAGTACTGTTGAGGTTATGTTTGACCTTGGTATGACTGTCAGGTTTAAAGTTGAAATTTGCATTAAAAAGGCCATAAAACTCTCGAAGTGCCTTTTAGGGTAGTCATCGTCATGTTCCAATTGCATGCCCCCTCTCTGCCACATCAGTAAAATTTGCCACAAAAGTTTTAAAAAACGACTTTAAACAACAAAAAAGGCCCTATTTTCATTAACAATGAGACATATCTCGCTGCATGCGGCACGACATAGGCCTCATAGACCAATCTCATTGTGAATGGTTTTCGCTGAGATCACTTTGAGAGGGTTTCACTGAGACTGACGTTGGCGGAAGGCTGAAACCTGCCTCGCGACAAGTCTTTGCACCAACATTCGAAAACGCTGTCAATGGCTTAAAATGATGAAACTGTCAGTTTTTTTGTGTCTTTTGGGATTAGTCTTTGAGTCCTGTCGCGCCGCATGTAGCGAAGCAGATCTCATTGTGAATGGGTTCTTTAAGAAACAGTTTTAATGTACACCACAAGACATACACTGAGACGGCCTCATGCCTCATATCATGGCTTGTAATTGACAGCATTTTATAAAATAATTTGGAATCATAATGCAGAGATTGTTGCGAGACAGGCAGGCAGGTCTCAAGCCTACTGCAGAAGTCGCTCTCAGTGAGTCCATGTCTTAGAGATGCAAGACCAATTTAGACCATTTACAGTGAGATTGGTGCCCGAGACCTATGTCATGCAGGAAGCCAAACTTCATCGTGAATGGACCCTTTTCAATGGGGGTGTGCTTTTTGAATAAATTTGAAATGGCCTTTTTGAAAAAAGCAGTTGTCTCTCTTTTATTCATCTATTCAACACGTTTGTATTCGATGCACTTACACCAATTTCATTATCAGTGTCTTGATTATCAGGCAAGGGCGAAGTGGAATTGGGGGCAACCCAGAAATAAAAACACTTTAATTTCCTTTATTAGTAGGCTATATTTTTTGTAAAAGACGACTACTCTCAGATAGAGACGTACAAAAATTTAAACAAGAGTAAAAGTTGGTTTTTCGCAATATTTCACACTATTCTTCCACACGTCCACAGTAAAATCAGAAAGCGCTTGTTGTTATAAAGCCCTTATTATGTTTTTCGACGATGGATGAGACTTTGTGACGTATTTGTTAAACGTAAGTTTTCAAATACCCCATGCCAGTGCAACGGAGTTATATTAACAATTTTATGGGATTATTTTTAACTTTACACCCATTCTGCTTGAAACAAGAGTCGCTACCAGGAAATAACAACGAAAAAAGTGGACCCAAAAGGCTTCAGCTGCAAATTATAAACACTATCTGTGATTTTTTTAATATTTTTTTTAATAATTAATTAATAAATGTCGTGAACTTACTTTGAAGTAAACAGTGAGCTCCATCTATAACTCATAATTACTTGAACCGCAATTCCCATCATCAAAATGTGCAAAACTGCGATAAGTGAGGTTATGCAGGTATGCACTTTGTTTTCCAGTTTTTCACACAAAATATATCACAAATTGCGCAAACCATACAACCACCGACAGTCAGTACTGTCAGTACGTCACAGCAGCTTTCTCCAGCACAATCACTGACTGCAATTCTGTATTGTGCCATTCCCGTCTCATCATATAATCTATAATTGTTATATGACAAGTAATGTTTCTACCTTCAAAAATACTTGCGTAAATATTTTATTATCCCGTTAGTACACACTTTTAAAGCAGCCACTGGTTATATAGATTAAAATTATAACATTTCCTTTGTTATTGTGTTATTGTTTACATCAGTCAGCTGTTTACTGTCATTTTCTAATGCTACCAATTTAAAAAATGTCCCTGTTATTAAAGCTCAAGGACCATAGAATGAGAGAGAGAACATTTTTTGTTCACATAGACGCTGAATATACGTATAAATGTCAGAAAATTCAAATTTTTTATGTCCAAATAGAAATGTCCCGGACTGTACAATATTTATGATCCTGTTTGTGTAAATCGTGAATATGTGAATATGTGTATGGAAATAGTCAGATAAGTTTTATTCCATCATTGATTAACTTGTGTATAAGAAATTAAACATTATTTAAATTCGTAGGTGACTTAAATCCTCAATTCAAAAGACGCAAATTTGAGGTTATAAAAAATAATTAAGGCAACGGATTACAAAAAACTCACCAGATATTGATGTAACTGTGAACACGAAATAAAAATTTAATCAAAAATTAATGGTTTTATTGATTGGCTTTAATAAATTATTAAAAGTAATCAAATGTGTTGTTATTCTTTATTTTGTATTTGAATTTGCTTACTATAAACTTTATTTATTATAGGTTGGTGCAGCGTAATTATCATATGTTTGGGGTAACATTTAACTATTTTCTTTTCTTTGCTTATTACGTGTTTACCATTTCTTTATATTTACACATTTTTACTTGTAGAATCAATCAATATAAATACGCAAATTCAGAGTGGAAGTGATTCATCAGATTCATCTAAAAAACAATTAAGAAAACGAACAATTTATACTTACCAAGCTTTAGACCGTTTGAATGCTTTCTTTGAACAAAATCAACGACCTTCAGGTAAAAAGAATGTTGCTTTAATGAGAAAAAATGATTAAAATTGTATTTATTGCAGGTGTGGAATTCACAAGATTGGCTAAAGAACTGGGTTATGATAGAAGAGTGATAAGAAATTGGTTTTGTAACAAGAGACAAGCACTGAAGAGAGTAATGCAGTAAAAATGTATTTTCTTAATTTAGGATAGAAATAAATAATTTGTGTCAAAATAAACTTTATTATATTAATGATCATAATATACAGGTGTAATGTGTTAGATTCACAGAATCCTTTCTTAATATCGAACTTAATTTAAAACCTAATAATAATAATAAATCACAGACTAATAACTACTTATTCGGCAATTTCGGCCGAGTTAATGTTATTGTGGACAAGTTCAAATTTTCCTTTGACTCTTTGATCCTTTTCTGCGTGTTTCTTTTTGTACTGTTTGTATTCAACGGCTGTATAACCTGAAGCTCCAATCAGCAGAAGTCCAAGAAGTAGATAGAGTTTTACGTCCGTACATAAATATGGACTATAAACGTATGTTATGACAGATCCGGTTGATTCCCACAAACGGAAGTTACTATAAGATGCTTCCTCTTTGCCAGGGAAGAGGATACCACTCAAGGCTGCAACAGAAATAGTTGTTTTATTAAATTATTAGTTAGGATTCACTATAAATATGAGAAATCTTAATTGAATTAGGTAATTAGAACAGATGAGAAAATAACAGAACATTCGAAGGAATCTGGAAATGTTCACCTAAATAAATGTGCAAAGAGAATATTTTCACAAATTAGTGTAAAGCTTGAGCACACAAAATTGCTGCTTAATTAATGCAAACTCTAAAGGAAATAAGTAAAAATCACCAAAAAAAATAGGAAAAATTGGGAAATCTAGAGTAAGAAATAGTTTGATCTTGAAAAATCATTTTGTGAAAAAATGATTTTTTTCACAAAAAAAAAAAAATGCAGCAAAATTAAAATTAAAATATTTGAAATTAATATCATTTTGTAGAATCTTGAAGGAATCGTAAGGAAATGAGGAAATATAGTTAAATTTTAATAGAGTTAAAAGAATACTTAAGGAATTCATGAAACAACTAAATTGTAGCAAGATTGAAAAAAAAACTGTGGTAACTTAAAATATAATAAGATTTTTGGGCAATCATTTTTAGAAATTTGGGGAAGTCTTAGGGAAATCATCTAATTAAAATTGGGAAGCAAGAAGGAAAAATTGCAAAATTCGGACAAATTTTTTTCTAAAATTATGGGAAAATAAAATAAAGTCAAGACAATACAATATCTAATTATCTAAATCGTGGCAAAATTAAGAGAAATCTATTAATTTATGGGAAATTATTTAAAATTACGAGAAAAATATTTTATAAATATATTTTAGAATTAGGGAAACTGTTGATGAAATTAGAAGAAATGAAGAGGAATTTGAGAACATTAATTAAATTGTGCTAATATCAGGAAAAATGAATAAGAACTAGAAGAAAACGCTTTTTTCCATCTTAAAGAGCACCTCAAAATCTTTCAGATAAAATAGATTTTAATTGGTTATAAAACACTTTTAAAATTGACCAAATTCGATTTTTTTTTATTTTCTCAATTACGGCTAAAGTATTCGAAAAAGTGGAACTATTTTAATGCCTACCTATGCAAAATGATCTGGGGAATCGACTGGAATCAAGAAAAGTGCCAAATTCCCAATAGTTTTTTAGTTATGAATTTTTGCTTATATGATCTAATTTTTGCTTTTATTTGCATTTTCTCGAAAACTATAAGTCGGACAACAATAATCTTTTTTGCAATTGATAGAAACTTAAAATAGCTTTCCGAAGATAGTACACATCATAGGGTTATCTCTAATAGTTCCGGAGTTATTGCTAAATGATCCGGGTACCGGAAATCAACAAAATTCGTGACAAAAATTGAAAAAATCAAACATCAAAAATTCGAACATTTGAACTTTTTTAGACTTTTAACAACTGTAGAGGAATGTAAGGGCATATACAAGTCCAAAAACCTACGATAGAACGAGTTTTAAAAAAATTAATTTTTTAATTTTTTTGAAGGTAAGTAACTCAGGAAGTTTTAGCAAAAAAAATTCAAAATTTTAAATCTCGTGAAAAGTTGGTACTATAATACAGAAAATGAGCCGCTGAATTCACTGGAACAAACCGCATCGCTCTACGACTTTTAGTTTTTGAGTTATGAATTTTTTTGTTGAAAAAGTATTAGGCAAAAAAATTAAAAATTTTTAATTCTTGTGAAAAATTGATATAATATGTAAAATGAGCCGTAGAATTCAATGGAACAAACCACATTGCTCTGCGACTTTTAGTTTTTTTTATGAATTTTTTTTGTGTAAAACTTTCATCGCTTCTGTAGCCGGAACCGTTGCCCGGAGCGGCACCGGATTTAATCGAAAAAATAGTTTAGTCTTTTAGTTTCTAAAGTATTCTAAAAATCATTAAAAATGAGGATTGAAATTCTGACAGAGATGAGAAATATTTTGTGCAGGAAAATCAGTTTCTAGGGAAAAATTCTTTGATAAAAGAGAAATCTGGAGAAAATTATAAACATAACCAACTTCTTATAAAATTAACAGAAATCTCTAGTAATTAATTTACGAGAAATATTTTTTATATCGTTTTTTGGAAATTAAGAGGAACTAGGGAAAGCAGATAAATTCTGATAATGAGAAATCTAGAATAAATTATTTGATGACGCAAATAAATTTTCTGAAATTACGTAAAACCTTAGAGAAATCACAAGAAATAATGAGAAAATCAGAAAGAATAACTAAACTAAATCAGTTTTAACAGTTTGGGAAAGTTTTGAAGAAATCAGTGAAAATCACTGAAGATTACGAGGAAATTAGAAGAAATATCTAAAATTTAAAAATCATAAAAAATAACTTAATTGTAATAAAATTAAAGGAACAAAGAACATTGTGGCAAATAATTAAAAATTTAGAGAACTTATTTATAAGAATTATAAAAAAATAACTAAACTGGTACAAAAGAAAAAAAAGAGTTACAAAAGAGAAATTATGAAAAATCTGTGATCACGGAAAACTTAATTGTGATAAAGTTAAGAAAAATTTACAGTAAATGATAATGGAAAATAATTTTAAAAAATCGACAGGAAATCAAAATAAATACAAGTAACTTCTCTCAGCATTAAGAGAAATCTTTGGTAGGTAATTATTAAAATCATGGCAAATTGTTTTTAAGAATTCGAGAAAATCCTTAGGAAATTAGGGGAATAACCCAGCCCAGTATGACAAAATTGAAAAATCTAGATTGAATATATACTTTGATGACAATCTTATCTGAATTAAATAAAATCTTAACTCTACATGACGAAATCATGAAAAATAATCTAGAGGAATAAATTATAAAAAATAACTAAATTGTAACAACATTAAGGGAAATAGTAACTATTTTAGTTGGGAAATCATTTTTTAGTTTTATTGAAGAAATCAGTAGAAATCACTGGCACTTAAGAGGAAATCAGGAAAGTAAGCAATTTATAACAAAAAAAGAGAAATTATTTTAAAGAATTATAAAAAACAAATAACTTGTTCCAAAAAATCATGGGAAGTAATTTGAGATTTTTAAATCAGAAGTAGCTAAATTGTGAAATAAATATTTTGATGAAAAAATTTTATGATTAAATCGGGAATATACTTAATTAATTAAAATTAATAAATAAAATGAAAATGTGATAAAGTTAACAGAAATCTATTGTAAGTGTTAAGTTAAGGGACAAGAATTTTCAAAAATTAGGATAACTTTTAAGAAAGTTAAAGGAAATTGTTAGGAAATCGGAGAAAATAACTATCTTCTTTCAACATCAGGAGGAAACCTTAGTATTTATTCAAATAATCCAAAATTACTAATAAGAATTCGAGGAAATCTTTAAAAAATCAGTAGAAGTAGGTAAATAGTGACAAAATTGTGAAATTTTGGTGAATTTATACTTTGATAACAGACAATCTTATGTGATTTAGGTAAAATCTTAACGAAATCATCAGGAATTAACGAAAAATAATTAAATAGTTTAAGAAATCTGGAGGAATAAACTATTATTGTTGCAAAAACAACTAACAGCAACTATTTTAGTTATGGTACATTATTTTTTAGTTTTATTGAAGAAATCAATTGAAATTACTGGCTTTTAAGAGGAAATCAGGAAAGTATTGTCAAATTATGACAAAAAAGCGAAATTATTATTTTATTACACGTATTATATTATTAAACTGTTGCAAAAATTGTAATAAGTATATCAATCACGGGAAATCGTTTTTTAATTTGGAGAGATTTTAAAGAAATGTCTAGAAATCACTAAAGATTAGAAAATAACTAATCTGCTACAAAAGATAAATTATGACAAAACTGAAAAATTTAAAACAAATACTTTGATTACGGGAAATCATGAGGAGATCAGAAAATATTGTGATAAAGATAAAAGGAACGTTCAAAACTTTTAAAAAATTCTTAGAATATTAAAGGAAATTCATATGAAATCAGGAAAAATTTCTTTCAAAATTAAAAGCAATTATCTTTAGTAATTATTTAAAGAAAGTAAAATTATTCTTAAGATGTCGAGGAAATCATTCCGAGATTTATAAAATTTGTCAGAAATTAGGAGAAATAGGTAAATAATGACAAAATTTAGAAATACTCTGCAGTGAATATAATATAGGTATACTTTGGTGACAAGGAATCTTATTTGAATTCGGTAAAATTTTAAAGAAATCATGAGAAAATCACGTCAAATAATTAAATGTGACATCTGGGGGTATAAATTATAAAAAATAACTTTACTAATAAAATCAGTAGAAATCATTAAAAATGAAGAGGAAATTAGGAAAGTTGATAAATTATAACAAAAATTGAAATATTTTTTAAGAACAAACTTTCAAACAAAATCATACGAAATCTTGAAATCAGAAATAGCTATGTTGCGAAAAAATTGAAAAATTTTGATTAATTACACGTAGCAGTAGTTTTTTGGATTAGAGTAAATCTTGACGAGATTAAAAGAAATCGCGAGGAATGAAGAAAGCGTAAAAATAACTACATTTTAATAAAATTAAAGGAAACATGGAATAAATAATTCTTAGGCCAAGGAAACAACAGCAAACTCTTGAGGAAATAAGCGAAAAAATTTACTTTTTGCAAAAGACATCTATAGTAGGTAATTATTTAAATTATGGGAAATGATTTTTAAGAAGCTAAAAAAAAATAAGTTTAAGAAGCTAAATTGTTACAAAATAAAGAACTAAAGAAATGAATTTTTTGGAATACATTTTTTAAATATTTTCTTCTTGATAAAAAATACTCACAGTTGATTTGCACAAGCCAGACGGCATCACAAATCCCCCACAAGGCAGCAATGGCAAAATAAACCAGTTTATTCGAATAAGCCGGTTGCCAAACAAGCAGAGTCACAATAAGCGCCACATGTAGAGACAAGGCAAAACATATGACAGGACTCCTTCCGGTTATTTTGATCAAATTTCCGATAAAGATGGCGGCAATTCCGTTACAAATGCCGAAACAGATCATCACGAAGCCAATGTTGCTGATTCCCCAGCCGCAGGAAACGTAGGCCTGGAACATTAAATAGCCCAAATAAGGATTAGGTTACATGGGAGAAATTTATGTGATCGCGTCTAGCTATAATTTCGGGGATGTCCCGACTACAACAAAAAATCGTTTTTTATATCAACCTACGCCTGCCTCTTCCGCATTTTATTATCTTTCTAGGTCCTACACACACACATGATGGCGTGACGTAAATAACTGCCCTTACTTCGGAATGAATTAATTTCAGGATTAAGAGAAAATGGGGGAAAAATATTCATAAATCGGTGCGGTTTTTTCATATTTCTGGTTGAAAAGTGGAAGCTGGGATTATCATTATTTAATTCAATTTTATATTAAATGAAAAGATTACAAATATGTTTGTTTTATTTTAATATTAATTTATCACATTATTAATTATTCTCTTATATAAATAATATTGTTTTTCTTTTTATAACACAAATTTTCAATAAAATTACAATTTTAAAGCAATATGAGCAGAAGAAATTTTAAAAAGATATTAATAAAATTTATACTTCGGTCTTTTTCAATATAATAATATTGCAAACGATAATGGTACTTTTTTGGATTTGACATTTTGTAATAATAGGCTTTTAGTAAGTAATGTTGAACCCATTCCTGCTATTGATAAACATCATCCACCTTTATGTGTTAATATCTGTGATATTATTGTACCTGATATACAACCAGAAATTGATATTTTTTATTTAGATTATAAGAATGCACCATATGATGTTATTAAAAGTTATTTATCTTCTATTGATTGGTCTGTTTTAGATAATTTTGTTGATATCAATAACTCTGTAGAATATTTTTATTCTCACATTTATTATATCCTAGATAACTTTATTACGATCAAATGTAAAAATGCGTCTAAAAATTTTCCTTCCTGGATTAACAAATCAACAAGATCTTTAATTGTAAAGAAGAGAATTGCTCACAAAAAATATAAGCGTAGTAGTCTGTTAAGTGATTATGAACAATTTTGTGTACTGAGAGATAAATGTAAAAATGCTACAAAGAACTGTAAAAAACAATTCCTTAATCAGGTAGAACATAATATTATAACTAACAGTAGAGCATTTTGGTCATATGTTAAATCTAAAAATACTGTACAGGGTTATCCTAAAAAAATGTCGCTAAATGAAAATTCATGTGATTCTCCTAATGGTATTGTAAACCTTTTTGCCCATCATTTTGAATCTGTATATCTTGATCAACCGAAGTTATCTGATTTAAATTTTTCTAAAAATGATCAAAATGCTGTATTTTTAAATAGCGTTGAAATTTCTGCTGATGTTATTTTTTCAAAATTGATACATCTAGATGACAACTATACAACCGGCCCTGATGGTATATCTCAAATGTTTTTAAAAAATTGTGCTTATGAATTGACATTGCCATTACAAATGCTGTTCAATAAATCTCTTGATCAGTCTCAATTTCCGGATATTTGGAAAATCTCATATATCAGACCTGTCTTTAAAAATGGTAGTCGTGTAAATATTTCCAACTATAGACCGATATGTACCCCATCGTATATATCAAAAGTTTTTGACTCCATTATGGCTGACATTATATCATTTTCTGTAAAACAATCTGTTATTGAAGAACAACATGGTTTTTTCAAGGGTCGCTCTACGATGACCAATCTTTTTCTGTTTACTGAATATATAACGTCAAATCTTGAAAATGGATTCCAAATTGATTGTATATATACTGATATGTCAAAACCTTTGGATCGCATTTCCATTGAGTTATTAATATCAAAATTAGATAATTTAGGTTTTGGGGATCCAGTCCTTAGTTGGATTTATTCTTTTTTATCTAATCGTGTACAGTATGTAACTATAAATGGTGTTAAGTCTCGCGCAATTCACCCATCCACAGGTGTGCCTCAGGGGTCACATTTAGGCCCTATTCTTTTTTCTCTATATATAAATGATGTCAAAACAGCGATCGAAAGCTCTGAAATCCTTCTTTTTGCCGACGATGTAAAGATTTTTAAAGTTATTATAAATCCAAACGACTGTGATATATTACAACGTGATTTAAATAGTTTTTGTATGTGGTGTAAAAAAATTTTTTAGAACTGAACATAAATAAATGTAAATCACTAAGATTTTCTAGAAAATTATATTACAATCTACCATCGTACTTTATATCAGGCAATCAACTTGAATGTGTCACTCATATTCGCGATTTAGGAGTTATTGTAGACAGCCAGTTAAGTTTTGACTATCACGTTAACCACATTTTGTCGAAAGCAAACAAAACATTAGGATTTATAATAAGACAGTGCTCTGATTTTTCAAGTTTGCGTGTTGTAATGTTATTATATAATTGTCATGTTCGTCCAATTTTGGAATACTGCACAATTATTTGGCAACCTTGTTATAATGTTCATATTAATCGAATTGAAAATGTTCAGAAAAAATTTGTTAGATTTGTATGTTACAAATTTAACATATTTTATGACAAAAATAATTATATAAACATTTTAAGTTATTTAGGACTATCCTTACTATCTTCTCGTAGAATATTTTATGACGCGTCGTTCGTATATCGTATATTGTCTAGTAATGTAAATTGTAATCCTATTCTTCCGCTATTTTCAATAAATATACCCGTTTGTAACGTTAGAGAGCCTAGAATGCTTGTAGTGCCTTACCACCGTACCAATTATGGGAAAAATTTTGTATCTTCTAGGCTGTCTAAAACATGCAACGTACTTTCTGGTAAATTAGATTTTATAGGTTTACCTAAAAATAGATTTCTAAAAGATTTAAAAACTGTTATTGAACATAGTGAACTTAGCTCTTTTAATAATTAACACTTTATTTTATATTAACTGTATTGTACCTATCTGTGTTTGTATTTATCTTTGTATTTTATATATCACTTGTACTTGGCGTGGCCGTTAATAAACATTATTATTATTATTATTATTATTGTTGATGATTATTAAAAAAAATTGGAAGAAATTTGGAAATGTAGGAAAATTAGTCAAAAGTAAACATTTGGATCTTGGGATATTATTTTCAAATAATTTTGAAGAAATCAGGAAAAATCGGGGGAAATAATGAAAATGTTAGACGAAATCAAGAGAAAGTTATGGAGTAATTTGGAAAATAGCAAAATTATTGTGACAAAATTAAAAAAAAATTTGGGATAAATACTCAGATTATGGGAATCGTTTTTAGAATTTAGGAGAAAATCAGAACAAATTTGGAAAGATTTATAGGCGATTACGGCCAAAATTAAGAGACGTCTAGAATAATTATAATAATGGAATAATTCAAGGAAGACCATTTTCAAAATTTGGAGGAACTTTTGAGGAAATTAGAAGAAGAAATTATTACATTATGTCTAAATGGAGAGGAGGAGAGATGCTGTAGAACAAGGGCAATCATAAAGAAATCAGAAAAAATCATGGTAAAATATATATGACACAATTTGTGTGAAGTAAGGATTTAGGTGATAAAAGACCTTTTTTAGAAATTAGGAAAACTTTTAAGGGAATAATAAAGAAATTAGAGAATCTAATATGAAAAATCCTAAAGAAATTCGAGTAATAAAGCAAGAATCAAGCAAAATCAGAAAAAAATTCCAAAAATCTAGGTCTAAATTTTGGTAGAATTAAGAGAAAACTAGATTAAATGAATAGGTAGATCAAGGGAAATCGTTTTCAGTAATTTGATAAAAGAAGAAATTAGAAGAAAAATGACTAGGATCTTGAGAGGAGTCTGAAGAAAAGCTGATTATTTGCAGAAGAAATTATAACGAAATCATAAATTAAAGAAATTAATCCTAAAAAATCTGAAAAATAATACGTGAAATAATCACGAGGAAATGATGAGAAAATCAGGAAAGATTTGTAAATTGTTACAATAATTAAAACAAATGAAATAAGGATTAAAGATATATGTAGTTCATAAGAGATCTTTTTCAAGAATTATAGAACATTTTAAGAAAATTAGAGGTAATTGACAATTGACTATTGTCTGTAGGAAAATCATCTTCAAGAATTTGCGAAAATTAGAAGGAAATTATGAAAAATTCTAAAAATGCGCTAAACTGTGAAAGAATTAAAACAAATTAATCTCAAGCATCTTAAAAATAGTGCGAGAAATAATCAGGAAGAAATAAGAAGGAATTTGTAAGTTGAGACAAAATCAGGAGTACTTTAAAGGAAATAGGTAATCAAATCATGAGAAATCGTACTTAATAACTATGAGAAATCTTAAGGAAATCGGAGAAAACCTGGAATGATTTAGGCATAGATTTTGCCAAAAATAAATCAAGGGTATTGATTCCTGATGAAATTAGAAGGAAAATTATATTAAACTTCAGGGAAATCATTTTCCAAAGTTAAAATAGAATAGAAATAGAATAGAAATAGAATAGAAATAGAATAGAAATAGAATAGAAATAGAATAGAAATAGAATAGAAATAGAATAGAAATAGAATAGAAATAGAATAGAAATAGAATAGAAATAGAATAGAAATAGAATAGAAATAGAATAGAAATAGAATAGAAATAGAATAGAAATAGAATAGAAATAAAATAGAAATAGAATAGAAATAAAATAGAAATAGAATAGAAATAGAATAGAAATAGAATAGAAATAGAATAGAAATAGAATAGAAATAGAATAGAAATAGAATAGAAATAGAATAGAAATAGAATAGAAATAGAATAGAAATAGAATAGAAATAGAATAGAAATAGAATAGAAATAGAATAGAAATAGAATAGAAATATAAATAAAATAATATTAAAAAATTAAAAATTTACGAGCTACTGAAATAGCTGCGAAAATAAAGTTACAGGAAATCATCAAGGAATCTGAAGAAACCAAAAAGAAATGTGCTAATTTAAATTACTAAAGAGTAATAGAAACGAGATATAAATTAAGAGTACATAGATATTTTGATCACGGAAAATCATTGTCAAGCAATAGGAAATATTTTAAAGAAATTTGAGAAGTAATATGATAATCGGGGAAAATCCTGAAGGATCCTGAATTTTGAAAATATTAAATTAAATAACTGCATCAGGAGAAAAAATTTGAAGAAAAAATGTTGGGAGTAATAACGAAATTATAAGATAATTGAGAAATTCTGGAGATAAAATATAGAGAAATTGTTTTCAAGAATTAGGGGAAACACGAAGCAATCAGAGGAAATTAGCAGAATTTTCGAAAATGTAACAGAATTAAAAGAAATCAATCTTAACAAGCAGAGAAATAATGCGGGAAATAGTCAAAAGGAAATCATGAAAAAGTAAGGATAAATCTGTAAGATGTTACAAAATAAAATATAAATATGAGGAAAGCAAGAAAAACAACTCAATTATGGCACAATTAAGAGAAATCTGGAGAAAATATTTAAGTTGGGAGAAATTAGACGAAATCAGGAAAAATCACTAATCAGGATGAATTATGTGAAATCAAGGAAACAGGAGAAATTAAAAAAAATTCTTGTAAAAAGAAAATAATTTTTAAAATGGCAATCTTACCGAATTGAAGTCGGCAGCAATGAAAGCTTGTTCAGCCCCAATAAACATTGTAATTGGAAGTATTAAAATTTGATAAGGATGAGCAAGTTGTTTTAAAGTAACTGCCAACAATTTAATACCAGAGAGCCCACTCCCACTGCCTTTGCGCCCTTTTCCATATCTACAAAAAAATAAATATTAAATAAACATGAACATAATTATTAAAAACACACTTTACCTATTCATCGGATCAACAAAAATCGCCACAACTAGACAGGCACCAACCATACAAGCCAAATAAATTCCAGTGATTAGATGAATTTTTGATGTTTCAGGAGGGTGCAGATTAGGGTTTGCCACTTCGGTTACTGTTCCTGGACAGAAATTGGCGCCACATAAATCATTTGGTCTTTCATCCTGCAAGGATGTAACCACGGTTTCGGCGGATAACAATGACGTTAGGTTTGAGACCGTTGTGTTGGTCAGAAGTGCGGTCGGTTCAGAGATACCTCCAGAAGAGAGAACTGGAACAAAAAAGAGGCGTCAGATGATGGAAGTTTTATGTTTGGGGTTAAAGGTAAAAGGGGTGTGTTTCCTTCTTTTACACAAAAAAAACGATTCTTCAAGAAAATGCTTTTTAATCTTAATAAATTTTAATAAAAAAAAACACAGAAAATTGAAATCGTTATTGACTTATTTTGTTCGTCAACACGAATAATAATCGTTAATGAGCTAATTCGTTTTCGTAATGATGTGCTCATCTTTTTGGTTTTCTTTCGAATACTTAGGTACGCCAGGAAAATATTCATCTAATGACTATTTTAATTGCAATTGTCCATTTGTTTTATAACCGTGGCTGTTTCCACTGTGGTGGTGATAAAAACCTAAATGACGCAAATATTTTCAGGTATGTCTGCAGTGTTTGCACTGCTTTTGCGAATTATAGCGTGGGATAGAATTTACTTTGGACTAAAAGGAAAACGTAAAAACTAGTTTTTATTGTAGACTAGCTGGAGTTGAGTTTCTTTTTCTAAAGATTATTTGCAGCGTCATGTTTCAGTTCTGAAAATCTACAAGTATTTATTGACTTTAGTTATATCTTTATATCTTTAAATAATTAAAGGAAAAAACAATAAGAATAATAATAATTATTATTATAATTAATTTTTAAATTGAGTTAGGATTATTCAGAAAAGATAACTTAAGTTGTGACAAAATAAAAAAAAATTGATGAAATCAGATAAAATACTTAAATTATAATAAAATTTACAGATGTATTGAATAAATACTTGTATTAGGGGAAATCAGTCACGAGATCGAAAAGAAATCTTAAGATATCAACAAAAATCAGGGGGAGATTATGAAAAAATTGAAGGAAATGGAAAAAGTAACTTAGTTATGATTGGGAACACGAGGAATCATTAAAGTTTCTCAAAAAAAATTAAATTGTGAGCAAATTAAAAACAGCTAGAATAAACACTTGGCTTCCGAAAAATCAGTCTTGAGATTGAAAAGAAATCAGAAAAAATCAGGAAGAAAACATGAAAAAATTGAAAAGGAAATCGGAAAAGAAACTTAGTTCTGATTGAGGTCACAAAAAATCTGTTTTAAAAATTTTAATAAACATTGCAAAAATCAAAAAAATTATAAAAAAATCAGAATGAAATCTTGAGGTAATTATGGAAAATATTTAAATTGTCATAAAATCAGAAGACAGCAAGGATAAGCACTTGGCTTGGAAAAAATCAGTCTTGAGATTCAAAAGAAAACTTGAGATATCAGAAAAAATCAGTAACAAATCATAAAATATTAAAAAAGAAATCTGAAAAGAAACTTAGTTGTGATTGTGATCGCAAGAAATTAGTTTTAAAAATTTGAGTAAATCTTGAAAAAATAAAAAATATGAAAAAATCAGAATGAGATTTTGAGTAATCAAGAAAAAGATCCAAATTGTTATAAAATTAAAAGATTGCAAGAATAAACACTTGGCTCACTAAAAATCAGTCTTGAGATTGAAAAAAAGTTTGATTTTAAAAATCTGAGTAAATTTCGAAGAAATAAACAAAATATCAATAATAACAGAATGAGATTTTGAGGTAATTAAGGGAAATGTTTAAAAGTTGATAAAATCGGAAGACAGCAAGAATAAACACTTGGCTTGGAAAAAATCAGTCTTGAGATTCAAAAGAAAACTTGAGTTATCAGAAAAAGTCAGGTAGAAATCATAAAAAATTAAAAAAGAAATCTGGAAAGAAACTTAGTTGTGACTGTGATCGCAAGAAATTAGTTTTAAAAATTTGAGTAAATCTTGAAAAAATAAAAAATATGAAAAAATCAGAATGAGATTTTGAGTAATCAAGAAAAAGATCCAAATTGTTATAAAATTAAAAGATTGCAAGAATAAACATTTAGCTCACGAAAAATCAGTCTTCAGATTGAAAAAAAGTTTGATTTTAAAAATCTGAGTAAATTTCGAAGAAATAAACAAAGTATCAAAAATAACAGAATGAGATTTTGAGGTAATTAAGGGAAATGTTTAAAAGTTGATAAAATGGGAAGACAGCAAGAATAAACACTTGGCTTGGAAAAAATCAGTCTTGAGATACAAAAGAAAACTTGAGTTATCAGAAAAAGTCAGGTAGAAATCATAAAAAAGAAATCTGGAAAGAAACTTAGTTGTGATTGTGATCGCAAGAAATTAGTTTTAATAATTTGAGTAAATCTTGAAGAAACAAAAAATATGAAAAAATCAGAATGAGATTATGAGTAATCAAGAAAAATATCTAAGTTGTAATAAAATTAAAAAACAGCTTGAAAAAACACTTGGCTCACGAAAAATCAGTCTTGAGATTGAAAAAAAGTTTTAAGGAAATCAGGAAAGTTACTTGATTGTGACAAAGTGTAAAAAAGTCCGAACTAAATTATTTACCTTACGGGAAAAAAGAATGTAATATTGAGAAAATCAGGTAAAACATCTGAATTATGTGATGAAATGAAATGGATAATTTAATTACAAAACTTGAAATTGAAAAGAAATTTTCAGAATAGTAAAAAAATGTAAGGTATCATGAGGAATTATAACTCCTTAGGGTCAAAATTAAAGAAAACCGGATTAAGTATTCAAATATTTTGATCACGGTGGAAATTATTCGCTAGAATTTAGATAACTTACAAAAAAATCTGAAAAATTCATCATGAAATCTAGCCTTCTTGAATCTTGTATTCAATATTTAAATATTAGTGCCCTATGTCTTTCGAAATTAGAAATCAGCCAGAAATATTGAGTAAATTATAATTATAAATTTATTAATCTAAACGGACTAAAAATAAGCGTCAAAAAATGTTCAATCTGAATCAAATTCTGTATAGACTTGATTAGTTTCTTCATTTTACTTTCATAAGAAATAAATTAAAGAAAAAAATTAAAAAAAAACATTGTTTCAAAAATTGCTTTTTTTCCTTCCTTCCATTTACCACCTGCTATAAAAAAGTTTCACTTCTTTGCATTAATATTAAAGATTGTCGAAAAACCTAGGTCAATCACCAACAAGTGTGTTAATGAAAAGTTTAGGAAAACATGGACATTATTATTTATCTGATAAACAGCTTCGAACTTTGGCAATTACTTGTTTTCAATATCAAAAGCACAAACTGTTGTTAGAATGAATGAGAAACAGTTTGTTTCTGTATAGGAATAAAAGCATAAGACATGCAGTTTGTAGAAGAAAACATAATTGAAGGTTTAGCTCGTTCCAAAATTTTTTTATTTAATTATTTTTTTTTACAGATGATCCGTTGCGGATCCTTCGTTTCTGTGCCATTGACATTTTCCAAAATGTTTTCGTCGATTTTGTACTTAAAGTTATATTTGTGTGTATTTGTGGCACAATTATGGTACAAGGCTACTACACACTGCATTACTTCGATGGGGCTACGTTTCTCAAATTTGCGCCTTTTTATTTTATCCAGTTTTATGTAAGTAACAATAGTTATATTTTCGAAAAAATAGCTATGAACAAAATTTAATCTGATAAAATGTGCTATAAAAGGGAGTTTTTATTTTTTTTATAATTTTTTGGATTCTTTTAATATATTTTACTTTCTTTTTTAGAATTTTTTAATTAAACTTTGGACGTTTACATCCGTTATATCTTTTATCCAAGTTCTTTAAGTTTTCTAGATTTTTTAAATGTACGTAATTTTGATTTTTTATTATAATATTGCTTGAGTTTCTTTTTTAAATAGTTTCTAATATTTTCTCTAGGGTTTTAGTATTTTTTATTTTCTATTAATTTTAGTTTGTGTATTTTCTTAACTTCGTTGATGTCTTAAATTTTACGCTTATTTGCTAATTTTTTATAAATCATCTTTTGGGTTGGTTGTTACGATTTATTTTTATTTTTTTTCTAGTATTTTAAAATTTGTTTTAATACTTTTTTTTTGATTAACCATTATATTAATTATTAATCTTTACATTCTTTCCTTTTTTTGTTCCTAAATTTTCGGTTTAGCACTAAATTTTAAAGTCTTGTATTTTTCAATTACGTTTTAGGTTTTCCACTTTTTTCGTGTTTTTATTTCGTCTTGTTTTTAGGTTGTTTGGTAATTTGCTTAGAAATTATTTATTTCTTAGAAATAAGTTTTGAATTATCGTTCTCCACAATGTTTTTTTGCTACTTTTATTATTTTTATTAACCATTTTAGTTTGTTGTATTGTTTTAATTATTTTTTTTGTCTTAAAATTAGCTCTTTTTTCAAATTTTTATTATTTATGTTTTTATGGATTTCTTGTTTTAATTGTATGAATTATTATTAATCTTTGTATGTTTACATTTTTGCATCAATCGACATAACATTTCAGTAAATTTAATCAAAAATAATGATAGGATAACAACAAAAAATACAAAAGCAATATTGTTTTCCTTATTTCACTGAACTTTTTTTGTACTTTTCTACGACATATTTTGAATTTCTTGTAATAGAGTCTCTTATTATGCTTTTTTTTTGTTAGCTATCTATTTTTATTAAGCTGTTTTTATGCTGATTTTAAAATTTGTTATTAATTACATTGTGGATTATTTAGATACGATTTTTTTCGTAAATTTTTCTTATTTTTTATTTTTTACTAGTATTTTTTTAGATTTTATTTTATTTATTTTTAGAATTATTTTTATATAATTCTTGATTTTTCTTGAGCACGTTGTTACCTAAGTAACACAAGTTGGTGTCAGCCGGCTCTGGGTGTTGGGCGTGGGTGATCACAAAGAACTATAAACCGAAGTTATTGGGCGCCACTAGTTGTATAACCCCAACTAGAGGGAAAAAAAAAGAAAGGAAAGAAAAAGGGGTTTCCCCGAAATTAAATTTTAATGGATTAAAATATTATATAACAAAGATTTAAAAAAATGTAGGAAATTAAAAATTATTAAAGAAATAAAAAAATACTATTCTATCTACGCTGGACAAGTAGACAGGAGAAAAGTGATTCTCTTATACCGATCACGTGCTCGGAATATTATTCTTTGTCGGCCGCAAACTCATAGATCTATGTTTTGTGACTGATATCGATAAGCGCAAAATTAATAACCGAATCTACCAACCGATATGTCCAGAGACGATTTACAACGAAATTATATATATTAAATTACAAAATGAGATCAGCAATATTACCTTTGATCGTGAGGCGATCAAACAAAAAAAAATTGGAAGAAAGAGAACACACGAGACAGCAAAAAGGCTCGAGGTTAGGGGGTTCCGGCGCGTCCGTAATTAACAAAGGCTTGCCTGACCGTCTTTTCGATGAGGGGCTCCCTCAGAGGTAGCTGTTGACCTCGCAGATGGCGGGTTTGGTGATAACGGCGAAGGACCACGTCCGGAACGAGAGATGATGGGATGTTAGGTCCCCTCGAAGGTTTTACTCCCCCCCAATTTGAAGCCTTTGATGTTGGGCGGCTTCCTCGCGTTAGCAAAAGAGTTTTATCCTGCGAATCCGACTATTCGGCTACGGCGATGGTGCGAGCATTTACCACGAAAATCTTAGTGAAGCTGCACTCACAACGAATCACTCCATACGATACTTAAATTTTCACACTCGATGACCGCAAATCTCCACAATAATGTGAGATGATCTAAAATCTGATCACTCGAGATGACTCCCACAACGGAGCTAGGACAAAAGTGCTAGAACGATTTCCGTTCGGAGTTTTAAAGAACGAGACTCAGAAAAAAAGTGAAACGGAAACGAAAATTTAAAATTTACGCGCTAAACAGAAGATAAGAGGAAAACTAGGGAGTTTAGAAAGGTAACTAAGATTGACAATTACAGGTTAGATTCAAATTCAAAACAGATAAGAAAATGTAAACAATGACATGGGCAATTAAACTAAGGCCCCCATAGCCCACATGGGAACCCCTAGGGCAGGCAAAAAGGAAATAAGGAGGCTATCCGGCCCTAACGGATAGCATTTCCGACGATTTTCCCAACTAAGTTATCAAGGTACCAACCTACGGTTTTAACCAGAAACATTTTCAGGACAGTGGGCACTAAAAGGCTGCGACATTCAAGTTTGCCCACAACTGAATGCGGGACGCACCGAGCCACATATAAGGAAGAAAAAACATTTCTTTGTAAGGTTGACAAAAAAGCGGACATCACAGAAGGAACAGGAACATTGCCGCTCCGACGTCAGCCGTTCACTCTGACGCCGTTAAGGGCATTAAAATTACACCCTGACCCGCCCTTCTAAGTCAGGGTGGATTTTCCAAACGTAACAACGTTTTCTTTGCTAATTTTAGAATATAACATTTTCTATATTGCAGTTTGTTATTTAAATTTTCTTCTAGATTTTTTTAATTTATAACATCGGATCTTTGTGCAGATTAATTTTCTTAATTTTCTTTTTCTTATATTTTTTTAGTATTTACTTTAGATTTTATTCTAATAATGTTTAAAGTTATATGTTTATGATTTTCTTAGATTTTTCTTAAGCATTGCGCGTTAAGCTGTTTATTGTTTTTTATTTGTTTATCTGTATTTGTAAAAAAATTGTTTTTTATTAAACATTTTAGTTTTTGTAGCCATTTAGGCTTTTAATTTCGTTAACTATTTGTATTGTAGATTGTTATTAATATTTCATTCTAGATTTTTTAAATCCACAACATAAAATATTTTTGTAGATTCTTTTAATTTTCTTTTTTTATAGTTTTCTTTAACAGTTTCTTTTTTTTTGTTTAATTATTGAAATCTCTAGACATCTTTTAGATTTTTTAATCGGTTTTATGTTATATATTGCACATTCATCTCTTTATTTTATTAACTATTTTAGTTTGTTTATTTCTTAGTTTTTAAATTTCGTTGATTTTTTGCTAATTCCGGAATTATTTTATCATTATATATATTGTAAACTGTTACTTGCTTATATATTCTTCTAGATTTTTTAAAATTCACGCCATCAGAATTTTTAGTAAATTTTCTTATCTTTGTTTTTTATATTTTTCACTGGTATTTTCTTGGGATTTTGCTTTATTTATCCCTAAAATTTTCTTTAGATATTTCTATCTATTTTTCCTTTATCCTTGTCTTATTTAAAAAAATATTTTTATTTTTCAAAAGATAATTTTAACCTAGGTTGTTATTTTGCATTTTTGGTTATGTTTTATTTTTAATAACAATTTTATTATAGTTTATCTATTTTCTTTTTTTTTGTTCTTTTGTATGTCTTTTTCTATTTTTTTTTTAGAATATTGTATTGTATATTTTAGATACTAGTACTTTATTTTTGTATTTTTTCTCCTAATACTCTTAAATATGTTTTATATTTTCCACTATTATATATTTTTGGATGCTTTTGTTTTTGTTTTTTTGTATTAATATTTTGTTTTTGTGCTAGTGTTTTATTTTTTTAATTACCATTTTCGTTTATTTTTTTAAACTTGTTGATGCTGTTCTAGTTGTTTTATATGTTTGTTTTAATTTTTTCTTCTTTTAGTACTTTATTTTTGTTTTTTGTTTTGTGTTTTAATTGTTATCAAACTTTTTAATTTATTACTAAATCTTGAAAATTTTGTTCGTTGTTAGATACTGTAGTTAAAAAATTTGCATTTTCAGATAATTGTGTGCATAATATTCGTTTTATACTTTGTCAACATAATCTACAAGCTCCAAGAAACCATCCCTCAATGGAAACCGAACGTTGACCCAACTTCATATCATCACAACATTCGAAAAATCTCCTTCCGAATAACAATATTTCAACTATCTTTGATCCTAGTTTGTTGCTGTGGCACTATTGTAAATCTAATTTCAACCGAACGTGACGGTGAGCTATACTTTATGATTGGATGGGTGGAAGAAAATATCCTCATAATGCAACAAATGTTCATCTACTGTCTCCGAATCACATTCGTGGTGTGTGCGTTGATTCTGCCTTTTCCATGTGCTCAGATTTGCTACATCTTGCAACATCATCGCTTTCAAATCTACTTTTTGCTACACCACTTGAACCACATCAATTCCAACTATGAGGATTTTAACGACGATTATCTCTATTGTAACAAGAATTATCAAATTACGATTCGACAAAGATTGGTGTTTTGTATTAAAAGGCACACAGATTTGTTGAGTTTGGGTCAGCGAATGACACCGAATTCAGGGATTTTTATTTTTCTGTTTGCCATCACTGGAGGATTTGTGATGATCAGTATTTTGTTGTTTGTGACTTCGGTAAGTTAATAATATTCATTAGAGACCGGATTTTAAGACATTTGTTAAAAATTTATTTTTGACTTGTACTCTAAATGTGTTCAAAACATTCTATAGTTGTGTTTAACCTTCCTAATTTGAAATAGGTATTTTAAAAAAATTATTAATTTTTAACTCAAAAAAATAACACATTAGATTTTTAGTCCAATCTTTATTCACTCTTATAGTTTTGTGTTTCGATTACATAGTTTTTAAGTTTCTCAGTATTTTAGCTTTTTAGTTTTTTATTTTCAGCATATGTCGTATTGATTTCCTAAATTTTTTAGTTTTTCCGTTTTTATTTTGCAGTTCTGCATTTTTTTATTATATTTTAATGTTGCTGTTTTTTAGTATTTTTGTTTATCAACTTTTTAGTTTCTTAGCGTTAAAGTTACCATCTTTGAAAGTCAGTGTTTGAATTTAAATTTTTTTTTGCTTGGATATTTTGGTATTTATTATTATTTATATTGTAGATTTTCAGAGATTATGTAGATTCTCTTAATTTTCGCTTTTATTATTTCTGAATAGTGTATGCTTTAGATTTTGTTTTATTTATTTTTACAATTATCTCTACAAATTTTTTAGGTTATTCTTTCATTATTTTTTGTTACGTATTACACGTTTATCTGTTCATTTTGTTTACTTTTTCTTCTTTTAATTTTGTTGCTTTTTTGCTAATTTTGTAATTATTTTATCATTATATATGTTGTAGATTATTATTTACATTTTCTTCTAGAATTTTTTTACTATTAAATTTTTCGAGTTAATTTCGATGATTCTTTGCGGATTTTAGAATTTATTATTTCTCGGATTGTAGATTGTTACTTATATGTTTTTTGAAACGTTTTTTAATCTCTAATTTTATGTTATTTTATAAAGTCAGGTTTTTTGTAGATTCTTTTAATTTTTTATATATTTTACACAAGTGTTTTTTGGAGTTTGTTTTATTTATTTTTAAAATTATTTCTATACTTTTTCTAGACTTTCCTTAATCAGTTTTTTGTTATGTATTACACTTTAATCTGTTCATTTTATTAAGAATTATAATTTGTTTTTTAATCTTTAACTTCCGTTGATCTTCTGCTAAGCTTGGAATGCACCATTATTTATATTGTAGACTTTTATTCAAATTTTTTTCAGTTCATAAATATTGAGTTTTTGTAAATTTTTGTTTAAATTTTTTCTTTTAACATTTTTTACAATTAAGTATTTTCTTTTATTTTTTTTATTGTTAATTTTTATTAACTAGTTTAATTTGTTTACTTTTTTACTTTCTTGTTTTGTTTACTTTTAATGTTCATTTATTTATTCAGAATTTTAATTTGTTTTTTTAATTTTTTAATATCGTTTTTTTTTTAATTTTGTAATTATTATATCATTATTTGTCTTGTAGACTGTTATCTACACTTTTTCTAGACTTTTC
This sequence comes from Tribolium castaneum, assembly GCF_031307605.1. Taxonomy (NCBI): domain Eukaryota; kingdom Metazoa; phylum Arthropoda; class Insecta; order Coleoptera; family Tenebrionidae; genus Tribolium; species Tribolium castaneum. The sequence continues at coordinate 1,041,405 of NC_087395.1, read as the reverse complement.
TATTTCGTAACATCTAATTATTTGCAGATTCTTTAATTTTTTTATTATCTTTAAATATTTTTTTCTTAATCAGTTTTTTGTTACGTTTTACGCGTTCTTTATCGTTCATTATATTTGTCATTTTAGAAATGCTTAAATTTTTATCTTTGCTATTTATTTTTTTAATCTCGTTGATGTTTTTAAAGTCAAAGTTTTCTATTTATTTAATTTTGATTATTATTAGACCAATATTTAGGTCTATCTTTTTTTTTAGTTTTCTTCTAGAATTTTGCAATTTTTAACTTTTTGCAAAACATATGTCATTTTATTTGTTTTTGTAATAAATGTTATTGTTGCAAAAATTATGTTTTTATTTTTTCTTCTGTAGGAATTAATAAAAAATGTTAACCTAAATAAAGTTTTTAACCTTTTAAAAATCTGGACTCTAATAATTATTGTTACAATTAATATTTTTTTATCAGGTACAAGATATGCCTTTAATTGTGTACATTCGTTTGTATTACGTTACGTTCAGTTCGGTTTTTATTTTGTATGCTTATTACAAGGAAGGTCAAGCCATCGAGAATGCAGTAAGTTGTTTGATTTATTTGTTTTATTATGACTTTATTGCTTCATTTACTAGTATGAGGAAATAATAGCGGCTTTGAGAAACACAAATTGGTATTGTTGGAATAATGCTAATCAGAAATATTACTTCAATATTTATACAATGGCTTCGAAGGCTTCGAAAATTAAGATTACCGAAAATGTTTCATTCAATTATCAATTAGGAGCGAGTGTAAGTTTTATTTTTTTAGTGACTTAATTCCAATTATTTTTTGTTGTAGGTTGTCAAAGGAATCTATTCCGGGTTTTGCCTCTTGTACCATATGAATATGTCAAATATTTAAAAATAATGAAAAACAATTACAATTATAATAATTGCAGACAACTACTTATAAATTGTTAGTTATAGAATAAATATCTTAGAATTTTCTTTGAGCTCATGAAATTTTCCAGATTTTTTTAATGTTAATGTTAAGTCGCCGCATAAAATATTATTTACTATCTCATTTTAGAACAACCGAGATTTAAGTGTTGTTTTATGTAAAAAAATTCATAAAAAATGTTTACTAATACTCCAAAAGGATCTACATGATTATGTAAAAATTAAAAATTTTAATTCTAACGATGATTTCTGTGCAGTTAATCAGATATAGTATAAAACATTTTTACAGACTCACCCTGTATTTTTAAATCGAAAACTTTTTTAGATAAAAATTAATTAAATAAAAAAAGAAAAAACACTAAATTGATTTTGCTTGTGTTGAAATAAAAAATTTTTTAAAAACCGACATATTTTGATGAAGTAAGAGTGAAATTATTATTATTTGTTTGATTTTTAAACGAGGAACCGTTGAAAATTAACAAATTTTGACAAACGAAGAAGAATGTAAGAAAAACTAGAATTACGTTTATTTACAACTTGAAAAAAGAGTGTCTTCTATGTAAATTACTTTTTTATTTTTTAAAATTTTTGTTTAAGTTCAAAATTATACCAAACTGCTAAATATGTATTTTTTCTCTATTATTTTTGTGAGAAAAGCCTATAATACGTCCTACGTAAAACAATTAATACAATAAAATAAGTGCAAAACAACTTGGTTTTTGTCCAAATTATTTTGATTTGAGATTATTTCAAGCGAGAAGTACTTGAAAATCTACATATTTTGAAGAAGCAAATTCGAAAAAAGTTATTTCTGGTATGTTTTTTAGATTTTAATTTATTGGTCTGTTCATCTGTTCATTTTTATTAATTATTTTAGTTTGGTTAGTTTATAGTTTTTTAATGTCATTCTTTTTTTACTAATTTTGTAATTATTTTATTATTATTTATATTGTAGATTGTTATTTATTGATTTTTTAATCAGTTTTTTGTTATGCTGTTATATATTACGCGTTTGTCTGTTTCTTTTTATTCATCATATTTGTTTGTTTATTTTGTAATATCAGATTTTTTTGTAGATTTACTAAATTTTCTCTTATTACTTATTTGATTTTGTTTTATTTATTTCAAAAATTATTTTTAGATAGTTGAAAATCTACATAATTTGAAGAAGCAAATACGAAAAAAGTCATTTCTAGTATTTTCTTTAGAATGTAATTTATTTATTTTTAAATTTCTTACATTTTTCTTTCAGTTTTTTATTACGTATTACGTGTATGCGTTTATCTGTTCATTTTTATTAACTATTTTAGTTTGTTTACTTTATAGTTTTTTATTATCATTGCTTTTTTGATAATTTTTGTAATTATTTTATCATTATTTATATTGTAGATTGTTTCTTATTAATTTTTTAATCAGTTTTTTGTTATGCTGTTATGTATGTTTCTTTTTATTCATTATATTTGTTTGTTTATATTTTAGACATATAGTTTTATTGATTACTTTTTGATTTTGGAATTTATCATTATTCATATTTTAGATTTTATATTTGCATTTATTCTACACTTTTTTTTCTAGATTCACTAAATTTCCTCTTTGTACTTATTTTGTTTTATTTATTTTTAAAATTATCTTTAGATATTTCTTAGATTTTTCATAACTACGTTTTTGTTATGTATTACTCTTTTATCGATTCATTTTTATTAACTCTTTTAGATTTTTTAATCTTTTAAGTTTGTTGATTTTTTGCCAGTTTTGGAATTTATTATTACTTATAAAGTAGATTTTTATTTATATATTTTTTTGCTTATTTTGCGATAATTTTATTGGTTTTAAAACGAGCAATTGTTGAAAATTAAGCTATTTTAATCAAAAAATCGTTAAAAATCGATTTGATTTTGAAGAAATTTCAGAAAACGACTTTTTTCAAAGTACTACAGTTTCTACTAATACTGTTTTTAATTGTTCTAAAAAAATTAAATAGGAATAAAAATCATCAGTGTTTGGCTAAATAAGTTAGTTAATTAAAACATTTTTAACGAAATAAATTCAAAAATAGTTGTTGAATAAATTTAAACGATTTCGATGGTTTTTAAGCGAAGAATCGTTGAAATTCAACGAAATAAAACGGAAATACACATTTAAATAATAAAATTTTATGAAGTACGAAAAAAAATGAAAATTTATTTACTTATTAGTATTACTTTTTATGTTCTTTATACCTTTCGTTTTAATTTTATTTTTATCTTGTCTCACCTTTTTTGATAAATTTTAAAGAACATGTGTGAAAAGTTTTTCATAAGAGAGAAAGTATGAAAAATAAAGTTATTTAATTTGCATTCTGATTGTTTTTTTTTTTAAGTAAAGAATTGTTGAAGGTCTACAGATTTTAACAATAATTTAAAAAATAAAAATAATTACTGAAAAAAAGAAAGGTTTGTAATGCTTGAAGGGTGAATTTCAAGTCATTGTTTTTGAATAATAAATGAAGTATTTTCGATAATGAGAATTCTTTTATTATTATTATTAAATATAACGATATTAAAAGCACAATAAGAAACATTACTGCATAAAGGGAAAAGTTTATGTCATTACAATACTTCCAAGTATCGATTGCTGTTTTATCAAAAATTGTGTCCAATATTTCTAAACTTGTTTGTATTTTTTTTTTTGAAATTTGTTCTTACCTGCTGAACTGATGAGGTTTCCCCACACTTGTGAGAACTGATAGAACATGAAAAATACACCGAAGAAACGTGTGACTGCAATTTCGGGCGAAGTTCCGGTAAGTTGTCCATAAGCTTCGGAAATAACCGTCAAATATGTACACTTTGCACACCATAAAGGACCTCCTCCAAAACCAACCGCTAAACCAGCTGGGATCATTGTGTAGAATTTTGGGTAAAACTGGGCTATGATGAAGGGCATGTAAGTGATGAAGGATAAAGCGATGGTCCATTTGCATCCAAACCATCTGAAAAATAATTAAATTAAGATGTTAATTTAATTTTTCGTGTGTCTTAAACGTGAAATTTTGTTAATTGTTCAAACGGATTAAATATTTGTGATGTCATTCCCAACCTTGGGCTGGAATGCATTTTTGTTTCCAGGCATATGTATGTAGAAAGATATGGTTCATTTAGTAGTCTGAAGGACAATATAGTGCAAGTGTGACTCAAACAAGTTAAGAGTTGTACTTGATTTGCACTATCTTACTGAAAATAAAATTTTCGATTGTTTTGTTAAAAACGGCAAAAATTATTTTATTGGTTAAAATAACGGTGACCAAAAAAACAATTTTTACAATTAGGAATGACATACAATGATAAATTTATCTACTTATTAGTTGAGAAAATAATTAGTCAATGAAAATTGATAATTCAACACTTGCTTGATATTTCTAATTATTTTTTTAACACAAAATACTTAACTAAAGCCTATTTATAAACTTTCTGGATAAGGTATGTCTGTAATTTGCTTTTTTTAGTTGAACAAACTATTTTTAGAAAATGTTGTTTTTAAAAATATTATATTTATAATCAGTAATTACCCTCTGGTCATTAATGACTTCGTGGGTAGAAATGATAAAATATAAGACTTAAGATACTTAAGTATTTTTTTTTAAACCTCGACAAAAATTAGAAATTTCTAAAAAAATTTTAATTTTTTGTTGTTTTTTTGTTGTATTTTTAGCAGACTCACCTTGTACATATACTATTTTTTAGTAATATATTTTTTCATTATTACTTTCTGATTTTCGCTTCAAATACCAAAAATCATCTAAATTTAAATTTAAGAAAGTTTTTCCAGTTGTTGGTAAATTTTTAACTTGGAGAAGCTTGTGAGAAATTTCCAAACCTATTTCTGTAATTTACATTTTTTAAAGTTTTTTGTGGTACTATTTTTTTTACTTCGCTTTCCTAGTTTGGATTTTAGAAATGTGCTTTTCGTGTTCCTTTTATTAAGCGTCGATTACGGCGAAACTGTTATAGAGCAGCTAAGCCAAAACAACCGCAAGTATTTTTTAGTTTTTTATTATAGTATTTTCGATTATTTTAAAGTAAAGTAAATCAAAACTACTGCAAATAGTTTATAACTAGTTTAGTTCTTTTCTTTGTGACGCGTTTTATTTGTTGATTCAATATTTTTTTAACATTGTATTGTATTGTAAATTAGTATCCCAACTTTTCGTATTTTTTTTTAATGTAATTACTTCAGCATCTTTTCTCTCAGGATTTAGACCGAAAACGGTTAGTTTAGAAAAACCTTTCAAGATTTCGGAAAATTGTTTCTAATACAAAATCTAATGCAAATATCACAAAAAGTTCAACTCCAATGTAATCGCCGTTCAAACGCCGATTACGGCGAAACTGAGTGTTTTATTATTTATATTTTCAGATATTTTATATTTATGTTAAACGTTCAGGAAAGTCGATTGGCCAAAAGAAAACCGCAAAATTTGTTATTCGTTTTTAACTTATTAACTGATGTTACATTTTTATTTATACAGGGTGAGTCTGCTAAAAGTATATTTTTACTGTAACTCAAAAACTGATAATAACACCGGTACCTATTTAATTCTTGACTGTTTTTAGACAAAATATAATAAGACATTTACATATTATTAAATTATTATTAATGTAGAACTAGTTACGTTTACTGTTTACTTGTAATATTGTTTTGATATCTGAAACCAAAATGGATGTAGGTATTTTATTACATCTAGGTAAAATTTTACGTATAATTAAATAAATTAAATAAATTCGTATTGGTTTTCGTCGCTTATTAAATTATCATCAATTGTAAAGCAATGATCTTTTTTAAAAGTATGGAGTCGAAAGTATTTTAAAATTTCGTCACTATTAGTAATTTACATTTTTTTACAAATTTTACAAATTCCTATCTTATTGGAGTAAGTTTGATCTGATCTAACTTTACCCCAGTTTTTTTTGCCCTGACCTGACCTAACCTGAAATAACCTAAGACTGGTTTTCTCGGGTCGCTGTAAATTTTTCTACGAATTTTTGCTAGTTCTTATGTTTTGAACTTGACTTAACTAAGCTTAACTACAGTTTTTTTTGGGTTCCTTCATTTTTTTTGTCTTTCAGCTAGTTCTTAAACGTTAAATTTATCTTGACCTAACCATATCCCAGTTTCTTTCAAAGTTATTTTTGACCAGATCTAATGTTTCACTGATTTTTTGGGTTTCTGTAATTTTTTTACCAATTTTTGCTAGATCTTAAATCTTCAATCCAACCTTAGTTTTTTTGATTTTTTTGTTTCTTTGTGGTTTTGTAAGTATTTTCAAAATTTGACCTGACCTGATCTAACTCAACACCGTTTTTTTTTCGGGTCTCTGCTAGTTCTTTCGATTTTTTTTTGTTTCTTTCTTGTTTTGTAAATACTTTTTAAGCTTTGACCTGACCTGACCTGACCTGACCTGAAATAACCTAACACCGGTTTTTTGGGTTTATCTAAAAGTTTTTTTAAGCTTTGACCTGACCTGACCTGAAATAACCAAACACCGGTTTTTTGGGTTTTTCTAGATTTTTTTTGTATTGCAACTATTGCTTTATTATTTTTTGTAAGTCTTTCCCTACTTTTCTGAGTTTCTCTGATTGTATTTGAGTTTTTCCAATTTTTAATTAATTGAGCACAAATTACTAACCAAAAATCGATGTTTTTTCGTTTTTTTTCTCAGATTTGAGCAAAGCTTCAGGTTTTTTTCGTGTTTATGCTAGTTCTTAAATCTTATACTTGACTTGACCTAACCATTCCTTAGTTTCTTTTGAATTTTTTTTTGGTTTTTAATGGTTTTTATATGTTTTTTTTTAAACTTATACCTGACTTGACCAAATCTAATGTTCCACTGATTTTTTGGGGTTTCTGTAAATTGTTTTACTTATTTTTGCTAGATCTGAAATCTTGAATCTAACCTCAGTTTGTTCGATTTTTTTGTTTCTTTCTGGTTTTGTAAGTATTTTTGTAGTTTTGACCAGTTCTGACCTGACCTGATCTGAGTTCTTAAATCATAAACTTGACCAGAACCCATTTAAAAAAATTCTTATTGGTTTTTGTAAGTTTTTCTCAAGCTTTGACATGACTTGACTAGAATCTATAACACTGTTTTAATTTGATTTTTTTAAATTGTTTTACGTATTTTTGCTATATCTTAAATCTTGAATTTGACCTGACTTAACTCCAGTTTTTCGATTTTTTTTCGTTTTTTTTTTGGTTTTGTAAATATTTTTCAATTTCTGACCTGACTTGACCTGAAATAACCTAACACCGTTTTTTTTGTTTCATTTAATTTTTTTCGTATTGTTTTTTGTAAGTTTTTTTCTACTTTTTTGAGTTACTCTGATTGCATTTTGGTTTTCCCAATTTTTAATTAATTGAGCTCAGATTACTAACCCAAAATAGATGTTTTTCTGTTTTTTTTCCGATTTGAGCAAAACTTTTGTTTTTTTTTCGTGTTTCTGTTATTTCTTAAACCTTAAACTTGACTTGACGTAACCATTCCTCAGTTTTTTCGAAGTTTTTGTTGGTTTTTTCATGCTATTTGTATGTTTTTTTAAACTTTTACCTGACTTGACCGGATCAAATGTTCCACTGAATTTTTGGGGTTTCTGTTAATTGTTTTACTTATTTTTGCTAGATTCTAAATCTTGAATTTGTCTTGATCTACCCCAGTTTCTCCCTGGTTTTGTAAGTATTTTTCAAGCTTTGACCTGACATGACTTGACTTAAACTAAAATAACCCAACATCAGTTTTTTCAGATCTCTCTAGATTTTTTTACAAATTTTTACTAGTTCTTAAATTTTGAACTTGATCTGACCAAACCTAACTCACTTTTTTCGTATGTCTCCAGGTTTTTTCGTGTTTGTGCGAATTCTTGAATCTTAAACTTGACCTGACCTAACCTATTCCCAGTTTTATTTCAGATTTTTTTAAATGTTTTTCAAACTTTAGCCTGACTTGATCACATCTAATGTAACATGGGTTTCTCCAAATAGTTTTATATAAGGTGCCCCAGCTAAGAATTTCGAGCTTAATATCTCAGTTATTTGTCAACGGATTGTTATGAAATTTAAAATGCACATATTTTAGGAGGTGGTCTTTTAGTTAGGGACAAAAAATGATTTCAAATTTTAATCTTTATCTTCTAAAATATCTACATTTTACATTTCATAAAAATCCGTTGACAAATATCTGAGATATCAGGCTCGAAAGTCTTAGCTGAGACACCCTGTATATTTTTGCTAGTTCTTAAATCTTGGACTTAGTCTGACCTAACCTAACTCCAATTTTTTAAGTTTTTTTTCGTCTAGTAGTATTTTTCAAACTTTAACTTGACCTGACCTGACCTGAAATAACCTAATCTTGTTTGTTGGGTTTATCTAATTTTTTTTACGAATTTCTGCTAGTTCTTAAATTTTGAACTAGTCCTTACTTACCCTAAATAAATTTTTTTGGGTTCCTTCAGATTTTTTTGTAATTTTTTTAGTTTTTAAATCTTAAACTTGACCTGACCTAACTTATTCTTAGTTTTTTCCGAGATTTTTTCTTTGTTTATGGTTTTGTAAGTATTTTTCAAGTTTTGACATGATTTGAAATAACACCGCTTTTTTTGGATTTCTTTATTTTTTTTTGCTAGTTCTTAAATTTTGAACTTTTGTCATATTATTTTTTGTAAGTTTCTCTGATAACATTGCTTTCAGGATTTACAAAATCGTTGTTTTTTTGTTTTTCCTCAGGTTTGAGCAAAATATCTTCTCCTTTGCATAAAATTTCCCAAAGCAGTCATTGTCCCAGACGAGTTCTCAAACTTTGTAACAATTGTGTATGCAAACTGCGTGTCACCTCTCGCTAATACGTATGACAAGCACGCATATTAATTGAGTTTCTCACCTGATTACGATAGTTGGAAGGAACACGTTGGATAATATTAGAGATGCGTAGATTGCAGCCAAAGTAAACGTTCCCAGAGCATCGTCCGCATTAATGGAGCTTTGCAAATTCGAAGTGCCCCAAAATGCGGTGAAATGTATCATGAAAGCAAATCCAATCACAAGAACATTTTTCCAAATTCGGTAAACTTCACTCGGTGCAAATTCTTCCTCTTCATCGGTATCTTTGGTTTTAACACGGTGGAATTTTGCATCCATGACCTCTTGACTTCTAAAACGGATGAAAAAAAACTTCTTAGTTTTCCGCATATTTTATGTAATCGATGGGAAAAACAGAACGAATTTTTTGTTTGTGGCTTTCCTGACGTTGTTTTTGCAAGCGCGTGGAACAATTTTTACAATTACGCAAGAATAGTAATTGTTCAATTTTGATAACCTTCAAAACACATACTTATATTTTTATAAATTATAATTAACCCCTACTACATTTTATTTAGTTTTGTTTAAGCATCCAAACATTAAAAATTGTTACATATTTTTCAAGTACTGAGTGCAAGGTTAATTAAAAAATTTACATTTCTGTGGTTGAGTTTCTTTAAATTGTTACCGCAAACACACAAAGATGATTAATTCGGTAAAAATACAGGAAATAAATATTCAGTAGACGATTAAAAAATGGTAAATAAATTTTTCCATAGTATTACTCAGATTTTGGGATTTTTCTGCACAATCTGGACTAATTACTATCTATGTTTGGTGTATTAGTTCAGTGTTGCATTTTTTCATTTCTAGTTTTCTGACGTTCTCGAAAAAATTATTTGACATGAGATAGTTATTTGGACCTAATTTGTTTACTTTTAATTAGTTAATTTTTTATGCATTTTTTTAATCAATAAAACACAACGATTTTTATATATGGTTGCAATTTTTGTTCTTATAGCACAAATAAGACATTTTTAAGGTGATAATAACCTAATATAATTTTTTTTAATTTGTTACTTCCAGGTTTTGTATTTTTTTGGAAATGATTTTTTGACCTACTGAAATTTGTTTTTGCAAAACTTTACAGCTTAAAACGTAATTTTAATGAGTGTAAAAGTTGCCTTATTTACCCCACTTTTTGATTTGTAAACCTTTAAGTTAGATATTTTTTAGAATTTGTCTTTTTCTTTAGGCTAATGAGAGGGTTTAGACATTTTCCACAATTATTGCATCTTGACATATTCTATTCACTATAATATGATTAACCAAATAGTTTATTTTTTCATTAAAAATTTATAAAATTAATGAAAAAGATGCAGATAATTATGGTTTTTCTTTCAAAATTTATATCAGAACAATAAATTCCTAGAATTGAAATATATAAAAAAAATGGATTATGTTATGTTAATTTAAATAATAGTACTTAATCAAAAATTTTTTGTTTTAAAATATAAAATAAGTTACGAGTTATTAACTCAAAGAAATACAGAAGATAATTTATTTGTAGTTTTATTATATTATTAGCTTTTTTGCTTTTTTATTTTGTCAGTTGATTACCAAACAAATTAATGAAAACATGAAACGAAATACAAATTTTGCAATAGTAAAGAGTTATTACTAATAATAAAATCACAGATTTATTGTTATTTTTTATTTTTTTACAATTTTTTTGGTTTATTTAAATTTTTTGAAAGAATTCTTGTAATGGCTTGAGTACGAATTCTTATTTTTTTTACTAAATTTAATCAGTTGTTTGTTAATGTTAACTAGAACCTTTTCCTAGTGATTTATTTTGTATTTCTCAAATTTGGATCCAATTTTTATTTTTCTTTCTCGATGGTTACATTTTTAAGGTCATAAGTAATTGTGGATTTTTATTTTCTTTTTATTCTTAGATTACCTATAAAGTTCTTAGACGTAACACTAATTTTTTGCAAAACCTATGATTTTTTAGGTTAATTAGAGGCTTTAGACATTTGAATATTATTAAATTATGAATTGTAGTAAATTTTTTGTTTTTTTTTTTAAACTAGATCTAATTTTTGGTCTTCTCTCTCAAATGTTACATAGTTTACTTCTGCATAATTATACATTTTTTTTCTTTTTCTAAATTTTTACGCAGATAAGTATTTGTTGGCATTGTGTCTCTTATATTATTCTTTAAATGTGTTTTTTTATGCTGATTTTCACTAGTTTCTGGAAAAGTTCAAAGTTTTTAAGTCAGTTCTGAAAAGAGAAAGAATTTTGACTTTACTAAGTCAAAATAAAACACAACTTTTTGTACCTATTAATCTATACTTTTTTTGATTAAATTTTTACACTAATGTCTAATTTTAAACGTCATGTAGTTTATTACTATTACAGTTTTTTATAATTTTTTTATTTCTAGATTTTCACGTACTTTTTTAAAGAATTTGTTTGGTCTTTTATATTTTATGTTACATTTCGTTTCATTTTCAGGTTTTTAAGAGTTTTTATATTGATATAATTTTATTGACACTTTTGAGTGGAATAATTGATTTGTTTGGTTTTGTTCTAAATTCCACAATTTTTTGTAGAATCGGATTGGGTTGGTTAGAGGATTTAGTTTAATTAGTTGATTTAACTAGAAATGTCTTAAACTCACTAAAAATGTATAGTTGTATTTATTCGCGGTTAAAATTATGTCACATATTTTTGAATCGTCAGGTATCTTGATATATTCGAGCTTTAATTATTGTATTATCAAGCTAATGTGATTAACCATTTCATTAAGCAGTTATTTTATTACAACAAACTTTCTGTATACCCTGAATAGGTACAAAATTTTCTATTTAAAATACGAGTTTTCACTTTTTTATAATCATTTGTTGGTGAATGTTGATTAGGTACTTTAGACATTTAATGAAAAATTAATTAAATTTTTTTAGTAATTTTCTTGTATTTCATATTTGAATTCAATTTTTGCCATTCTCTCTCAAAGGTCATTTTCAAAGTTATTCTATGTATATGTGATTTGGTTTTACATTTTCTAAATCGGTAGTTTTTTAAATGAAACTAAAGTGAACTAAATTTTTGCAAAATCAATACTTAGTTAGTGGTTTGGTTTCAGACCTTTGAATACCATTAAAATTAAAGTTTTTTAGTAAATTTTTTGCATTTTATAAAACACCTATTTTTGTTCTTTTATTTCAAATATCAAATAATTTATTTGACATTATTATCGAATTTTTTATTGTTTTTGTATTTTTTTAAAAGAGTATTTTTTTAGACCAAATTTTTGCTCTAACTCTTGAAGGTGGTACACTTTTTTACTATTGCAGTTTTTTATCTCTAAATTTTGACTTAACTTTCAAGAGTAATTTTTTATTTGTATTTTTTTAATTTTACTATGTTTGATAGAAGGTTTATTTTGTTTAACTGTTTTAAAGGCATTAAAAAATATATTCTTTAAGTGACAAAAAAGCAAGATTTACTGTTTTGATTTTAAAATTTTTGGTAAAAATGCCAACTTTTTAACTTTATTCCTTTGTTTTTTTTTTCAAATTCGAGTGGCCAACTGAATAATAGATTTCCAGAAAACAAAGAACAACCAAAACTTCTATTAACTGCCACATTTTGCTGACTTTTGTGGTGAGAAATTTAGTGGATATTAATTAACAAAATTTCCTAAAAAATGACAAAAGAGGTGGAAATTTATTAGTACTTGTTAAATAAAACTGAGTTTTATGTGTTTTTGTTAAGTAGATGTGTAGGTGTGTGTGATTTCCATAGTGTGGTTTTAAATATTGTTGCATTTGAATTTCATCCAATCATTTAGTTTTTTGTATAAATCAACTGGTTTATACAGTGTTTAAAATCTAAAACGGGTTTTTAAAGTGTCCATTTTCCAGAAACTTTTTTATTTTATTGGCAAATGACCAAAATTAGAAGTCCTGATAAATAGGTAGTTAGCATAGTTCAAGGTTATTTTTGAGTGCTAGATATTTTTTCTTTTTCTTTTTTAAAAAAGAGGAAACGAAAAAATCCTTCAATAGTACTTGAAAAAGAAGGCGCTCCAAAATCAGGGTATGAGACCTTGTTTGCAATTGATTTTAATCAGCAATGTTAAATGATTAGAAAGAAATGCAATTAATCACTGAATGAAAGTGTCTATATTGCAACACCGACCTTAAAAAAATAAAAAAGTAAGTTGAGATTTGGTTCCTTAAATTTTTGGTTTAGTTTTTTTACATTTTTTTAAATGTAATTTTTAATTTAATTTTCTTTTTATTTTCAAAAAAAAATGTTCTCTCAAGTAATCTCACTCATTTAAAGATATTTCTTCGTATTTATTGCAACAGAAAATCAGAAATAAGTCGATTTGAGTGAAAAAAAAGTTGTTTAATTTAATAATTTGCATGATTATACACTGTTCAAATATTTACGAAAGTTGAATCCCAATTAGAAAAACGAGCCTATTTAATTAATGACATAATTGTCTTTGCATTGTTAAATACGGATTGAATGTTTAAAAAAACATTGTTGTTAACCTTGAACTAGCTCGAGATTTACATGAGACTAGTATAAACTTTCATTTTTTCGATATTGATAACAATAACCTCATTCAAACAAATGCATTTTCAAGGACACATTAATTTAACTTAGCCCTTTTGTCATTTTTTGTGTGGTTTGTAAAGTTTAATTAGCGTGACGGTGTTAATTATTCAACACAATGAAACAATAAAAAACAAAAAACAAGAAAAAATAACGAAAGTGAGAAAATTTTTCACTCAAGTTTGAAAGGTTTTGCAAGAGTCAAGTTCATGGCTGCTTTATAGCAAATAAAGGTTACCTATATTCTAATTTATTCGCAATAAATTATTTAAAATAATTACACAGCTGTATTACTAAGTGTTTCCATAATGTATAAAAGGCGTAACCGGAAAAATTATTCAATTTTTTTAAATTATTTTTCAAAGATGAAAATTAAAAATTAATTACCTTAGGAAAATCGAAATAAGAGACCAAATTGGCACTAACTAACACTAAACTATTTGATAAACCGCCACTTGTGCCGACTGGAACTGGAATGGACACCTTCTAGTCGAAGACCATTGGGAAATGATGCGTGCTTCTGGTGAATGTTTGTATATATTTATTCTTATTTTAATTTTTGACGTAGGAATAACCCAGCACAGTCGTTCGTATTTTATTTCACAGTAATAAGATTTAAATATTTTAGTTGAAAGTTTCCTCGTGTTTTTATTTAATAAGAATTAATCAAATTCGAAATAGAATGATAACACAGCCAGAGCGAATTTTTATTTATAATTAAGCGTTGCATTTTAAAATTTTGTTTATGTTTGATTTCCAATTCAATTCGGTCTCGTACCGAGATTTTTATTATTTTAAAGCTGAATAGATTTTCAATTTAAATAGTTGTACACCTTGTTGTGTTCTTATACTTTAATTTTTGGTTTTTTAGTAATTTAATTACCTAACGAGAACAAATTACGTTAAAAACAAAATTGCTTAGTATTTAATATTAATAGTAAAAAACAAAAAAATTAAGCATTTGGCGTACGAATGCATTTAAAAACTTTATTTATGTTTCATTCCAATTCAATTCAATTGCGTTTTATTATTTTTATGCTAAATAGACTTCATTTTTATTGATAGTTTTGTAAAAAATTTGGACAAATATTTAATAAACTTTTTTCGTAGTGAAAACAAATTTTTATCTATTGTAAGCCTTACAATTTTTGGTAAAAAAACTTAAAAATCAAATAGCAAAGAAGAAATTTAATTTTCTAGCGTATTTTTGTTTATTTTTAAAATTTTGTTTATGTTTTATCTACAATTCAGTTCAATTTTGTTTTGATTTTAAACTTAATTTTGTTGAGTAGAATGCAATTTTTTTTTAATTTGCAACAGATAATTTGATTGGATTCCCGGTTTAATTTTTAATTCATTTTTGAGTATTAAAATTTTGATACGATTACAAATCAGTTAAAAAAATGTAAAATATATCCTAATTAAAATAATAATAATAAATTTTTAAACACTTGACGTTAAAATTCATTTCCAATATTCATTTATGATTTTATTACTTTTATGCTAAATAGATTTACACACCAATCTTAATTTGTTTTTGTTTTTTTAATTATTAATTAAAAACAATATTGTTAAATATCTAAAATTAATAAAAAAAAAACAAATCTTTAAACATTTGACGTACGAATGCATTTCAAAATTTTATTTATGTTTCATTATCAATTTAATTTAATCTCTTTTTATTATTTCTATGCTAAATAAAGATTTATTTTAACCGAATCAAATTTTGTCGGTAATTTTTTAAAAATTCAAATAAAAATTTAGTAAATTAGTGAGTATGTATTTTTTTGTAACTTTGATATTTCTAAAGGCCGAATACAAAGGTGAAATCACTGGAGCTTGCGCACCGTTGTAATCGACGTCTCAACCAAAAAAATGAGTACAAGTTTATTTAAAATCTAATTTTTCAATTTTTTTTCATTGAGAGTTTTACAATTTTTGCTAAAAATTTTTGTTATTTTTTTTTTGTATTTTTACATACCACTTACATTGGTGAAACTATTAGAGGTAGCGGTACCGTTGTAATCGGCGTCTAAATTCGATAAAATTTTATTTTTAATCAAAATTTTTAGATTTTACGTAGAGTGTTGACAAATTTAGCTAATTATTGCTAAACAGTGTAACAAAATGAAATATTTTAATGTATTTCTTTGTAAAATGTTCCAGAAAGTCGATTAGTGTCAAGCATACTTCAGCGTTTTATATAGTTTTTAAGTTATTGATGATTATATGTTTTGCCTATTTTTGCTTATTTTAGAAATTTTTTCTTTAATTGTAGGTACTATTTGTAGTCGAAGGGCAGTAATCTTTTTTTCAAAACATAACTAAATAAATAAAAGTGTTTCTAAGTCAAAGCAAATCAATAATTTATTAATCAATGAATCTTATTAAATGTGGATATTTGAATATTTGATTAACAAACTTTTGTTTTGTTACACTTTAAGATACTTACTTAGGATTTATTGTTTAATAATTATAATTTTGAAAATATTTTAGCTATACCTTATTTTTCAGAAATTGTAACACAATTTTTCTTAAAACTTTGAATTTTTAAGTTTTTTCAGAAACATTTTTTAACGTAGTTATAAAATATTCCAACACATATTACTTATAATAATTGTATTTAATGTGCTGCATATTTTTTTGATTTGTAGTCGTCATATTTTTTTAAAATTTTTTAATACAAATGTCAAACAGAATAAAATAGCACAAATTTTTAAAAGAGCCTATTACTAGTCTATTAAGAATTGTTTTTCTAAGAAAATTATTTTTAATAATCTTAAATTTTTAGACTTAACAAAACATTTTGATAAATACTATCTATCTAATCTTCTTATCGATACCAATAATAAAGTAGAAATTTAATTTTTTTCGTATTTTTATTTATTGGTTAAACGAGTGCATTTAAAAATTTTATTAATGGATGGCTCCATTGCCAATTTAATCTTATTTTTGTATTGTTTTGGTACTAAAAATATTTTAACTGTAAAAAAGTTCAACTCTAAATGAACAGTTATTGTGTATAAAATTTAATTAAAAATGTAGCCACTAATCGTGTTTCTAGTGTAGTGAAAGACACAAATTTTATTTCTAATTTGAAAACAATAAATTCAGAAATTTTTAAATTTCTTATCAATGAATCTTTTTAATTTAACAAAATTTTGCTTTGTTTTTTTATCTTTTAAACCACTTTAAAAATTTTATTGTTTCGTTATATTTTAAATTATTCTTTTAATAATTTTTTAACTAACAGGTTTACTGCCGTTTTTACGATTCATATTTACAAAAATAATTAAAACCGTTTATTCTTAAAACTGATTTCGAGTTTTTTTTATTTACTTATCAAAAATTTAAATAAAATTTTTCATATTTTACATAGGATGTTAACAAGTTGGTGCAAAAAGTGGATGACAAAATTGAAATATTTTAATTTATTTCTGTGTAAAATGTTTCAGGAAGTCGATTGGTCTGTAAAGCAAACTTTCAAAATTCAAAAGTTTTTAAGTTGTCGATAGTTATATATTTTATTAATTATTACTTGCAAGGATCTTACCTGCAAAATAGTGTTTTTCAACTTATTAATTCAATTAATAGTGATTATTTGATTAATCAAAATTTTGTTTAGTTTTGCTACACTTTAAGCTACTTGAAAAAATCGTTTCCATTTTGTAAAATGTATTATTTGGAAAATATTATTTTCAGGTAAAACTTATGTATTGTTCAAAAATCATAGATTAAAATTAATATTAAAAAACTTTGTTTTCATTTTTTCTCGAAAAAATATTTTAATTTTTTTTTGAGATGTGTATAAAATATTTTATGAAATGTTATTTAAAAAAATTATGTAGAATGGAATTAAATTTTTATTTAATTTAATGTTGCGTTTTGTATAATTTTTAAAACTCAAATGCCTGACAAAAGAAAGTTTGCAAAAATTTTTAAAATAACTGCTACACACCATATATTTAATTTCTTTAAATGTATTTTCTTATTATAAGGTTTTTGTCTCGTAATAATATTACCAAAAAACTGTAAATTATTGATTATTGATTTATTGTAAGCAATTGAAAATTAATTATTTAACGAATTTCTATTCATTTTCAAAATTTTGTTTATCTTTCAATTTGGTTTCTTTTCCAGATTTTTCTTATTTCTGTGTTTAATTGACTTTTAATTTTAATAGATTTATTTAAAATTTTTTTAAATTTTAAAATTTAAAAACTAATAATTATGTATATTTCTTGATTTACTGTTTTAAATAATTCGAATGGAATTTTTATTTTTGAAAGTTATAATTTTGATATGTATACAAATCAATTAAAAAAATATATCTGATTTAACAATAATAAATTTTTACACATTTGGCGTAGGAGTGTAATTAAAAATTCTATTTATGTTTTATTTCCACTTTAATTTATCTGTTTTTTAATATTCTTATGCTAAATAGATTTGACTACAACCAAATCATATTTTGTCAGTAACTTTTAAAAAAAGTTGCTAAAAGTTAGTATTTTTTTTGGACAAATACTAGTCTATTAAAAAAAGAATCTATTAAAAGTACAGTTACGATCAATCAAAAAGAATGACACCCCTACCATCTGGACTGGATAGCAATAGTTCTTAAACCTTTTAGGTCATAAATTCCAACAAACAGGTTAGGTTACACAATATCCAGCTAGTTTATAAACCATTAACATTAATCTTATCACACCAATTTGAGGCTGCAATTTTAGAGGTGTCATTATTTTTTTTCCTGACTGTACCTTCTTGTATTTTTACTATATCTTAAAAACAGAATTTTAATTAAACAGAATTTAGTGTTTATTATTATTAACTACTGTATTTTTTTCTATATGAATTAATTATTATTAAGTTAGCAAAAAATGATTTTTAACTGTAATAATTTTATTTCAATCAAACATAAAACATAAGTTATTGGATTTAAACAAATGTACTAAAGCAAAAATTTTTTTTTTGACTTATTCTTAATCTGAAAATAAAAAATCTGTATTTTTTAATAATGTAGTTTTATTTATTTTAACAAAATTTTGTTTTTTTTACATTCTGACTCTTGAGTGCACTTTAAAATTTATTCTTCTTTACTTATTACAAAATCAATTTTGGTTAAAACGGACTTTAATTATAATATAATTTTAAGTAGATTTTTTTTGGTTTACTGTACATTTTTTGTGGAAAAATATATCTTGCTTTATTTTTAATAAATAGATTTTTTTAACAATGTATCTTAAATGTGACTACATATTAATTATGTTTTTTCATAGTCTTTAATTTTTTTTGGACCAGAAAATGAAGAAAAAAAAAGAAAACTAGTTGTGAAACACAAATTTAAATTTTTCCTTCCTTGGTAACAAAAAATTTAAGCATTTTTATGTAGTTTTAATGCGAATTCGGAATTTTACATAAAAAGCAGTGTGAATAATGAATTTATCACAAAGTGTAATATTACCATGAAGTCTGCCACAGCTTACGTAACAAGCTTGTATACATTTGTATCCTTCCGAATTAAATTCTATTATTTTTCGTTACCTAATTCTGGTTGCAAATTAAAGGAATATTAATCATCCTATTATGCTGTTGTTCAGTTCAACAAAATGTTTTGTGCTCTTTGTATGCATTTAATTAATTCGCGGCAC
Organism: Tribolium castaneum; assembly: GCF_031307605.1. Lineage (NCBI taxonomy): Eukaryota > Metazoa > Arthropoda > Insecta > Coleoptera > Tenebrionidae > Tribolium > Tribolium castaneum. The sequence goes on along the minus strand of NC_087395.1, from coordinate 1,022,358 downwards.
ACACGTAAGGTCGCAAATTATTTGAAAAAAAAAATCACAACAATAAAACATTTTAACCCAATTTTCCCGATTCTTGCTAGTTTCCATAAAAAAGTCGTTCTCTATTATTCTTGTGAAAGATTATAATTCACGGCCACAAAAATGTTTGTTTAGTGATTTTCCAAACTATTGAGAGTAGTTCTGCTTGGGTAAATTTATCTGTAAAAATTTGTTAGTCCTGCAAGGTCTCATTAGTCAGTGCTTAATGATCATGCGTACGCCCAAAAATTAATTACAACTACACTTCCATTAATTTTAAAATCATCTTAAATTATTCGACGCTGCGCTGCTGAAAAAAAATCCCAAAGGATTTCATTAAAACACAAACTGGCTTTTATGAATAATTTATCGTATTTATACGATACTTAACACATCAAAGCCACGATAAAAATTTTCGTTCAATATTTAAATTGCAAATGACGGAATCGCAGCTTGCTGTAATTAATAAAGAGTTCGGTATTTACAAAATTGACAAAATTGTTTTTAATAGAAAGTTTGCGACCTACGCCAAAACTATTATATGTTCTTTCCGTTACTTTACAATGAGTCAGGAAACGAGAATTTGCGGGATTTCCATTCGCCATATGCTTGAAAAATCAAGTTTAAGGTAAATCTCGAACAGGTTGTTAACTCACTGCTAGTTTCACAGAAAATTACCCGAAGAGAATTTCCAACACAGATTTGGAAACTATCTACGTACGCACATGTCAAGTTGTGAGATGTATGACGTCAAAAACTTTAATTTATTGTTTGTTGTTAAGTGGCGACACAAATATTTTGTAACTTATGTTGATTTGTTTACTATAATGAGCAATGTGCAATGTTTGGGTTTTATGTACTATTTGTTTTTGTCGCCACTATTAAAATGTACAGGGTGTCTAAAATATTTATTAATATAAAAACTACTATTATTGGCTCCTTTGTGATGTGTTTCTATTTCGATTAGAATTTTTATTACACAATTTGTTAAAATATACTCTTTTCAGAATGGTGTGGGAGTGTTAAATTTAACGTCAACGGCCTACTTGATTTTTTTCCGGAAAAAAAACAATATTTTTATTCTGCAAAAATTTTACAAATTTGATTGTACAAACCTTATATCAATTATGCAATGAAATATAGTGTGTTGCGTTTGAAAAAACCTAGTAATTGCCATTTGTAGTTTATCATTTTCAGAATATCGTAGTAGGCACAAAAAAAAATAACTTCATAGCCATTTATAATTTATAGATAATTTATAGATAATAGATAATTTAACAATTTTTTTCCAGTCGATTCCTTAAGCTTTGGCGCATCTTTTGCAATAAAAGAGAACTCGAAGTCAATATTTCAGCGCCTACTACGATATATTTATGTTTAAACATAAATTGACATAAGTCAAAAATTATGATACATAAGTCTATAAATCGATATCAGAAATATAATAAAAAATTGGGGTTTCCAATTAAAAAAAAACAGAACTTAGTTGGGTATTTTATTTTGGAATAGCCTGTATATTGATTAAAATATTTTTAGAACGTGGCGTGTTGTAAGACCTATCGTTCAACAAAAACTTTCAACTGATAGCTTGCATAAAAATCGTAGTAGGGAATTTATAAAAATTGCGTCGTGCAAAGACCAAAAAAAAAATTATTACTTCAGAACAATTTATAATTTATAGATAATTTATAGATACTAGATAATTTAACAATTTTTTTCCAGTCGGTTCCTTAAGCTTTGGCGCATCTTTTGCAATAAAAGAGAACTCGAAGTCAATACTCCAGCGCCTACTACGATATATTTGTGTTTAAACATAAACTGACATAAGTCAAAAACTATGATAGATAAGTCTATAAATCGATTACAAAAATATAATAAAAAATTGGGGTTTCCAATTAAAAAAAACAGAACTTAGTTGGGTATTTTATTTTGGAACACTCTGTATACAGATTAAAGTATTTTTAGAACGTGGCGTATTGAAAGACCTATCATTTAACAAAAACTTTAAATTGATAGCTTGCATAGAGATCGTAGTAGGCAATTTATAAAAATTGCGGCATGCAAAGACCAAAAAAAAATTATTACTTCAGAACAATTTATAATTTATAGATAATTTATAGATACTAGATAATTTAACAATTTTTTTTCAGTCGGTTCCTTAAGCTTTGGCGCATCTTTTGCAATAAAAGAGAACTCGAAGTCAATACTCCAGCGCCTACTACGATATATTTGTGTTTAAACATAAACTGACATAAGTCAAAAACTATGATAGATAAGTCTATAAATCGATTACAAAAATATAATAAAAAATTGGAGTTTCCAATTAAAAAAAACAAAACTTAGTTGGGTATTTTATTTTGGAACACTCTGTATACAGATTAAAGTATTTTTAGAACGTGGCGTATTGTAAGACCTATCATTTAACAAAAACTTTAAATTGATAGCTTGCATAGAAATCGTAGTAGGCAATTTATAAAAATTGCGTCGTGCAAAGACCCACAAAAAAATTATAACTTCAGAACCATTTATAATTTATAGATAATTTATAGATACAAGATAATTTAACAATTTTATTCCTGTCGATTCTTTAAGCTTTGGCGCATCTTTTGCAATAAAAAAAAACTCGAAGTCAATATTCCAGCGCCTACTACGATATATTTATGTTTAAACATAAATTGACATAAGTCAAAAACTATGATAGATAAGTCTGTAAATCGATATCAAAAATATAATAAAAAATTGGGGTTTCCAATTGAAAAAAAACAGAACTTAGTTGGGTATAATATTTTGGAACATCCTGTATGTGGATTAAAATATTTTTAGATCGTGGCGTATTGTAAGACCTATTGTTTAACAAAAACTTAAATTAATTAATATGTTAATTAATATGTCAATTAATTAATTGCTTGCATAAAAAAAAATTATGGAGCATGCACGCACTCTTGGGTCACCCTGTATACCTACTATATCAGTGTTTAACGCTACACCTAAAGATGCAAATAAATATAGGGTGTTTTATTTAAAAAATCTCAAAAAGAAAAGTAAATTTTAAATCTATTGAAATAACTTTATAATTAAAAACGTATTTAATACAAAAATAATAAAAACCTTTATTGGATATGATTGCTAATAACAGTAATAATGACACAATTTTGAAATGCACTTAAGGTGTAATTGAAAACAAAGTGAAATGTGTTCACTTATTAAAAAATAGTCATATTTAATAAGTATTTTTTTCAAATTACATTTAGATTAGGTGTAAAACAAGAAAATAACATGTTTGCTTTTTATAACAATTTAGGTAAAAAAATCACAATGTTAAAAAAAATTTGTTTAATACGTAAAATAAACCGTAATTGTTTTACGATTTTTAGTTTTTATGTTATATTATTTTGTATGGAGATTTAGATAATTTAAATTAAATTCTGATGCTTTTTTGACTTTTGCTTTAAGTATTTTATTCACTCACTTTTTAGGCGTTAATGACGGCGAAACTATACATAAAGGTGGAACTATTTTAATAGAAACCTATGTAAAATGATCCGAGGAATCGATTGACGTCGAGAAAATTTTCAAATTCTTAAAAGTTTTTAATTTAATTTTTTTATCTGTTTTTGTTTTTGGACAATGTTTTTTTCTAATAAAAATGAGCTATTAAACTAGCTTTCTAACGATAATAAACTTAATAATTTCTGAGTTATTGTTTGATGAATGACAAAAATGTGATGAAATATTTACACACTCACTTTTCAAACTTTGACTACGGCAAAACCATTTGACAAAGTGAATTGTTTTAATGTAAACTTATGTAAAAGGGTCCGAGGAATCGACTGGCGTTGGAAAAATAGCCAAATTACTAATAGTTTTTAAGTTATGATTTTTTTTTAATCTGTAGTTGTGTTTGTAATTTTTCGTAAACTATTAATCGAAGTACAGTAAAAAAAAATGATAATTGAACGAGCTATCCAAACATAACAAACCTATTGATTAAAAAAAATCAAAAAATCAATGCAGTTGTTTTTGCTTTCATCTTTATAACTTGATAGGGTTGTTCTAAGAGCGTAGATGAGTCCATAGAACTTTGCTAAAGCTCTAAAACTTCCAAATTTTTTTCAAAAATTTTAAGTTTAAAAAAATACGTAAAATGAACTGTAGAATTCGCTGGAACAAACTTTTTTCTCTATGGCTTTTAGTTTTCGAGTTATAAAATTTTTGAGTATTCTTCATGAAAACGTTTGGATTCTAGCTATTTTTGCTTTTATAAGCAAAATATTAGTCGAAAGAAATTTTTCAAAAGTTAAAGAATTACAAAGTTTTTGAAAGTCTCATCAATCCAAACATTTCAAAATTGCACTTTTGCACTTTTAGGGGCTTTAGAGGGTTGTAACAAAAAGTGCATAAAGTTTTGCATGAACGAGTTTTCCAAAAAAAATATGTTTTGAATACCACTGTTTTTAAGCAAACAATTTCTGAAAAGTTTTAGTTTAATGTAAAAAATTTATGTACTAAAAATAATCCGTGTTATAAGTTTTATGTTTCAACTTAGATTGCTATCCGAAATGCGATTATACAATTAGCTACAATGTCAAGTTCAAGTGAAAGTTCTGAATTATGTTTTGGTGGCGCCAGTGTGATAGACAACCAAACGTTCAACATAATCTCAACCTTCTACAATCTAAAAATATACACTCGGAATACTCACTTGTTTTACAGGTTGCCTCCTAATAAATTAATAACAAATAAGCTGGAAAATCAATTTTTTTAAAATTTTTTCATAATGCAAACAATTAAAAAAAATGAATTTAATACTTCTCGTTTACTTTTTTGTTTGAAAAGAGATTTTATAAAAAGTGTTGGTGAATTGAAAAATGAAAATCTTTATTTTTATTTCATGTTCTTTAAATGTATTTAATTTGGTACTTGACTGTTAATGTTTTTAAAGAGACAATCTAAAGTTTTTTAAATGCGAACATAAAAAATAGGTGTTTTATTTTAAATTTTAACGTTATTAATTGCCACAAAACTTTTTTTTATCTTCTTGATTTCAGTTTACCTAAAAAACAATATTCTTTAAGTTTGAACTTTTTTCTTTAAAGTGATAAAAATTCTAGTTGTTTAAATGTTTTAGACAGAAAAATTAAACTGCATATTTTAAAACTAGCCAAAATCGACCAATAACCATTTAGCTTAATCAACAATGTTGAAAGCTACATTCGAAAATGCAAAAAATATAGACTGTTCTATTTGCAAAACATGTTTGTGTTGTAGCTAACTTGAAAATAATTTAGGGTGATTTAGAGAAAAAGTATTTACGGTTTTTTTGTAAAACCAAGATTAATTTTCTAACATTTAAATCGCTAGAACACCCTGTAGATTTTTCGTCAATAGAAGTACATTGTAATTTAATAAATAAATTAAAAAAAAACAATATTATCTTTCTACCAAATATCAGCTCAAAATTACAAAAACTTATAAAGAAAAGTAATAACCAAAATGTAGGTTAATAAAATTCTTTTCACGTTGAAAAAAATTAAATAACAAAACAAGTTGAGCATATTTTCAAGTAAATTTTATACAAAATAACTGACTTGAGTTTTATACCAAGTGAAATAAAGTTGTTAAAGTTAAAAACCTACTTAGTACGGAAGTAATAAAAATTTACACTGGATTCACTTACTGATAAAACAACAATAAAGAACCTTAATGCACTCAAGATGTAAAAGAAAACAAAGCGAAATTTGTTTTATTATTAAGAAACTAACCATATTTAGGTATTTAAAATGTATTGTTTTCATATTAGATTTAATTATGATTTACGGATTACGTGTAAAAATAAGAAAATATAATTTTTTGCTAACCTATATTAAATACACATAGTTACAGTAGATAAATAAAATGACCACAACAATTTATAGCAAAAAACGTCGAAAATATTCTGTTGTTGTAAAAAGTAAAATGAACCGTAGAATTGTTCTTGGATTTTTAGTTTTATGAATTTTTTTAGTGAAAAAGTGGAAATGCCTTTGTAATCGGATCTATTGACTGGAGTGGCTCTAGGTTTTAACGAATAGATGGACAGTTTTTTTTTAATTTAACTATAAATGTTATAGTTTCCGAGAAAAACGCCAAAAACGAGTCAAAATATTTACTATTTTGCACTCAGTTTTTAAGCGTTGATTAAGGCCAAACTATTCGAAAAAGTGGAATTATTTTAATACAAGCTTGTGTAGAATGATTCGAGGAATCGATTGGCGTCGAGAAAATCGCCAAATTTTTAAAAGTTTTTAAGTTATGACTTTTTTTTATTTTTTACCAGTCTATGCTTTTATCTGCAATTTTCTCGAAAACTGCTCTTGAATAAGGTATATAATTTAAAGAGCTTCCCAACAATAATAAACTCAATAGAGTTACGTCTAATAGTTCCAAAGTTGTCAGACGAATGAATGAAAAAAACTTATATTCACGCGATCACTTTTCAAACTTCAATTACGGCAAAACAATTTTAAAACATGATACTATTTTGATGTAAATATATGTAAAATAATTTTGGGAAACGACTGGCGTTGAGAAAATTGACAAATTCTTAATAGTTTTAATGTTATGATTTTTATTAATTTTTGCATTTTTTTTTTCGAATGCTAATAGTCGGAAATTTTTTTTGAAGGAAATAGACTATTAAAAGATTTTCCCAACGATAATAAAGTTAATGTTAATTAAAGTTAATACTTTTGGAGTTATTATTCTTCAATAAATGTTCCAGGTACTGAAAATCGATCATAATCTTGACAAAAATTTGATAAAATCAAACGCTAAAAAATCGAAGCAATTGTCATTCTTTGCAGTTTTAATAATTCGTAAGGGTTATTTTAAAGGTATAAAAGACTCCATAAAACCTTGCTAGAGCGTGCTTATTAATTTTTTAACGTACTGTTTGATTTAAGATTTAACTTAGGATTTTAACGAAAAAATTTCAAAATTTTTAATTTTGTAATTAAGTGATACATAAAATAACCACAGAATTCAATGGAACAAATCATTTTGCTTTAGGACTTTTAGTTTCCGGGTTATGAATTTTTTTATTGAAGAGTTAGGAATTTCCTTTGAAACGCCTGGAAAATTTTAATTTTTTTGTTTTTTTAATTACAGCAAAACTTTTTTAAAAAATGTGACTATTTCAAGCAAACTGCAAAATTCATAATAGTTTTCATTTTTATTGTTTTACTTCAAATTTTTTCGAAAACTATTATTCAAAGGAAAATGATTTTTTTTTAAAGACAGATAACAGAAATCTAAAATCTCAACAAACCTAACATTTTAAGTTCGAATTTTTGCACTTCTAAAGGTTTTAGAGGGTTTAGCATAAACATTTGCTAGAATAAGCTTTTAGAAAAAATATATTTTTTGAAGATCATTATTTTTGAGCAAACAATTTCAATGATTTAAATGTTGTAAAAACTATTATATCACGTAAAATAAATTGTAAAACTTTTTTTTGATCTAGGAGTCTAGGACTTTGCCAAAAAATGCAAAAAGTGAGTGAAAAGCTAATTCAAATATTTGACAGAGAAACTACAATATTTAGAGGAAGCAGCACAATGAATTTTAATTCCATAGTCAACTTGATGAACAACCATTTTTGAACACATTGAATAAAGTTTCTCGAAAGAAAGTAAAAGAAACATTGATATGTTTGTAATAAGTGTCATCAGTGATTTACAGATTTTTTAATTTTTGCAACACATTTTTACCAGTAAGACATAACTATTGATTTAAGATAATTTTAATAATCACATGTTCATTCGTATTTAATTTTTTATCTAAACTAATATAAAATGTTACAGTGTTATATTGATTATTTTAACCAAGTAATCTTACGGTAGATACAGGAGATCCATGGTCCATTAATTTTTGAGCTATGTTTGATCCTTTACTTTACTAGTTATTGAGTGGTTCCTTCGTCTAAGATTTTCTGAAAGGTTTATCAGGAAGCAGTTTTTAAGCTTGTATAAAAATACGGAAACGTTTTAGTTTAATGTAAGAAAATTTGGTACTAAAAATAATTCGTAAATAATTCATGTACTATTAGTTTCAATGTCAAGTTCAAGAGAAAGTTCTGAATTATGTTTTGGTAACACCAGTGTTTTACAGGTTGCCTCCTAATAATTTAATAACAAAGAATTTGGAAAATCATATTTTTTTAAATTATTTTAACAGTGCAAATAATTTTTTTTTTAAAATAAATTAGAAAAATTATTTAAGAAGAAATGTAATGAAAAATGTTGGTGAATCGAAAAATAAAAATCTTTATTTTTATTTCATGTTTCTTTAACTGTATTAAATTTGACAGGAATGGATTACGTATGTAGCTATACTTTGTAACTTTGTATAAAAGAATTTACATTTCAGTAAAGAAACACCGGTTCAAAAGATTACGTGATCTGATCCGTCAAACTGGCCCCACTGAAAGAACTTCAAAGAGTTGCAATGCAGATTAGTTTAAGAATGTGCTTACATACGTTTGCAAGAAATTTTCTATCTTTTGCAAATAAAGAAAGACTAAACAAAATTAAATGTATTAAATTGTACAAAAGTACCTAGCCTTCGCTACAAATTATTTCATTAAAAGCTTGTTTCTTGTTGACTCAAAAAATTGTTTTTACTTAAATTTAAGAATGGTTCAGTATATGCAAAATGTGTCTTTTGTTTTGTTCAATTTGGTTTAGTATTGAATTTTCTTAACTTTGTCGAGTTAAAGGCAAAAAAAATCACGACTGAAAGCATAACAGGAATATCTGTATTGAAAGTTTTCGGCTTATTTTTTTAAACTTTTAACTAGAATCAGTCCCATTAAAGACGTTAAAATTTATAATTAAACATTGCAAAATAAAAGGTTTTAATGTTTTAATAGCTTTCTTTACAAGTTTTAAGATTATTTTGCAGATTGATTGATTAAAAATAAATTAAGAATAAATAGAAATTAATTTAATTTGCATTTTTGATTTTTGCTGTTTTCAGTAAAATATTAATTTTGTTGTTTGCATTTTTCGCTTTTATTATGTTTCTACCTTTAAGTTCATCAAAAACAAGCTATAACATAGATTAACCTTCTACAAATAGAGAAAATATACAGAGTGACTGTATTATTTCAGTTTTGGTAGGTGTCTGGAATTTAACAGATAAAGAATAAATAAAGAATAAAGAAATTTGTTACATGGTTTTTTAAAGTGTTTTTTTGCAATGTTTTTATTAGTTTGTTAAGGCTAAAATAAAAAATTAACTTTAGGACCTTTAACCCATTAAAGATGAGTTATTTGTTCTTTTGCAAATTTAGTAATTTTTTCCTAATTTCTTTATAAGTTATTCAGGTTTTATTGTAATTTCCTTTAATTTATTCAAAATTTTCATCACAATAAAATCTCTTTTAACGGACATCTCCGAATAACGGATACCTCTTTACAACGGACATTTATGTTGGAACGTAATAGAACCTATATTAAAATTTCCTTCTCTCATTAGCGGACACCCTTTCACAACGGATAATTAAAGGTTCCCTTTCGGTGTCCGTTGTTGAGAGGTTTTGCTGTAATTTTAAAAAATATTTTTTGTGATCAAAATACATATTCGTTTTTTCTTTTCTCATAAGTTCTTGTTCTCTAACTGTTGATAATGAGTTGATTTTCTTTTTTTATTTTTCTCTGTTTTGCCTTTATTAATTTTCTTGTTTTTGTTTTCTTATTTATGATGATTAATTTTTGTTTTCACACAATTCTTGAGAATTTTTTTTTTATCTAAATAGTTAGGTATTTATTTAAGACTTTTTACAATTTTGTCACAATTTTAAATTGTTTTAGTTTTGCTCTAATTTTTTTTGTTTACGGCATTATTTCTTTTTTTTTTAAGATTTACTCCAATTTTTTAAAATATTTTTTTTCTTTTCTAACTGTTGACAATGAGTTGATCTACTTTTTTTCATCAGACATCTTCTTGTTTTGCTTTTACAAATTTAGTTTCTTGTTCTAATTTTTTTGAGTTTATTTTTATTTATTTTTGATTCCACCCAACTCTTGCGAATGATCTTCCTTGAACCAATAGTTAGGTATTTACTTAAGATTTTTTATAATTTTACCACAATTTTACATTGTTCTAGATTTTCTCTGTTTTCGTTTTGTTTGCGCTATTATTTCTTTGTTTGCCCAATTTATGAGAATGATTATTTTAATTTTTCTTTACAATATGATATTTTTTTATTAATTTTTATTAGGCTCTTCTTTAAGCCAGAAACGTATTATTGTCGAAAATAAACCAAAAAGTTAAAAAAAGAATTCATAACATAAACAGACAAAAATAAAAAATAGAAAAAAGAAATTTTGTGCAAAAATATATTTTAAACTGAGTCAATATGGCTTGTTTTGTTCAATTTGGCTTCTTTATGTATTTATATAATTATTAAGTCACAAATGAAGAGATAATTATTTAATTTCAAGAATATTTAGATTAACATTTTTCTGCTTTTTTTATTCGATTTAACTAACGTTTTAATTAGAAGTGTTTTTATTAAAGAAACTTAAATTAATAAGAATGTTGAGTTTATTTAGTTACGCATTCGGATTTGCGGAAAGCAATACTCCTAGTTATATAAATTTGTTCAATTAACGACATAAAACAATAATTTGATAGAATAAAGTAGTCATTTAGTGATTTTTTTATTCTATTGGTGAAAAAATTTAACAAAAATATTCTCCTTATAAGAGAAAACATATTATACACGTAAAGAAAAGTCGACAATATCTGCTCGTGCTCCGCACTCCTTTCAGCAACCCACTCACTCACTCATAGCTAACGAACAACTTTTCTTTACTTGTATAAAAAACTACTAATACTTTTCCTCGGTTTATTTTTTTGAAAAGTAATTTAATTTTTGCGAAAATATGCTTTGAAATGACTTAGTATTTTGGCTTATTTGTTTTTTTTTAGTTTGTTAAGTATATTTTATTGAATAAATGCCAGATTTTTTAAATTTTTTATTTAAGTCAATTATTTTTATTTTTAAATGATAGTGTTGAAAAGATCTTTTATGAAATAAATAAAAAAATAAAAAAATGCAAAAATATGCTTAATTCGAGCTCAAACTGTGTGGTTTGAAATTGGCCTAACTTTAATGAAAACTAATTACACACGAAAATGGGAAATAACATTTATAATAAAAATTATTTTATGTGAATAAATGAAAAATATTTCAAGATACTTTTGACATTGAGTGATTTTATGGTGAGTAGTGTTAGTTTTTCTAAAAAAAAAAAAATTGCTAAATAGGACATAGGTAGAGGATAAACAAAGTAATAATTTCAGAAATACAGTAATTTTGCATCCAATATAATAATTGGAACCCCTTTGTTGTAAGTATAATAATAATATTAATAAATTAAAAATAAAAACACCTTATAAGTATTCAGGAAAACATTAATTTTTTTGTGAGATAAGCATGTGCACGTTGCAATCCTTGAGATAATCCCTTCACAGTCACAAATCCTGGAGATTTGAACATTCGTATGTTTTTACTGGCAACTCATCTGGAACTTGTTTGTTTTGGTTAAGTTTTTGTATTATTACACAGACTGATCGGAAAAAGTTAGGGATATTAGATATTATTGATTTTTAAAAAAAATTTCAAAAGGCATAATAATTAAATATTTTGTTTACATTTTTGCACCCAGAAACGTAGAATCTTAAACTTTTTTCAGTCAGTTTATTTTATAAATGTTTACAACTGTTTTACAATTTTTATTGCAACGGAATTTTATGTTTTATCTATAATTTAACGAAAACCTCCGCTTGAACTTCAAGTTTGTTTTATTTTTAGTAAAATAGCCCAGTGTTTGTTTTTCTTACTGTTCCAACAGTTTAGAAATAAAGTAAAACACACAGCATTGTCCTTAACTATTGACTGTCTTTAAAACATAAATAACCATTAAAACATTCGCTTGACTGCTTGGTTGCCTATCCAGTTTTATTAGAACAATCTCCGCTTCCGAAGTTGTATTTTGTTGCGAATCGGAATGGAGCATGCGAGCGTATTCGGTACACGAACAGCCGGCACCGTTAATAAACCTCAGGTCGCAATGTTGTAATAAATACTCGTTGGAAAAATATTGTTTGTTATTGTACAACTCGAGCAAAGGTGGTAGCGATAGTGAATTAAATCAAAACAAATTATGAATCCAATGGATTTGTTATAGCTTTTCGTTCGTAATTTTAAATTTTAAGTTTGTTTTTTTTTTTGTATCGTATTTTAATCAGTCAATTAAAACATTTTTTATATGGTTTTCTAAAGTGTTTTTGCAAGTTTTTTTTATTAATTTGTTATAGCTAAAATTATTAACTTTAGGACCTTTAACTTTTGTAAAACTAGTAATTTTTTCTGTATTCTTTATGACTTATTTTGATTTGATTGTAATTTTCCTCGTTTTTTTAAATATATATCAATTTTAAAAAATATTTTTTGTGTTTATGGCCTGTAACATGAATTTTAAATTGATTTTATTCAAAAACGGTGAGTTGTATCGAAAAAATGCAAGAGGCATTTTTTGTGTAGACATTTATGAAATTTAAGGTTTTGTTGTTAAAAATGCAAAAAACTAAAGCCAAGAATAATTTATGTCTTATGCCCCCACTATTTAAGACGCCCCTGATTAAAAATTTTTACATTTGATTCTCGAATTCGATTAGGCATACAAAGATTATCGACTGTGGCAAATTTTGTAACTTTATCTGTAATGGTCTCTGAATTATTGGAAAAAAAAACACTAAAAAACACTGCCTTACGAAGGATTTTTCGATACATGGTTATAGGAAACTTTTGTCTTAGAATTAAATGTTCTAACACCTGTTTAAATTTGTAACAATAAAGACGGAACATCCTGTATATTCACTTCTACTTTTTCATAAGTTCTTCTCTAGCTGTTGGCAGCTGCTGTTTTTCACCAGACTTTTGCCATTATTTAGTTTCCTGTTCATTCTTTTTTGTTTATTATTATTTGTTCTTGTAATAGTTATGTATTTATTTCAGACTTTTTATAATTTCACCACAATATTAAATTGTTTCTTTTTGTTTACGGCATTATTTCTTTAATTGTTAAATTGTTAAAGAAATGCTTTATTCTTCCATTTTTCAATATTTATTACTTTTTTATTCCTCATAATGTTCTCTGATTATTGTATGATCTTTTACACTAAATATTTTTACTTAATTGCCTCATGATTTAGTTAATTTTAGATTTTGGTGATTTAAAAGTAGTCTGTTTTAATTAATTTCAGGTAAGATAATTCACCAAAACTTGTGGTTTACAAAAAATAACTTAATAAGTGAGTTTTTCGATTGATTTTTTTTTCTTCAAACTTTTTGACTACAATTCGTGTAATTAAATAATTATTAATTAAGGTTCAAAAATAGTTCAATAATATTTTAGAGTAGTTTATTCAGCGCTTAATTTATTTTGTACAGGAGTGGATTTAGTTGAAATATAAAAAAACAATTCCAACATAAAAATAAAAAATATTTCATGAGTTTTGATCAGAACTGTTATTTTTCCGGAAACACTTAGTATCTACGGAATGTTTTAAATACGTGGGACTTAAAAATTATTATTTTTGCTCTATAATTTCACTTAAATTAGCAAAATATAAATTTATAAAAACAATTCGCAGAAAAAAAATTTAATTTACGCAAGTACTATTTTAAAGTTTTACGTACGAATTATAGATTAAAATAAGGAAGATCTTAAAATTAGCAAAATAAATAAAATAAAAGAAAATTAGCAAAACATCTAAAAGAAATTAAAATGTTTTTGATATTCCAAGAGAATAAAATAAGAAGATTATTAAAACAATTTTTAAACAGTCATAAGATTCAAATTGTTAAAAACTATTAAAACTGTTGCTATTTTGTTGACAGCGGTTGATTCTTGGGAACATTCTATATACATACAGTTAAGTAAATATTAATATTGTCTCACAGTTTGGCCGAAATTGCTCAAATAACAAAAAAATACAAATAAATATTAGGCGATATTTGCATATTTCGGACATTTTTCACACCAATAGCTAAATTGAATCTTAAAAAAAACAAATAATGAATAATTTTCTGCTTAAAAATACTCCTTCCTAGACCAAACAAAATTGAGAAAAAAAATTCTTAAGCTGAAATATTACTTAATTTTTAAACAGTTTATTTGTACAATTGTTTTTTAAATTTTGCCTACCTACTTAAATCTTTTTCTAATCGAAAATAAAAATACAAAATATACTTATATTTTTTGTCATTGAATTTTGAAAAAGAACATATTAATAGGAAAGGATGGCCTTATATCACATAAAAAACACAAAATACGTCTGCTTTGTGGAGCCTACAAATAAAATGTTCATCTCAAAAAGAATTACTTTTTAATATTGTACATGACCTTTATTACTTGATTAATTAATTAACAAATAAAAGCACTTTTACGGTTGCCCTTCTAATTACTCGCTCACCGTGAACCAACAATTAAACCATATTAAAGTAAGTCTTGAGATGGTGAAAATAAATTCTCTTTTAAGCAGATTCTTTCTGAGAAATTTGAAAACTATTTTTCAAATAGTTGAAATAGAAATAGTCTTATAAAAGTATTTTTTATTGCATAACTAAACCAGAGTTTTTTCGCAATGTTTCGACATTTTTTATAATTAAAATTAATTAATTAAAAAGGTCAATAAAATTAAAACTAATAATTAAGCGAAATTTTATGATTTCCGGTGTCATTCTAAGACAACGATGCTTAAAGAAGGTAACAAACAAATATTTTTTGATATACTTGCGAGCACAAAAATGACATTATTAGAATTTTTATTTTTTTTACATAATTAATTAATTTTAAGGGCTAGTGACATCGATTGTTCTGAAATGATATAAAAAGTAATAATTTTTTGCACCCAATTAGAATTAATAAAATTTTTAATAATGAAAAATTTTAAATTTTGTTTTGTTAAAAATGTAATTCCTAAATTGATTTGTTGTATTTTTATTTAGAAAAGAAAATTTTTGCAATTTTATTTAATTTTGAAGTTTTTGAAATTCAGATTCAGAGATTTTTGTTTCTTGGGCTTCCAACCTTTCAATCTCATAGTTTCTTAACGTTACACTTACACAGTTTTTACGTTTTTTACTATTTTAGCTTTTTGGTTGCTTAGTTTTCCCATATTTTATATTTATTTGTTAAATTTTTCAGTTTTTTATGGTTTTATTATCTTAAAATTTTAGTTTTTCAATTTTTTACTGTTTTTGCTTTGGAGTTCTGTAGTTTTGTAATTTCTCACTCTTTTAGTTACTTCTACAGCATATCAATATCACTGTATTTATTTATTTTTTTTGTTTTAGTATTTATATTTTATTTTTAATATATGTTTATTCATAATTTTTTGAAATATTTTTGTCTACCGTTTTGAGTTACATTAATACATGATATCACGAATAATTCCCTAATTTTGTTTACTTTTAGATTAAATAATAAACTAAAAAATTGAAATTATCATGGCGAAGGTTTTTTTCAGAAGGGATATTTGATTTGACATCGTTTTTTAATAGTATTGCTACATTCTATAAAAAATATTTTGCAAAAATTGCATTTATGTTTATTTTTCAATCATATAGTTCTCTCTCAACAACAAGTCGTAATAGGATTTTAGCTTTTTTTCTGAAATGCAAAAAACATTTCTATCTTCTTGAATTAAATTAGATAAAAAATATAAAATAATAATCTTCAAATCAAATAAAATATGAAAACACTTGGTCCCAAATCTTTTGCTCATTTTAAGCCACATCTCAAAACAATTTAAAAACTATAAAAAAGCTACCAAACAATTATTTGTTGTATTAGATGCTCTACAATCTTGATGAGCACTTATTTATTAATTAATTAATTATGTTTATTATATTTATATTTATTATTTGTACCTAAACTGTAGAAGATTTGGTGTTGCGGACTTTTTTTGTAGGAAATTCAATTCTCTACAACCTTGTCGTCTACACTTTTTTGTATCTTTAACCGTATACCCAGCGTTTTGATAAATATGCGACGGTGCGAAAAAATTATCGCTTAGAATTATCAATTTGCGTTCTACTTTACTGCAGATGAATGTACAAAAAAAAGTGTAAAAAACAAAATTGTAGAGAATTTAATTTTCTATAAAAAAGTTTGCAACATCATGTTTCTATACCCAACAGTTTAGCTATAAATTAACTTTACAATACTTGACCAGTGGAAAATAAAGCAAATCGTCCCTTGAACGTTTTTGATCGACTTTTAGGCCTAAATGGTTGGGGACACATATATGGTTTCGCGACTTTTTTTATATGAAATTTAATTCTCTATAACTTTTTTTAACATCTGTAATCTCATTCGTAGCGTTTTGAAAAATATGAAGCAGAGTACGAAATGGTAAAAGCTTGAAATTGGTTTAAAAAAAGTTTACGATAACATTTTTGCATTGTGTTTATGTCTTACTATTGAGACTTTAATGATTTATCTGTCTGCATTTCTTTGTTTGCTTTGTGTTAACCGTTACACAAATGCAACCATTTTATCTGAACATTTAGACAGTGATGGATCAACTGCGCTCTCTGGCGACATTAATGGAACTATTAAAGACGGGAAAGTTTTATTTGTATGTCGTTTCGTATCCTAACCTTTAGATATCCGTAGTTTTTATCCTTCTTTACAATTGAAATTTATTAATTAAAAATGTCAGTAAAATTGTTATTACTATTATTATTACTATTATTATTATTATTATTATTATTATTATTACTATTATTATTACTATTATTATTATTATTATTATTATTATTATTATTATTATTATTATTATTATTATTATTATTATTATTAATATTAATCATTATTATTATTACTATTATTAAATAATGACTTGAGCAAACATTTATTGGTATAAATTTTTGAAGCTTCAAAATTACACGATTATTTAAACTTTTAATTTTGTTAATTAATTTTTGGGGCTAGTGGAGGATAATGTAATAAAATAGTTTTTTGTTTTTTTGAGAAACAAGATTTGATTATTTTGGGCCATAATTCTATAATATTTTTACAATAATCAAAATTTAAAATAAAATATTTTTGTTCGAAACATTCCAAAACTATTAAAAATCCACCAATCGATTATTGGTATTTGCTAAATACTACAACCTTGATGAGCTCTTTGGAGGCAATCTTAAACTAATTCAGAATTTCTCAAGACCAACCTTTCATTTCCATTACAAAGGATCTTAAAGTTCAAATTTATTTAAACTGTCACTATAGTAATTTACCAGAAAATTACAATTTTTCCTAATTTGGATCAAAATATCAATGACGAATTTTAATTTTAATTGGAAACCAAAATAAAGTAAAAATTTTCGTCGCAGTACATTTTTTGCAAAATTATGCTTGAAGTTTTCCGATTAACTTTTGTGCTTTTCGTGAAAAAAAACCGTTTTTTTAAATTTGCAGTAAATTGACAAAATATTCGCTTTGCTGTTTGTTTTATTTATTATTTTATTAGTGAAACAAATTTCTAAATGTTATTATTATTAAACACATCAATGTTTTCTAGCCAATGTATGGCTGTTTTTAATTAGAGTTAATGGAATAACTCGGTAAAAATTACTTCACGTGCATCACGAATAAAAAAAAAATAAAAAAAAAATGTAATAAATTAATTATTCACAAATGCGAGTATAAAAATACTTGTTTTAATAGTTGATGTGATATAAATATCTTATGTAAGAAGTTCAATTAATCAGATTTAACTTTCCGATCAAAGAATTAATTTTGCTAAAAAAATACCAAAAAGCGATTAATTTGTTCCAAAATTTAAACGAATTTGTTTTTTGTGTTTTGTGACATTTTGAATAAAAATTGTGTTTACAAACAATGTAAACAAATAACAATGTACGCATAATTTACTTTGAATACCTTGGTATTGGAAATTTGTAATTTCTGTAATAATATCATTGACCTGGAAATGTAATTACAAGTAGAAATATATTGCAAATTAGCTGAGTTATTTCAAACGAAGTAGTAGCTATTATAATGTAAACGATTTGTATTTTTTTTCATATTATTTTATTAAAATCAAACAATATAATGCAACAAATTTCGGTGACATTTAGTCAATTATTATTAAGTAGAGTGTTGGTGCAAGGACGTTCATTGATCCACTTCAAGTGTTTTGAAATTTTTGGGGACACCGTTCCAGATTTAACAAAAAAAAATCATAAAATAACTTACGCGTCTATGGTCTTATTATCCACCCTATCCGATATCGTATAAACCATTTTGGTCATTTGATCGATTGGTTTTCACACACTATCACTCACGCAACGAACCACTTAAACCGTTAAGTTTTGTAATCAATCTAACTCTTGCGAGATGTACTACAGATACAACCTGTGTTGGTTGTCCTTGCTATCAGCAGGTAAGCAAGCAATAGGATAATCTAATCTTAAAATGTATTGCGAATTAAGGTAACATTCTTCAGCGGAATAAACTGAGTAAACAATTCGCGGTTAATTTTATTTTCAGATAATACCCCACCTTCAAAAATTACAAAGTCACGTACTTATGTATTGTTCCAAATGTTTTTAATAATCAGCTTTAATTTTTATTGGCTTTTTAAAACAATGCATACTTAAAAGACATTAGGAAAAAAAAACTAAAAAAGACATATCTTTTTATTTTACGCAATTGTTGATACTTTTTTTATGCAATAATGTAATAAATTTGATGTAATAAAATCCTGCTCTAATTGAACAATAGAACAAATCATTCATTAATCACACTGCATATAATAAATAAAAAAATTTAATTATTAAGTTTGTTGTTTTTTGATACAAATTCCGTTAAAAATGTTTTTGGAACCACTACTGACTAATATAATAACATACAGAATGATTCAGGGAAGGTGACAATTCTGATAAATAAAATGAATAAATTATTTAGACTAAGTTATTGTTTATAACAAAACTTTATCTCAGTTTTTTTATTTAGATATATTTTTCTGAGTAACTCAGGGAGGTTGAGAGTTCTTGAAATCAAAGTGAACAATAAACGAAAAAAATATTTAAGCTAAATTAGCATTTAATGGAAAAAATGTTTATTATGTTGTTTTCTGTATTTAAATATTAAAGACGACAATCCTTACTAACATAAATAGTTTTGGAATTAAATATTTAACCTTTTTTGTCGGAAAATGTTGATTTAATTTAGACAATTTTTCGCTTGGTTTTCGTTAAGTATGTCTATTATTGTAAATTTTTTGTCAAAAAAAGCTAATGATTTTTAAAATTTTTGGAAAATTATGTATTGTAATGTAAATGATTTTGTTAATTTCAATTTTCTGTTATAATTTGGAGAATTTCTTACTAAGAAATGTTTTTCTTTTTAGACATTTAAGACCTAATTTGACTACGGTTTGTTTGGATGTAGTAAAACTATTCAAACAATGAAGTTTTTGTCCGAAAACATTTAAAATTTATTAAAGTAAGTTATTGTAAATTAAATTTTTCAGTTTTTTGGGAAAAATGATCGATTCTTCTGCTGATTATTTTTTAAACTTTACTGAAAAAAAATTCTAAATTTACTTAAAAAATTTTTTTCAAAACATATTTCCACTACAATTTAGCGGTTTTTGAATTTGGATTGCAATTTATTTTAGTAAATTTATTGTTGCTTGAAAAACGCCCTAAATTTGCCAAGGAAATATTTTTTTTGTACTTCTTGGTATACTATTTTTAATGTAGTAAACTATCAAAAAATCATTAGCGCTCTAATGATAGTGTTTTAATAGAAAAAAAGAAATAGTTCATTAATTTATTATTTTTTTACTTTTTAATCAAATAACGTACTGTCGAACAAAATGAAAATGACGCTTCAATAAACCAGCATCTCTTGTAAATACCGACTTTTCTAGCTACAAGCAAACAAAAGCGTAAATTTATCGGATTTTAAACTAGACATAGTTACAATCTAACATAAACTGATTTAAATCTTACTTGTTTTGATGTCAAATCTAAAAAAATGTTTAAGTTGTTGCTACATAAGCGTAAATAAATCGGAACTATTAACAATTTGTTCTGATTTGCATTCTAAAAGTTTAAGAAAATTAAAATAAGTTTGTTATCTATTATTTACAGTATTACTGATTTACGTTTTAAATTTACTAAATTATTACTTTGATAATTTTCAAAGAATAAATTTTGTAGAAGAACTAAAAAATTTCATATAATTTTTCGTATATTTTTCTGGTTAAATTAAATAAATAATTGTAGCTAATTTTAAATGACAATTACAAAACCTATAGAATATTGAAGCCTAGCTTACAGAACGTGTTAATCGCAACTAAATTTTTATTCTCGATTAACTTGACTATCGTCAATGCAAGATAAATAGATAAATGGCAACTTAATTCAAATTAGTTTAATTCTGAATTAAATTTCTTGTAAACCGTTTCTTATTGAAATCTATGTTGAAACTGCGTCAAGTTTGCAATTCGATAATCAGCAGGAGGTAGTTTATTGAGGCGTCATTTTCACTTTGTTTGACTGTACTTCAGACTTGATTTAACAATTTTGTAAAATCTTTCGAATTTAGTGAATTTTTCACTAAAAAACTTTTTAAATGCACAGAAAATTAAAAATCTAGGATATTAATTTATTTGGTATGAAATGTATTATTTTCTAATATTTCATATTTTGTGAACTTCTTTTATACAGGGTCGCTAAAAAGTATGGATACAATTAAATATTTTAAAAACTATTTATTAAAACTTATTGAAATTTGGTATATGCTTAAGAGTATATAAATTTTATCGATTCAAATGTTTATTAAATTTCTATCTACATTTGTTCTTCGGATACAAGGCTAACTTGATTTTTTTAAGAGTAACAATGGTCAAATTTTATATTATTGAAAAAAGCATTGTTTTTGAGTTCTCTGGTATAATACGTGCATACCTTAATTGAATCGAAACTTAAAAAAAATTCGAAAATTTTGAAAAATATAAAATTTTGTTAGCCTTCGAAATGTTGTCTTTATCTACCGTTAGCTCTTTGTTATTTAAACATTGACCAAAAATAAGTAAAAGTTGAAAATATTTGTTAAAATAACACTTTCAACTGAAAAAGAACACGTTTTAATTAAAAAAAATTAAACACAAAATACTTGATTTTTATGCTACAAAAAATGTTCAAAATGATTTCCACTAACTTTTTGGCTTTCTGTTTTTATGATAAACCAACATGAGAATTTCTTTGCTTTACTTAAATGTACCATTATTAATCTAATTATTGTTTAATTTCTTACTAATACACAAGTTTTTCAAAGCTAACTTAGTTTTATTATTATGTATATTATGTTATATAACAGAATTCAGAAAAAAAATTTCTTTTAAAAATGATCAAATTTTACCTTTCGTGCTATTTAAAAAAATCAAGTTAGCCTTGTATTTTCAAAATAAATGACGATAAAAATTTGAAAAAGCTCTCAGATGATAGATTAAACACTTTTAACTGTTCCCAAATTTCATGGTTAAACCATTCTGAATATATTTAACTGTATCCATACTTTTCAGCGACTATGTATATTTGGATAGTTTTTTTATTGTTCGTCAATTTTAATTAGTTTTTTGTACGAACTTGTAAAGTGAAAATCATATTTCCATAAATCATGACAAACTTTATAAAAATAATTGCAATCTATAAGGTAAAAAAAGAAACGGAGGTATAAGAAAAAATCTTCTCGATTTTTTAAATGAACTAAATCTTGTTAACATGATGGACAAAAGTTATATTATAAGTTAAATGCTCGAGAAATTGTTCCAAAATATTAGGAAAATTGACACTGAACCTTAATTAATGAATTCCAGTGAACTGGAGTAAAGAAACTAGTTTGATAGTCCTGTAATTAATAAGAGTTAATTACTTTCACATTTTACAAAAATCTAAAATTTTAAAAAATTCATCTAATGTGGAGTTTATTTTAGTGAAAAAACTTGTATTACTGTTTTTTATTACAACAAAAATGCAAATGTATAAGCACAAACACAAAGTTGTTTAAGGGTTTCAACAGCTGTTCCCTTGTATATTCTAAAGCTTTTCAACAGTTTTAACTCCTGGAAAACACACTTCGCTAATATAATGGAAATGAAACTGAAATTATACTTACCAGCCTGCTGCACATATTTATATAAAACCTTTACGATGATTTTGTATAATGAAGAAAAGAGAGTCAAAAAAAATTATAAACATTATTAATTTTGTTCACTTTTAGTGTCGAATATTTGAATAATGCATAACGAATTAATTAATTTGCAATCGGGCCGCAGCTATTCTCTTTTAATCCGCACTTTCACTGAATTATTGAAAAAAATGAAAAAGCCGCGTTGCATATTTTCCCGCCCTTTAACCTCCTAATGAATTAACAAAGTTTAACAAGTTTAATTCCAACTTCAAGCCGTGTTTATTAGTCAAATTAAAGTTTCACGGATCGACGCTTTCCAGACTAACTTTACAGCGTTAGGCGGATAAGAAAAGATCACTTAGAAATGATAATTGTGGTAAATAAACCGCGAGACTGCACTTTGATTACGGTATTAATGAGAGATTAAGCGTAGTAGGTTGTAATTATCACAGGAACTGTTTCCAGAATTATGTTATTTATTCAATGTCACAAAAGATGAGCGATTGCTGAAACAAGACGTGACAAATCGACAACATTTGTATGCACGGCCAGAAAAGTTTCACAATACTTCTTGTCATAAGATCGGAAAATTTTACAATTTATCAAATCAAAACTGTAATTTTTTCAAGTTTTTGCACAAATTGCTTTATGGAATACTTTGCAGGTTTTATCGCATAGGATCTGTTATGCTTAGCGACGATCGTTGCACATTTTACATTTTCCAAAACATTTTCTAATCCAAAATAGAAAAATGTATTTTTTATTGATTTTATATTTTACCTTAAAATAAAAGACAGCTGTAACTTTACGTCATTTATAAGATATTCTATTGAAAATGAAACACAAAACTGTAACCATTTACAGGGAAATTACAAATTTGAAAAAAGGACCAATAAAAGAAAATAGAAAAAATTGTCAAAATTCCTAAATATGTTCAGGATATATCTTAGAAATATTTTGCGTATTTTATGACAAAACCTTTAAACGGTTAAACAATTACAATGCAATGAATAAATGCATAAATAAATATTTGCCTATACGTATATTTTTAAAAGGACCAAAGAGCTCTGGGCAACAATTATCTTTTGTGGACATAAAATTATCTATATTTTTTTATAAAGTTTTAACGAAATTATTAACAAAATGTGAAAAATAGAATTTTAAATAACATAAATGCTTGTCGGTTTCTTCAAACGACTTGGTTGCTTATTTAGCAGTCAATCGATTTCTCAGAACATTTTACTTACGTACAGTTCAAGAAATTGCCAATCAATAAAATAATTACTTTCTTTTCAAAAAATTAAATATTGGTGGATTTTTTCAACATTTTTAAGAGTTTTGTGTTTTTTTGCGCTAATTAGCTTTTCGGAACACTTTACATATGTAATATGTTTTGTAGTTTATTTGAAATTAAATTTATTAATATTTTTATTTATTTCTTAAATATTCTTAAATATTTTACGAATTTTTCGACTCCAAGTGAATTTTTGTAAATAATACTATTTTGTTCTATATTTTTTTTAAATTTAATGAAATATCAAAATAAGTTTTATAAACAATGAAAAAAATTTGTCGCTTATATTGAAATAGGTTCAGAAATTTGTAGTTTTTTTTGACGCTGAACCTTCTTCCAAGCACTGTAGCTACTCACTTAATGCAGTTTAAAAAACATCAATTTTATTTTATAGTTTAAGCAAAAATTACAAAATAAGAAGTTATACTTGAACGGTTAAACAGTTACAATGAAATGAATAAATGCATAAATAAATATTTGTCTATTCATATATTTTTAAAAGGACCAAAGAGCTTTGGGCATCAATTATTTTTTGTGGTCATAAAATTACCTATATTCTTTTATAAAGTTTTATCGAAATTATTCAAAATGTGAGAAATAGAATTTTAAATAACATAAATATTTGTCGGTTTCTTCAAACGTTTTGGTTGCCCATTTAGCAGTCAATCGATTTCTCAGAACATTTTACTTACGTACAGTTTAAGAAATTGCCTTTTCCAATCAATAAAATAATTACTTTCTTTTAAAAAATTTAAATATTTGTTGATTTCTTTAACATTTTTAAAAGTTTTGTGTTTTTTTACGCTAATTAGCTTCTCGGAACACTTTACATATGTAATATGGTTTGAAGTTTATTTGAAGTTAAATTTATTAATATTTTTATTTATTTATTAACCAACAGACAAAAGCCCAAATTTGCTTACAAACTGAAATTACTTGAAAGTTCTTAAATATTTTACGAATTTTTCGACCCTAAGCAAATTTCTGTAAATAATACTATTTTGTTCTATAATTTTTCCAAATTTAGTAAAATATCAAAATAAGTTTTATAAACAATGAGAAAAATTTGTCGATCATATTGAAATCGTTTCAGGAATTTGTAGCCTTTTTGACGCTGAATCTTCTTCCAAGCACTGTAACTACTCACTTAATGCAGTTTAAAAAACATCAATTTTATTTTATAGTTTAAGCAAAAATTACAAAATAAGAAGTTATACTGGAACGCCTAAACAGTTACAATGAAATGAATAAATGCATAAATAAATATTTGCCTATACATATATTTTTAAAAGGACCAAAGAGCTTTGGGCATCAATTATTTTTTGTGGACATAAAATTACCTATATTCTTTTATAAAGTTTTATCGAAATTATTAACAAAATGTGAAAAATAGAATTTTAAATAACATAAATGTTTGTCGGTTTCTTCAAACGTTTTGGTTGCCCATTTAGCAGTCATTCGATTTCTCAGAACTTTTTATATACGTACAGTTCAAGAAATTGCCAATCAATAAAATAATTACTTTCTTTTAAAAAATTTAAATATTTGTTGATTTCTTCAACATTTTTAAGAGTTTTGTGTTTTTTTACGCCAATTAGCTTCTTGGAACACTTTACATATGTAATATGTTTTGTAGTGTATTTGAAGTTAAATTTATTAATATTTTTATTTATTTATTAACCAACAGACAAAAGCCCAAATTTGGTTACAAACTGAAATTACTTGAAAGTTTTTAAATATTTTACGAATTTTTCGACTCCAAGCGAATTTTTGTAAATAATACTATTTTGTTTTATATTTTTTTTAAATTTAGTAAAATATCAAAATAAGTTTTATAAACAATAAAAAAAAATTGTCGCTTATTTTGAAATCGGTTCAGGATTTTGTAGTTTTTTTGACGCTAAACCTTTTTCCAAGCATTGTAACCATGCAGTTTAAAAAACATCAATTTTATTTTATAGTTTAAACAAAAATTACAAAATAAGAAGGATGATAAAACCACAAAAATATAATATATTTGTATATATTTTAAAAATCGTTAAAATTTTTGTGATTTTGTTTATACCTATTTATTCTTCGGGACATTATTACATATAGTCCAAAAATACCGATTTTGTTTCTATGGAATACTTAAAAAAATAAAAAACAGGCTTTTAAAAAATATTAAACGTTGGACACTTTAAGTAATTTTTCTGTTTTCATGACGCCAGTCGAGTCTTCTACATATGTAATTGTTTAAACAATATAACAAATGCCAAAATTGCCAAAATAACAAAGAAAAATGAAAATAGTGCCCAAAAAATGTCAAAAGGGTTTTCTCGACACCAATCAAGTCTCATGAACATTTTACATTTGTATAGTTTAAAAAAATCAATAATGTTTTATAGTTTGGCGGAAACTGCCAATATAACAAAAAAAATGTTCTTGATAATGGAAATGCGTCAAAAGTTTTTAACACTAATAATTGGTTGTTAAGAACATTTAACACTCGTGTTGCTAAAAGCGTATATTTTTTTAAATATTCTTACCAGAATTATTAAGAAAATTAAGAAAATAATATTTTTAATAACATAAATGTTCGTCCTTATTTGAAATTGTGGATGATTTAATAATCAATCGATTTCTCGGAACATTTTACGTACGTATACTTGAATACATACTATATTTATTGTAATTCACAAAAAATATTGTATCGTAATAATATTTTGAATTTGGTGCCTATTTATGTTGGAAATATGCGTAGCATATTTTCCAAACAATGTGAAAAAATATTATGTGTAATTTATTTTGAATAAATAATTTGTAGGGGGTGTGTTTTATTTAACAAAAAAAGTTAGAAGTTGTTTGTATAGTTTGTTTATCTTACTTTTTGTTTTGTTACTGTTGTTACTGAATAAATTTCTCTTATTAATCATACTTGTGTTTAATTTTACAATTCTTCTCAATTCTGAAAGATAGCCGTAAAGGTACTCAAAAGAGTCAAATAATATGAAGTTTTGTGGTCAGAAAACCACAATTTTTTTCTTTTGGACATTTTATACTTCTCAGGTTAAAAAATACAATTTTGTTTATTTATTTTTACCGACATTATTGACAAGATAGGAAAAATAATATTTTTAACAACACAAACATTAAGTGGGTGATTTAATAGTCAATCGATTTCTCGGAGCATCACTTTACAAAACAATGAAATAATCTTTGAAAAAATTTAAACATTTATGAATATCTTTAAAACAGGTTTTTTTTGAGGCTACATGAAGTATCAATATTGTTTTAAGTAATTAATTGTTAAATTCATAAATATGAATTAAGATACAAAATTAAAATATTGGTTGTTATTTCCAAAGGCGTATTATAGAGTTTTCTGAACACTAATCGTTTCTTATAAACCTTTAAACCTTAAACATTTGTATAGTAAAAAAGTAATATTTTTGTCACAAAATTTTGCCAAAATTATTGAAAAAACAAAATATAACTTAAATTTAAAACATAAATATTTAGTGATTCTTTCAAAACTGTGTAGGTGATTTAACAGTCAATCGACTTCTCGGAGCATTTTACGTATGGTTAGTGCAAAGAATTACCACCACTGCAAAAAATAAAATAGTTTTTTAAAAATTTACATTAAGGGAATTTTTAAGAGCAATAAGAATTTTGCGATTTTCTTTCGGAACAGTTTACATATGTATGACAAAAAATATCAAATTCGGTTCGTAATTTATTCGAAATTAACTAAGTATACAACCTGTAAAATTTACATCAGAAGTATTTAAGTTAAAGGTATTTATTTAAAAGGTAGTATTCAGCCATAATCCGTTAAGTTCTGCTCAATGAAAATATTTTCAAGATTGCGGCACTTTCTGATATACCGGAAGCCGTTATCAACTTTCTTATATTAAATTGTAAACTATGTTTTTTCACTGCATTTTGGGATTAGTTGAGTTATTTTAAGGGAGTTTTTATCAGCTTTCCCTATACCTAAATTTACTCATTTTCGGGATATTTAAGATTTTTTGAAAATTTTTGGATTTGCACCTGTCATTTAAAAAATCGAAAATTAGAGATTTCGAAATAATATTTGGTAAATTAAAAAAAGAAAACCTATATCTGTTCTCCAGTGTGTTTAAAATTGAAAAAGAATTTATTAAACCAAAAAATTTTAAGGTTTACTTTGAACATATTCAAGTACCCTTAACTTAAATTTTTTAAATAGGATGTCCCAATTTTTATTTTACTAGAAGTAGGAGAATTTACTACGTATTTATGACATTTACGTTTTTATGACATTGTGGAAAATTTCTTAATAACCACAGCTTTTTTTGCATAGTTTGTCATAATAACAGTTCTGATTAAACAAGAAGAAGAAGAAGAATTTTATTAATTATTAGGAAACCTAGTTACAATAGTTAAAAATAAATAAAAAATTACATTAGTGGATAAAAGTCACACTTATTGCACATTTATCTTCACATAATCTTTGATTTTTGATTTAAATATAGGTAGAGTACCTGCATTTCTAATATTGTTTGGTAACTTATTATATTCATTAATACCCTTAAAAAATAAAGATAACATTGATAACAGTGAATTTCCCTTTCCGCATCAGCAGTTTGCTTAAATTTGCGATATTGCAGGTCTCTAGCTTGCGCGATTTTGGAGACTTCACTATCATACCATGGCAATTTTGTATTAAGCCTTTTACAACATATTGGAGCTACTTCATCAACAATATTTTTACAAACAGTAAATAAATTATTGTACAATAAATTAACATCTACTGAACTTTGATCCCAATTGTGTTTTATTATTTCATCACATATTTTTATAATGTTAATTTCGCTAAAATTTCTGTAATAACGGTAGTTTATTAATTTTTCACAGCATTTATCTTTACTATATAACAGTGTAATGAAAATTATATTATGATCACTAATTTTAGGAGTGACAAGTACATGTGAATTTAAATCAACATCATTATAAAACACTAAGTCAATTAATGAACTACTGTTTAGTGTGCATCTAGTTGGATCTTTTACAATTTGCTCCATGCCATATACTCGCGCAATGTTTTTTAATTGATTTACATAGTAACTATCTGATAAGAAATTAATATTAAAATCACCTAATATGATGCATCTATCGTTGCTAAATAAATCACAGTATTCTTCAAATAATTCAATAAATTGACGACAGTTACCACTTGGCGACCTATAGACACAGCAGATCTTAATTTTCTTGTTTTTAAGATCAAGATCAAATTTCAAGCTCCAATAATTTCCTTCACAAACTCTGGTATCAATAGACGAAACCTTCACATCATTTCTCACATACACCATCACACCTCCAGTGTACCTATTTGAAGAATCACACCTTAACACATTGTAGTTTTGTATTTGAATTTCAACGTCCTTAATATCTTCTGTCACTCTTGTTTCACTTAATATTAGTAGTTTTGGCTTCACTTGATTCACTAGAACAACTAACTGATCCTTATGCGGCAGGAAACTCTGAACATTCAGGTACAATATGCAAGGTTCTTCATTTGTCTCTGGAGATACTTTCTGATTCGTGTAGGTTATTCTGCTTTTTGGGAAAAAACTGATATCTTTTAATCAACACATCTTCCGGCCAGTTGTCTGGATTGTACAGGTGTTCCAGAAGCCGACGATCTGTGATAATTTTAAACGATATGCTCCTAGCATCATCTCTTCTAGTAAGTTTCTCTACTTCAATAGTCTCATTAGGGAATATTTTGCTTAAATAGTCTTTAACATCTTCTTCTTTAGTTGAGTTTTCGAAATTTCCAGCGTAAATATATGCCTTCCTATTTGCTGCTGTAAGACCTGAAGATTTCTCTGTATTAGCCTTACCACGCACACCGGACCATTTTTTGTTTATTCGTTTTTTTGACTGTACTTGTATCCAGCCATTAGATGAGCGGTCATTGTCCCTTTCTACTTTTTCTATATCGAAATCAGCTGTCTTCACTGTTGAATTATTATCGCGTAGTTTTTTTGGTCCTACATCGATTAGATCTTTTTGCTGTTCTCTCCTCGTTGTTAAATTTTTACTAGGAATAGTTGTCTTCAATTTACTGCTGTTGGTGTTGCTGTAACCACCATCATCCCTAGATCGTTGAATTTTAATTTCCTGCGTTAACGTATGAGTATGGTTAGGTCTTATTTCTACTCCCGAAGAAGGAGTGAGCAGCTTAATAAGATCTATATTAGATGACTTCAATACATCAACTTCATTACGTAGTTTTTGGATCTCATCTTGAAGTCCCATAGTTGCATTTGTTACAATTCCTCTTACCAGTTCAGAGAACTCTTCACTTTTTAGAAATTCAAGGACATCGTCCGATTTTTCTCCCATTCCAGTACAACATATAACTTGTTCATCATCAATCACTTCAATATTCAGTCTTTCGACACACTTAGGGTGAAATACCCTGTCACACTTGATACATTTTGGCCCTTTACTTGCTTTATTTCGGAAATATAAACAAAACAAATCAGGACGCGACATGTTGCGTTCAAGTTGTATACATATTGACGTAAACTCTGTTCAAAATTCTGATGTTCGCCCTGTGAAATCAAAATAAATTTATTAAATGTTGGTTTAAAAACTTACAATTTTTCTTTTGTTTTTATAGCAACCTATGAGAAAAAGCCTGTGACTAATGAATTTCTCAATCTCAACAAAAAGTTATTGTAACTTGAAAACTATTAAACATTAGTTAATACAGGTCGATGCAGAATTAAATTCGCTACAATTTAATGAAACAAATTGTGGCATTTTATTAAAAAAAATGAGTTTTGTGTGCTTAAAGTTTTGAAAACTTAACTTTAAACATTTGGGGTTTGTTATTTTTTTTTTAGCAATTTGACACCAACGGAAATATCAAGACTTCCTCTTTTAAATAAGCTAAAAATATTTTAAAATTTTTAGAAATGGCAGAGTTATCTAATCTTGAACTGGAAGGTGCAAATTCAAAAAATAAATAAATATTTCGTAAACAGCTAAATTTAGGTATAGGAAAAGCTTATGAAAACTACATAAAAAAAACTCTAGTAATTCAAAAACGCATTAAAAATATAGCTTTCTATTTTAAATAAGGAAGTTGATAGCGAAAGTGTCACCATCTTAAAAATATTTTCATTGAGCAGAACCTAAGAAATTATGGTTGTATGCAAATTGTCAGATGACTGTCATTATTAGAACTTCCAATACTTCTAATGTGGGCTTTAGACCAAACATCCTGTAAAATAAAAATAATGCTTTAAATCATAATGTAATTATTTGTTGATATTTTAACAATTCTCAGATATGTTGCAATTTTTTTGATATAGCAATAGTTTTGACGGAACATTTTAAACAAGTTTTGTCTTGTAGATTCGCCGATGAATTTAGCATTTGAAAATTGTAAATAATATAAAAATGCAATTGGAGAAATAGATTAAATTGGAATTGGATGGTGTCTGCATTTGGTTAACAAAATTTTAAGGTCGAACGAACGGTCAGCCAACTCTTAAATGCAGATAGATCCAAGTCGAATAATTCCCTTCGGAACCCAAAAGTTCCAAACTGACCGAAACGATCAAGTAATGAAATTAGGCTATTCGAGAGCACACCGACTGAATTAAGTTCATAACAATAAAACACGACATCAGCAACAGTTGTGTCGCAGTGGATACTTAAATCAGCAGAAAGTTGAGAGGTGAGCCCAAATCTAATGGTTTGTCCGAACTGACCCTCATAAATAATGCAAACGTTAATTTTGTATGCAAAAGTCATTTCTCCTGTGACCTAGTTGCTCTGTGCTGCTTGCTGCGGGTGATGATGCCTTTATTTTTACAAATTCAATTCATATTTTGTTGTGTAAGAACATTCTCTTTCAGTCGTCAAAACAAATTTTAAATCAATGATATCGGATGTTGTAAAAAATGACAACTTTCAAGGCGTTTGAGTCCAATAATCAACACTAAAACTCATCAAGACATAATAAAAAACATTCCAATGGTCTCATTAAGTGCTGGTGAAATATTATTGATATTTGCATGGCCCTGAACATGTTATTTCCTCTAAAATATCTAAAGTAACGTACCTACGCCATGTAAATTTCCATTCAATTAACTATTTATTTTAAGGTCAGAGCGTCATTTTGTTTTTGTATAAATATAAAAATTGTCTGATGTAATATAGGCACTGCTTTCATGATTATTTTGCATCAAGTGTTACACTTTGTGCAGAGCTAAACGGGCATCAAGAGTTGGGTAAAAGCTAAATAATGAAAACAACTTTACATAATAATGCAAGGCGAGGTTTTGTGCTGTTGAAAACTAATTTTTAAATTTTTAAAGACGTTGTGAATTGCAGTTCCAGATTTAGAAAAGTTTCCAAGCAGACACATTTTAATTATTTATTTGAAGTGCAAATATTTTAATCATAGGTTAAGCATTAAAAATAAATTGATTTGTACCTTTAAACAGAGCAAATTGCTGTAAAACATTATTAAAGGTGGTGACGTAAATTGTTTAATAACTTTATAGCACAAATTACTTTGACATTGGCGTTAGAATTTGAAAGCTTTTTCAATTTAAGATTTTTTCCATGTTTTCGAGTATGCATTTATATCAGCACAGTGTAAAAAAAGCTTTTGGAAAAAAAATTGAATTAAATTTTTTCTATTGCTTACTCTGTATTATGAGATTATTTCTCCATGTTTACAAAATTTCCAACGATTGATTTTGCGAAACATTTTACATACGTGTAACCCAAAAAACATCAAATTGGTTCCAAAATTTTTTTGAAATTTGCTTATGATTTCAAAATTGTCACAGATTTTGTAGACACCAATAGATTTTTCGGAACATTTTACGTTCTTATGAATTTATTTTTGCAAAAATTGACAAAGTAATGAAAAAGTACAAAAAACTGTCGATATTATGTAAAATAATAACTAAAAAAATAAATTTCAGATTTTTTGACACCCATCAATTTTCTAGAATGGTCTACGTACGTAATACACGTACCTTGAAAATTTTAAGGTTGGCTTACAGTTTGCCGAAATTAACAAAAAAAAATGGGATTAAATATAAACATTTCTCAGTATTTTGACATCTGTTAAGAATATTTTACGTATGTATAATACAAAAGAACATAAATCTTATTTCATAGTCATGACTGTCAAAACTGCCATCATGAGAAAAACATATTATAAAAACATATATTAATATTTGTGGATATTTACAAAATTATTCACTATTTTGACATTTTTGTGATCTGGAGAATATGTAACCTAAGAAATATTAAGCTAGTTTTAAAGTTTCGTTAAAGTTTGCATATGACTTCAAAACTGTCACAGTTTTTAGTCACGTATATTATCAACATCAATTACATTTAACTGTAAAAATTTTGCACATTTTTTGATACCCATTGATTTCTTAGATTAGTTTATGCAAACTAATCATATGTATACTCGTATTCATAACTATCAATTTAAAA
This sequence comes from Tribolium castaneum, assembly GCF_031307605.1. Lineage (NCBI taxonomy): Eukaryota > Metazoa > Arthropoda > Insecta > Coleoptera > Tenebrionidae > Tribolium > Tribolium castaneum. Next base: position 989,274 of record NC_087395.1, on the reverse strand, counting down.
ATTTCAATTTTGTTTTACAGTTTTTTCGAAATTGGCGAAATAAAAAAAAACGAAAATAGAAAACAAACTTTTGTTAATACCATTTGATGTTGTAGAACATTTTACATACGTGTAATTCAAAAAATTAATTCCACTGAAAAGTTTACGTATGTATAATACAAGAATCATATTCTCTCATGATTTAGTTGATTTATAACAAAAGTAAACCTTATAAAAAACGTATAAAAATTCTTACATGTTTCTAAAATGATCAAGATTATTGAGGTTTTTGATTTTTTCGATACCAATCAATATTGCAAAACATTTACATAGTTCTAAAATTTTGTTGAAATGCGCCAATGATTTCAAAACCGTCACAGATTTTTATGATTTTATCGACACCAATAGATTTTCCCGAACATTTTACACACTTATGTGTCGCTTAAAATTTATCACTTCAGGTATTTTCGCCAAAAATGACTTTTTTATAATCTTTTCAACACCAATTTACTTTGTAGGATATTTTAAATATGTAAATTTAATGAAAGATTAATTTAGTCTCATAGCATAACCGAAATTGGTAAATTAGTGAAAATAAACGTGTAGCTGTAATTTTCAAAACCATGTGCAAAGCCAAATAGTTTGTCGTTTTCTTGGCACCAATTGATTTCGCAGAATATTTTATATATGTGTAATACAATAGTGCCAAAATTTTGTTAAAATTTGCTTACGATCTTAAAACTCTCACGGATTTATTCGATTTTATGACACCAATAGATTTTCCTGAACATTTTACGCACTTTATCAACAACAAATATCTTAATATCGTCTCAGACGTTCGCTACAAATTGACAAAACACTGAAATTTAGAATCAAAATTAACCGAAATTGGTAAAATAACAAAAATAAATATGTTGATGTCATTTTTAAAACCGTCAAACAATTTGTAATTTTCTTTTAACTTTAATTGATTTCCTAGAACACTTTACGTATGTATTACACAAGAAATCTGATAGTTTTGCCAAGATGTGAATAATAACAAAAGCAAAGCTTATAAAAAATGTATATAAACATTTGTCCATGTTTTCAAACTTATCAAGGATTTTGTCATTTTTTCGATACCAGTCGATGTTGCTGAAGTTTTTACATATGTGTAACCTATAAAATATGAAACTAATTTTAAAATTTTGTTGAAATTTGCCAATGACTTTTAAACTGTCACAGATAATTATTTCCGATCTTGTGGACACTAATTGAATTTTAGGTGCATTTTACGTGTTTATAGGTAGATAAGAAATATTAACTTAGTTTCTCTAAAATTGACAAAATAACGCAAAAACTTGAATTTTGGTAATCTTTAAAATTGTCGATTTTTTATGATCATTTGTGACCCATCGACTCTTCGGAACAGTCTACATAAGCATAGTTTTTTATAAAACAAGAAAATTCAGAAACAAAATTCATAATATCTAAGTACTCTTTCATATCTTTATATCTGTCAAGAATTTTATAATTTTTTTGACACCAGTTGACTCTGCAGGATATTTTACATATGTATATTCAAAAAGTATTATTTTGGTCTCATAGCATAATCAAAATTGGTAAAACAAGTTGGTAAAATAAACTGTGATTTTTTTTAACTCCAATCGATTGCTTAGAACATTTTACTTATGTATAACACAAGAAACAATAATTTTATCTTATAGTTTTGCCAAAATTTAATTAATAACAAAGGCAAATCTTATAAATAGTGTATATAAACAATTGTTGATGTTTTCAAACCTATCAAATATTTTGTTATTTTTTTGATACTAATCGATGTGGCAGAACTTTCTACATATGAGTAACACAAAAAAAATTCAAACTAGTTTGAAACTTTCATTGAAATTAACCAATGACTTCAAAACTGTCACAGATAATTTTTTCGATCTGTTTAACACAACAGAATTTTCGTAGCATTTTACGTCTTTATAGGAAGCTTAAAAGATATTAACTTAGTTTTTGGGAAATTAAAATTATTAAAATGGTCAAAAATTTTTAGGATTTTTTGTGACCCATCGATTCTTTGGAACAGTCTACATAAGCATAGTTTAACAGCTTCACCGAAAAGGATTAAACAAGAAAATTTAGAAACCAAATTTATATCTAAATTTTATTCCTTAATATCTTTATATCTGTTAAGAATTTTATAATTTCTTTGACACCAATCGACTCTGCAGCACATTTTACTTTTTACATTTTACGTATATATATAACACAAAAAATTATAATTTTATTTTAGACTTTTGCCAAAATTTCATTAATACCAAAATTAAAACTTATAAAATATGTATATAAACATTTGTTCATTTTTCCAAACTTATCAAAGATTTTCTCATCGTTTCGATTTTGCATTTTACTTACTATAGGTAGCTTAAAAAACATTAACTTAATTTCTTCGAAATTGACAAAATAATGCAAAGATGTTGGATATTCTTAAAAAACTGTAAAAAAATAAGGATTTTTTGTCACCCATCGCCTTTTCGGAACAGTTTACATAAGTATAGTTTAGCAGTTTTAGCGAAATTGATACAACAAGTAAATTTAACGACAGAATTAAGGTATCTAAATATTCCTAAATGTAAATTGATATCTTTATATCATACAGGGTGTCTCAGCTAAGACTTTCGAGCTTAATATTTCAATTATTTGTCAACGGATTGTTATGAAATTTAGAATGCACATAATTTCGGAGGTGGTCTTTCAATTAGGGGCAAAAAATGACCTCAAGTTAAAAAATGAAATTTTGAAACACATTTCCTTTTTTTAAAATTAGGCCAAATTACCGTTGAATCATTAAACCCAGAAAAATAAATGGCTACACAAAAAAAAACAAATCGCTCGGCTGATCCAAGAAAAAAGTTAAATTTTGTTGTTAAAAACTTAATGCAAATTTTGATAGTCACCTTTTGAAACAATTGATGAAGCATTTCTATGCGGCATTTTGTGTACCACTGAAAAAAACTGTCAAAAGGGTGCGCGCTGTCAGAAAAGTAAAATTGTTTTAATTTGGTGAAATTACTTTAAAAACCAACAACAGTGGCTGAAATTTCTGTGTTGTTGAAAAAGGAATCTCAGAACAATTAAAACGAGCGCAAGTTCTTCCTATATACAAAAAAGGTGACCCAACATTAATATCAAATTATAGGCCAATAAGTCTGCTGTCATCGTTTTCTAAAACTTTTGAAACTGTTATATCTTCCAGAATTACTAACTTTTTAATGAAATTTCAGCTACTGAATTCATCCCAACACGGGTACATTAAAGGCAAATCTGTTGACTCAGCTATATTTAGCTTCACTAATGCTCTGTTAGATAAATTAGAACAAAAAAAGGTGGTTCTTGGAATTTTCTTAGATTTCTCCAAAGCCTTCGATTGCCTAGATTATAACATACTAATAAGTAAATTAAAGAAATACGGCATAAGAGGAATTATGTTAAAGTTGATCACATCTTATCTTAATAATAGGTATCAGCAGGTCACAATAACAAAAAACAGTACTGTATATACATCAAGTAAACTTCTAATTAAACAAGGTGTAACACAAGGTAGTATACTAGGGTCTTTATTTTTCGTAATTTATATAAACGACCTATTAAACATTTTAACAGTCTCAGACAACAATAGTGCAGTTAACTTTGCTGATGACACAAACATATTAATTTGGGGTGAAAATATGACAGATACAATGAAAGAAGCACAGATTTGCATGAATAAGGTAATAAACTGGAGTAATGAAAATAAATTAGTGTTAAATTTTGAAAAAACCTACGGCATTCATTTTGCAATATGTAATCACACGAATATGTAATCACAAGAATACAGAGAAACCGAATAAAATTGTAATATCATCTAAAGAAATTGAATTAATAGAGAAAACTAATTTTCTGGGAATATGCATTGACCATAACTTAAGCTGGATTAATCATATAGATAATTTATTAAAATAATTAAACTCAGTACATTTTACAATACGTGTTTTAAAAAAATACATTAACATTGAACAACTAAGAGTAATATACTTCGCAAATTTTCAATCATTACTAAGCTACGGTATAATATTTTGGGGGCAAAGTGGTCAGATGTCAAAAGTATTTGATGCTCAAAAACAAGTCATGAGAACTATGTTTAACTTAAAATATAATGAAACTTGTAGGAACATCGTTAAAAGCAATAACTTTTTGACAGTAACTGGTTTATACATGTATAGATTACTTTTATTTTTCTTTAAACAGAATCCACTATTTAATGTCACTAACGACCATAAGTACAACACTCGCAAAGTAGACTTAGAGTATCCAAGACACAAACTTACGCTGACGAAAAAAAATTCTCATTATGCAGGAATAAAACTATACAATAGTTTACCTGTACACACCTTGCAATTTAAATTTATTTAAAAAGAAAATATTTGATTACATTTTGGATCTCGAACCATATACTTTAAATGAATTTTATAATAGACAGGTTTTTTGACTTATATCATAAAATTATTTTTATGTTATTGATATTTCTGTGTATAATACTGACGTTTTTCGTATCAATTTTGTTACTACATCTGTATAAATTGATAGAAATAAATTATTATTATTATAATTAATGAATCAATATTCGCCTATGGAATGTGTCGTTGGACTTTTTGTGAAATGTTATTTATGAAATTTAAAGCTCAAAGAATCGTCAATAATTTGAAGACACAGGAAGCGTTCCTGAACTAAATCAAGTGAGGACAAAACACGTCACTGGAAACGAAGCAATAGTTGGGCTGTAATTCAAGCTTTTGAAGAGAATCCAATCAGCAGTGTATGAAACATTTCCAAAGTCCTGAATGTTCAAGTGTCTAGAATTTTTCAGTTGCTGTTCAGTCTTTTAGTTTTTTTTGAAAGAATTAAAGCATTTAGTACCAAAAGTAAGTCAAACATATTGTTTTTTAACTTTGTATGGGTGAGAGATAATTGTGAAATGTCTCTTGCATGACGGTTACGTTTCGGGGAGTAGGAGTGACCAAAATTCAATAGTAGTGCTCATTTGTCTCATAGAGATCTACGCTTTTTAACAGTTTGTTTCTCATTTTTCTAGCGAAACAAACGTCTTCCACGAACGCGTTTTTTCTGACAGCATTTTTCACTGACGATAAATTTTTTAATATAAGTCTTAAAAGGCTTATCATTTTAAAAAGGCATGTAAAAATTAGGTTTTTAAAACTTGAGGTTTTGCATTAATTGGATTTTAATCTGTATCTTCTAAAATATCTGCATTTTAAATTTCATTGACAAATTTCTGAGATATCAGGCTCGAAAGTCTTAGCTGAGACACCCTGTATAAGGATTTTATAATTTAGTCGGCAACAATCGACTCCGCAGAACATTGTACATGCTTGCAACATGTTTCCAAACAGTGTAATATTTTTATTAAGGTTCTAATCGAAAGTTTAGTGTGACAACACATCATCCAATAAAAGGCTGTTACCGCAGAACCTTGAGTAAACCTCTTAACAAGCTGTAGGGCACAATTCAAGCCGAACGACCCTACTATCTAAATGTGTGTTCAGAACTTAACATAATGCAAACAGATTAAGTTCCAAGGAACCGTCAATAGCATGAACTCTTCTAAAATTGAAATTTCCAACAGTGGAGATTTGATTCGCTTATGTTATAGCACCGAAGTGAATAAAGCTGGAAATTATTTCCGTCTCAAGAGAGTTTTTTTATCGAAGGGTTATCGACAGATAAATGTGCCTCGTGAAAACATTTTTCCCAATTTACTGACGACTGCAACAATTTTATGGAGTAATTAACCAAGGGAGACGGATTTTTATAGTTTGCAGAAAATCCCTAAAGTGATGGTAATTTTATCTCCTGAATTATGCATCGCCTTGTGATATTTTCGCATATTCGACACGCAGCTCAACGATAAAGAACGATTTGTCGAATTCGAAAAAACTGTAATATCATAAATAAAACATCCATTAATTTTATGTAAAGACACACTGAATGTAAAATAAAATAATAAAAATTTCGCGGAAAAAACTCCAATCGAATCGAACGTGTTTAAACTTTGCACAATGTGGAAAAGTTGTGTCGCTGTGCGAAAGCCGCAAAATGTATTGTGATATATGGCAGCTACGTGTCGGAATATAAATCTTCGGCATTTCCTTTGAAAGTTGGCCACGTTCTAAAAAAAATCAATCGAGTTAAATGAACTTCCTCTTAATTAACTTTCAAAGTTTTCCTTGCAAACTTTTTTGCCAATAAAACCTGTTCACAAATTCGGAATGTTTAATGTTTCACTTGAAACTTTTATGTGTATTTATTGCTGAACAGTGTTGAAATATTGGAAGAAAAACCGTCCACCTACGACTTTCTGCTTCCGGCGTGTTAATGAACATAAATAATTACTGTATTTGCATATTGATGAATTTTGATGAGGCTGAAGAATATTTTAAGAGCTGAAGCGGTATTATAACACTTTGAATATGTTATTTATATTAATCTTAAAGGGAAAATCTGAGAAAATTATAAGAAAAGAACGGATCTTTCACAAGTAGCAAAGCACTGACGACGGATATTTAAAGGTTAGGATGGAGAACGTCATACAAATAAAACGTTCCCGTTTTTAATAGTTCCGTAAATGACGCCAGAGAGCGCATTTGTGTCATTATGGTCATGTTTTCAGAGCAATTTAAAAAAAATGGATGTACTTTTATAACGGTTAATGCAGACAGATAGAGCATTAAATTCTCAATAGTAAGACATAAACAAATACAAAAATTTGATCGTTGACTTGATTTTAAGACATTTCAAATTTTCACCGATTTGCACACTGCCCTATATTTTCCAAAACTCTGCAAATACGGTTACAGATGCAAGAAAAATGTTAGAAAAAAAGTTGTAGAGAATTAAATTTGCTGCAAAAAAGTCCGCAAGATCATATTTCTATCTTCTCCAAAGTTGTTCAAAGACGCTCGTTTTAAAATACGCTTCCCATAGCAACGTGTTTTAAATTAAAATGTTCCAACAAAAAAAAATTTGAAAACGCTTAAAGTTCTGGGATGTCGAGGTGTGTAACTAGCATACGCTCGTTGCATAACGACAGCCCTAGAACTTCAAGCTTAACTATATATTTGATTCATATTTCACTTATTTACAGCACTGGAAATATTACTTCTACCGACTCCAAAGCTGACAAAAGAAGAGAAATATAAAGGGAAAAATAAATATTTATAAATATCTTACGATACCTTTAAATCAATAACTAATTTTGAGATTTTTTTATTCCAAGCAAATCTTTAGATTTATATAGCACAAAACATTTTTGCTTCATAGTTTCGCCAAAATTAATAAATTAATAAAAGTAAAAATATTTAAATAATAATTAGTCAAAATTTTTTAAAACCTTTTATCTACTCTTGAGGTTCAAGTGCTATTTTATCTATTTAGGAGACTTGATAAATAAATAGTTTAACATCTGGTGACAGAAGAAATAAATAAATCTTAGTAATTAATTAATTAACTAAAAACTCAATTAATTTTAATTGTAATGAATTGTAGAAAAACTTTGAAATAATTTACAGGCACTAAATTATAAGTGTAATTATTAGTTTTAGAAACATACAAGGTGAGTTTACTAAAAGTACCTTTTCATAATACCTCGACAACTAATAATCGCTAAGAAATCAGCGTTTACTGTTAAATTTTTTGACTTATTCAACGTCTGTGATTTTTTCAGATTTTTCCTACAATTTGTTGTAATTAAAATTAATGAATTAATTAATTTCTATTAACTAGCTGCAAAACATTGGGACATTTAAGAGCAAGCGATGCCTAAATAAAGATGTTTTGTGAAAGATATCCGTAAAAAATTGATTAATTACTTAAATAATCAGACAAATTGTGGATTTAAAACAACTTCCACAAACAAAAACACAAGAAATATGAAAAAAGTTAATCAAAAGACTTGACAGAGTTGAAAGTACACATAAACTATACAATCATTTGGACGAAGTGGCACAGTGTATGTTAAATCCGTAATTAACTAATGAAAAAAGATTAGGGTGAAAGTATACCTTCCATATTCGGAGAACTCACTCTACATAATAGTCGGAATTAAAGTGGATAAGAAATAATTATGAAAGAAAGATACTAAAATAACGAAAAGCCAAATGATTGAAAAATAAAAATAAAAAAATCTTGTAACGGTTATTTAATAAGTAAAGCTATAGCAAAATAGAAAACGAAGGAAATGAGGAGTTCTAACAGAGAAGGACGAAAAAAAGAAGAAGTAACAAAAGTTGCAGAATGTTACAAAAATTATTAAAAATCCAGAAAAATTAAAGTAAAGTAAAGAATACAGAAACTGAAGGATCTAGGTAAGAAGCATGAAATGTACAACATAGTAAACATGTTGTTCATCTTGTTTCTGTCAAGACTTTTAAGAATTCAGGCTGTAAATTATATCGAAGATAAGAAATCTAAATTTATTGAGTGACAGAAAGCATAAATAATAGAAAGGGAAAACCAAGAAAAGAAATAAAAATGAGTAAAACTAAATAAGTGCAAAAACAAAAAAAGAATTAAAAAACTAACAGACAAGTCAAACAATGATAGGTCGACAAAAAATTACATTATAAAGCATATTGCTTAAATTATTTCTCTTAAGTTGTTTCCAGTACTTCAGGCCTAAGTATTGAAAAGAGCATAAATAACTAAGACATACGAAAAGTCACTAAAAATGATAAATTGTTTTTAATTATATTGATATGCTTATTTTTAATTAATTAAAGGAGGGGTAAAAAAATTCTGAAAAATTACACATATAATAATAAATTTTAAATATTTAATAGTGGTCTATTACATTTTGAGATATTAGGAAAGATACATTTAACAGACTCACACTGTTCAGTGACAAAATAAGATAATGTAAAAAATAGACTTTGGGAAAGAATATTGCGGTTTTTGTAAATTAAAAAATAACCATTGAAAAGGAATTGAATTCGGAAAGTACACATTAAAGAATTTGTTTGATGTGTTTTTGTTGATATACAGTAAGATCAGGATTATGCTCACTTACATTAATGTAATTCTCTCGGTATACAAAAAACAACTCTGTTGTTTGTAGGTCTGTATTTTAAATAACATTTTTATAAACATAAATCAAATAGATATGGCAAAAATGAGAAAATATGATTTTTGTTTTTGTATAATTTTGTAGAAAAATTTTATCTGAACAAAAAAAAGACATTCGTATACTACTCAATTAGTTCGGATTATTACAATCTAACTGTACCAATTTTTGTTTGTTGCAATAATGTTTAAAATTTGTTTTGTCATAATCACTACCACAAATTGATATTTTCAGTGAAATCTTTAACTACGAGTATTTTGAATTATTAAGCGCTTTCATTATTTCACGAGAGATTAAACAATATGAATGTATAAATTTATTTTTTTTGCCACGACAAAAATTGATAACGTACCTAAAATATTTGGCTAATTTATTTGGAGTCAAGGAATCTATAAAGTGTTTTACAGATTTAGAGATATGAAAGAATATTTTGTTGATTATTCTTAAATCTTCTTTATTTAACTACATATTTTCTATTGTGTCGATTATTCTTGTACATACGTATATGAAAAATGTTTCGAAAAAATCGATTGATGTCGAGAAAGCTGCAAATGTTTTAGTTTTTTTATTATTTTGTCAATTTTTGTAAAACTTTGTGACAAAATGGTTGTTGTAAATAACTATTAAATATATGTAAAATATTTCGCAAATTCAATTGGTATCGAAGATATCACAAATTTTTTAATTTTGTGAAAGTTTATTCTTTTATCTTTGAATCTTGGAGAAAAAAAATACAGAATATTATTACAAAATATTTATTTGCATATTTTATGTTATAAATAAATATAAAAGTACAAACACAATAAATTAATATAAATAAATACGACACTTCAAACAAACAATTCTTTTTTATCGTGAGAAATTTTGACCGGTTTTTTGAACAACATTTTCTCTAACACAATAATCGGAGATTCAAAGATGAGTGTCCACACTATTGCTATTGCAAGCGAGAAGGTCAAGTCGCCCCAAAATTTATGAAACTGTGAAAAAGAATTATTTATTATTATTTTTCTTAAAACAAAAAAATTACGAATAACTCACCGCGTAATAATCGCTGAAATGAAGTGGTGATCTCGTGGTAAAATTTGTCATAAAAATGAAAGAATAGTGCACCAAGTAAATACTGTACGATAATCTTGATAGAATTTGGAAAATTGGCAGTGAAAGGAATTTGTTAATGGGATTACTTAAGCCCATCACACATCCAAAAATAACCCAACAGACGGCAAATGACCAAGTTGGTCGCATCAAAGCAATGTAGAATGAATTGGCCAACCTGTCGTATTCTGTAAATTGGAGAGTATGTCCTGCATATAGACAAACCGCCATTAACACAAGTGAGAACACCCATGCCAGAAGTACCAACATCTGCAATTAAAAAAATTAAATAAACAGTTTTTTTTTATTATTCTACTATGTTTGTAATTTTGAGTCATAAAAATCGCTTTACTATTAAATATTAGCGAAATTGGCCTTGAATTGTCTCTCATACCAAGAAATAATTGAGGATTTTTTGTTGGAAGATATTTATTAAGACAAAATCATAAAAGTAAAATTGTTAGATTAATGCTAATGTTAAGTATTTTAGGTTGTATCGCTAGGTTGCATTTAAATTTGAATTAATTACTTATTTATTTTAGACGATTTAGTCAAAAATGGTGCTAGTTTTATCTTTTCAAAAATCAAGAAATAAAATTATTTTAGCTTATTTTGCTTGATTCTGCTTGTTTATAAACAATAAATATATTGTACAAAAATTTTTTCAAAACAAATTTTGATCAATAACTCACTTTTTTGCGAGATTTTGCTAGAGAAGACCTAAAAAGCACCAAGTTAAGTCTGGCACTACATTATTTTTACTTTTTTAAGTGTTTTCTAGCTTGAAATCGAAGTATTTTGCAAAATAGTTGAAAAATTGTCTTTTTTGAGAACGCAAGCAAATTTTTTGGGTTGATAAAGATTGGTCGAATGATGGTTTTATATTTTATTTTATTATGAAAAATAGAGTGAAAAATCTGAAAATTTAAACGAATAAACCACTTTTTTTTTCAAATGTTGTAATACGATTTACCGTCCATAAAACAATACTATCTCTCAAAATTTTGTAAAAGACAAACTAAAATCTTATCAAGTTTAACCAAAAATTGAGTAAATTTTTAATCAGAGATGCATTTATTGTAGAAGAACACTTTACAGCAACAAGTTTTGGTTTAAAGTAATATTATTTCTAAAGTTAATAAATTTTTAGCAAGTTTTAGAGCTCAAATCTTAGTTTTTTCGCGGGAATTCGCTACAAGAAACTTAAAAATATTTGCTTTAAATCTTAAAGTATTTTTGTTTTGGCTTTTCTTCAGTTAGAAAGACAATTATTTTTCAAAATTTTGATAAAACAGTTGAAAATTTTTTTCTTATGACTTTTAAGTCTGGAATGATTGATTTTTCAAGAACTTGTTAAATCATACCAAAAAAATTGCTTTAATTTTGTTCAGATTTTTGACCGAAATTTTATTAAAATAAACCGAAACACCACATCATTTGGTCGAAAATCACATCTTTAAGTTAAAATTTTATATTTAGAGTCGAAACTAAGTAAAAAATCTGCAAATTAAATAAAAATTACATGCTTTGTTTTTTTGTGTGTTTTTATGTTTTTCAGCCAGAAAACGCCTAAAATTACAAAAATGGAATGAATCGGATGTTAGGCGTTTAATTCATTTTGTGTTTTGGGCAAAATTTTGTCAAGAACAAGCTGAAAAATGACAAAATTTGTTCAAAAAGGACTTTTTCCAACTTTTTTTAACTCTTAAAGCACGTTTTTTTTCCTATCTAAATCCACTGAAGTCAAAACTTGGAAAGAATAATAAATTTTTGTGTTTCATTATAGCATTAGTCTTTATTGCAGATATGTAATTAATTCACAAAAATTGTTAAGGATAAACCAAAAAACGCCGAAGATTTTAATTAATTATCTATTTTGTTTAATTATTGATAAATTTTAAGCACGTTTTAGAACTCTAATCTCAGTTTTTTACGAGAAAAAATCTAACAAAAAAGAACTTTAATTTTGTTTTTTTAGTTAGAAAAACAATTATTTTTCAAAATTTTGAAAAACATTCTAAATTATATGAAAATTGATGTTTTTTTAGCTCTCTTTGTGTCTAATTAAGGTGAAATTAATGATAATGTTGTCTTATGGTTTTTCAGTGGGACTGATCCATTTTTCAAAAACTTGTTAAAACACACCAAAAAAACACAAAGTAAATGAAAATTGATTTTAGTTCCTCTAGATTAACTTATTTTTAAGCGAAATTTTGCCAAAATAAACCGAAACACTTTTGGTCGAAAATCACATTTTTAAATTAAAATTGTATATTTAGAACTGAAACTAATCGAAAAATCTGAAAATTAAATAAAAATTACATGTTTTTGTCTTTTTTTGTGTGTTTTCCATCTTTTTCCCATCTTTTGGAAATTGATGTTTTTTAGCTCTCTTTGTGTATAATTAAGGTGAAAATTATATTTTTTTAAACAATTTACTTAAAATTAGATGAGAAATTACTTCTTCATGTTATCTTATGGTTTTTCAGTGGGCCTGATTCATTTTTCAAAAATATTGTCAAAACACACCAAACAAATGTACAAAATAAATGAAAACTGATTTGAGTTTCTTTAGATTTACCTTACTTTTAAGCGAAATTTTGCCAAAATAATCCGAAACACCACAAAATGTGGTCGAAAATCACATTTTTAAGTTAAAATTTTATATTTCGTGCTGAAACTAATCAAAAAATCTGCAAATTAAATACAATTACATACATTTGTGATTTTTTTTAGTTTTTAGTGTATTCCATGTTTTTCAGCCAGAAAACGCCTAAAATTACAAAAATGTAATGAATCCGAGGTTAGCCGTTTAATTGATTTTGTGTTTTAGGGCGAACTTTTATTACAACAACTGAAAAATAACAAAATTTGTTTAAAAAATGAGTTATTCCTACGTTTTTCAAGCCCTAAATTATTTTTTTGAGTTTTTGTCTAAACCCACTCGATCAAAACTCAAAAACATTTATTATTCTTTAAGTTTTATTATAGCATTAGTTAATAATTAGTAATATTTAATTCACAAAAATTGTCAAGAATAAGCCAAAAAAGTGCCGAAGAATTTATTAAGTATAAATTTTAATCATTCATTAGAAGTGGTGGAAATTATTACCAAATTTTTACTGTCTTTCTTGCTTTAATGGCAGCTGTTAAATTAGTTTCAATTCTACGATTAATAACGTTACTCACTCGCTTTGCTTGTTCGTGTTTTAAAATACTATTTCGACTATCAATCACAATTATCAAACGCGTACGTGTTTTAATTACCTTATGAATTTTGATTTTCTTTCCTGTTGTTTTTAATTTCGAAATGGCATAACCCAGCATCAGTCCCATTAAATATGGGGTCATTCTGGTATGAGTTGGCATGTAGTAATATTTCATGTAGTCGCTCAAATTTCCACTGATATTTCCAGTCATTTGACCATTAAGTTCAAAAAACCATCCGATCAGAAAACTGCTCAGAATTGAAAGAAGGGAGAGAACTGATGTCGTAATAAAACCCCAAATTGGCCATTGGCGCATCAAAATTAGGAGTAGAGGTGATACTAGAAATAGTTGCATGTCGACTGAAAGGTACCAACTTTGAGGAATGCACTAAAATATCGAATTATTAAATTTTTAAATTGAAAGTTTGGTTAGTATTTTTTTTACTTACGATTCCATTCGGATTGTTATAATTTTGGATGTAGAGCAAAGTGGACCACCAATATTCTTTGCAAGCTTTTGATAAATATAGATCGGTGTTTTCCCAAAGTGGTCCGGACCCAAAATAATTAAAAAGGGCCGCATGTGCTAATAACATTGCTGCCAGAGATGGGGTAAGTCTTAGAAAACGGTGAAGGTAGTAGAGTGTAACGTTAAATTTTGTGCCTTTGTTCAATGTTGCTTCAAAAGTGTACATTGTTAAAAATCCTCCAATTACTAGAAATGTGTCGACTGAAACTGTTGCTCCTGTGATGTATTGGCTGTAAGTTGAGTCGAGCCACTGAAAAAGAAATGTTTTAATAAAAAAAAATTTTTTGGTGTTTTTTATTTGTTTGTTTTCCTAAACAATTTGTCAAGTGTACTAAAATCTTACAAAAATATACAAGGTGTTGTTTAATTAATTAATTAAAAAATTATCAATATTATTATTTCGAGTTATTTTAGTTATTTTTGAGCCAAAAATTTACAAAACTTGTAACTAGTTTCAAAAAATAATTAATACAAATTTACGTAATTTTCGCACTAGCAAATTTTTTATTTTTATAAAGAATTTGTTGCCAAATTATTTGTGTTATAATCAGTGCAAATCCTTATATTTCATAAGGTTTAACTATGCTAAGAATGTACGAAGAAGAGCTGTTAAAGCAACAGTGTGAGCGAAAAATTTGAAAGAAAATGTTTTCCTCACAATTAGACGCTGTTTCTAAATTGAGTCATTAGCTTACAGGTTTGTTTGTACCTCATTTTAATTATTTGTAACCGAGTCTTAACAGGTTAAAAAGTTCGATTAATTTATTTTTCTATTAAAAAAATTGAACGTCCAAATCGCATGAAGAAAATATGGTAACTTTCTAAGAACTTTAGCAACAATATACATAAATTTGAAAAAAATTTAGTGTCCTTTAAAAATAAAATAAAAAACCTCATTTTTTGGACATTTTGTTTGATAATTATTTTATGGTTCTTGTATGTCACTTATTACTTGGACGTTATTTTTTTCTATAAAAACATTAAAATCACTGCACTCTTTACTCCGTTATATGATTAGTTACAAATATTTAAATCGAAATAAAAACTCTCCTGTGAGGTAATAAGTTAACTTAGGAACAACATACAATTGTAAAAAAATGTTTTTATTTATTGTTTTCTTTTAAATTGAGTTTCAAATTAGTAAATTTGCACGGCTGTGTGGGCGGTGTGACTAGTATAGTTTAACCTTAATTTTAATTATGAGGAAAGGTAAAAAATATAAATAATTAAAAACCAAAGTAGTTTTGAAGTTTAAATAAAAAATAAGAAATCGTTTTTCTTTAGAATACAAAACTATAAAAATCATAAAATTTGGTTTTATAAATTTATTACTTTAATATTTATTATAAGAAATTGAAGAAAATTTTGAAAAAAATTACATACTTGTAAATACAGATTTCTGTGCGACTATTTGTTTTTATATGTTAAGTAGAATGAAAAAATACTTTTAGGAGACTCACTTTGTATGTCCCAAAAAACATAAACATTTAAATGTTCTTTTTTGTTACACAAACATATTTAACCATAAACAATTTTGAGGTGTTCTGTTGCGAAAGTTGCAAATAAATATTTATATTTAATATTTTTTCTTGTTCGTATTAGGTACGCTTATAACTTTCAACATCTTTAATATTTATGGCGGGTTTTGCATGTAGCTACTATTTTTAGTACTTAAAGTAATTTTGTACTTATAAACTCTAGACAATTATAACTATGTTTAAAGAATCTATTTAATGAATTTTTTAGATGCAGAAAAAATTCGAGTAGGATGTTCTTTTGATTTTTTTTACTTGTTAGTGCATTTTTATTTCCTTGTTTATATTTTTCTTTATTTTTATAGTATTTCGAGTTTTTCTATTTGTTTAAGTAAAAAATATACTAAGAAAGCAAATTTAAATTTGGAACAAACTTAAATTTGACAAAAAAAATGTTCACAATTTTTCAAATTGTTTTAAAATAGTTGTGTTACTCGTATGCATGTATAAGTACAAATTTTTCGATTATTTTATATTGTGGATTGTAGTCAAAGTGATTTTTAAAGATGGCAGACGCAGTAGAATTTTCAATTATTGCCCGATTTCATAAAAAATTAAAAAAAAATAATAAATAGTTATACAATGTGCTCAAAAATGGTTGTTCATCAAGGTGACTATGGAATTCAAATTTAATTTGCCGTTTCGTCCAAATGACTAACGTAGTTTGTGGGTCAAATCTTTGAAATAACTTTTCACTCACTTTTTCGGCAAAGTGTCGGCTTGTCTTGATTTGTGTTTTTTATATTTACGTGATTTTTGTTGTTGTGTATTATTTCGTTATTAGATTCGAAGCCTTTTTGCATTATTTTGACGGATCTGTTACTTTGACGGCATTCACAATTTAAATTAAGCGGCACATTACGTTTAAATTTCATAGGTGACTTGATGAACAACCATTTTTGAACACATTGTATAATCTTGTCATGTGGTATCATGACATATAATCATAAGAGAATGCCATTATTGTTATGTTAAAAAGCAGCAAATTTAAGATAATATTGCCAACATGTTTTTTTAATATAGCTAGGTAACATGCAACGTATCTGTTAAGAAATTAAAATCATTCATTTCTAGAAAGAGTTTACTTATAATAAAATTATTTTTAATGTCAATATTTCTTATTTTGAGATGAAGCAATTAGGTTTTACTGACGTTTTCTATTTTCTATTTTCTATTTTCTATAGATTTTATATTTATTTTATGAGTGTTACACTTCATAAAATAAAATTAAAAGTAGTTTTAAATAACTTAAAAGTCTGTTTTACACACTTCTTTTTTCAAAAACTAATAATCACACAGAATTTAGCGCTTGTTTTTAAATAGTTAATATCTTTCTTTATTTATGTGAATTTTTTCAGAAACTTTCTTCAATTTGTTATGATTAGCATTTAACTATTGTCATGTCGCAGCAAAAAAATTAATCAAATTTAATAAAAAAAAATTTTTACAGTGTGTTAGTACAAGAAACTTACTTTGGATCTAGTAAATTAAAAAAAATGTTTGTTTTGTTTCGAACATAACAAATTGTTTGTTTTAAATTTGTCGAACAATCATAAATTTTTTGGAATGATTTATATTATTTTAATCTTTTTAGATATACCAGCTTAACGTAGTTTTTTATTTGTTAACATTACACCATTAGGTGAAAATTAATAAAAGACATAGATGTTTTATTAGTTTTTTTAGTTATTCGAGATTTAACAATTCTTTTCTTTTTTTTAATTTTTTTTGGAAACGTTCTGTATATTTGAATATAATTTCAAGCATTGTAAAGGGTGATTATTGGCAAACATGAATAATATCTAATACTTTGTAAACCAAATTTTATTTGTTTAAGATTTGAAAGTTACGAATGAAAAGAAGCCAAAATCACTAAACTTGAATTTTCGAAATTTGGATAAATTCTTTTTAAGAGGTCAAATTTAAATTTGTAATTGATTTAAATTTATGTGAAAAACATTGATGACAATTGTGTTATTTATTTATTTTTTCGATTATTTTGTTCTGCACTACGAAATGCATTTTTTCAGGCCTTGATCTTGGAATAATTCATCAATATTTTAATGATCGGAAATAAATTATCTTTCGCAAAATTGAGTGTTTTATTTTCTTGTCAAGTTATAATTTTGTAAGTGTATTATTAATTTTTCTAGCCTCGGGTTCTTACCATTCTATTTAATTTACCTTAAGAAATATTTTGAAAGCTCTTTTTTTGAACTTATAAATAAAGAAATTATTTCCAAAAAAGGTTTCTTAGTACGTAATACGTTCAGACAAATTAAATGACGTCGAGAAAGCAGGATAATTTTGGTTAGTAATTGATTATTTAATTTACTTAGTAACTCGTAAAACATCGACCTAAAAAAATGGCTTTCCGGAATTAAGAATATTACAGGAAAATACTTGTTTGAATTCTTTTACCGTTAAAAATTTTTTACCCTTTACATAGCAATATCTAATGGAGTTATTGTTTTTTCAGACAAAATTCTGTGGATTAGATTCAAATACTTGATTGAATTCTTTTACCGTTAAAAAATTTTTACTTTTTACACAGCAATATCTAATGGAGTTATTGTTTTTTTAGACAAAATTCTGTGGATTAGATTCTGTATTAATGCAATTTATTAAATGTTAAATGCGTTAAGGAGTGGAAAGGCGCCGAAAAAACTTATAAATTTTGAGTAGTTTAGAAGTTTTATCGGTTCAATTTTTAATCAATATCTATAAGTTACAAAAAGGTGATTTGATTTTATTTGACGGAAAATGAAAAGTTCCGTTTAACGATATTAAAGCAGCTATGACCAATAATTTTGGAGTTATATTGGCGAATTTCCATTCCGGAATCGTC
This sequence comes from Tribolium castaneum, assembly GCF_031307605.1. NCBI lineage: Eukaryota > Metazoa > Arthropoda > Insecta > Coleoptera > Tenebrionidae > Tribolium > Tribolium castaneum. Next base: position 970,913 of record NC_087395.1, on the reverse strand, counting down.
AAACTTTACTCGTTATTTTTTCGCTTGTGCAAGTTTTAGCAATTTTGTGTCCAAGTTGAATTACTTACATTATAAACATCCAAATAATTATCCAAAGGAACAAAAACATAGGCCATGTAAACATGCCCTAACACCACCCATAACATACTTAATGCCTTAATACCATTCAGACATGGAAGTTCCTGAGCATTGCCTAAACGAAACAATTTTTTCCCATTTGTATAAAACGAAAATGCTGTTGCAATCGGATGGACTACATCTATAAAGTACAAGTGTTTTATTTGTATATAGATTACAGAGGAAAATACTCACTTTTCTTCTTATATTGTACAAACACATCGTAAGTGGTAGACGTTATAGTGATTAACCCAATTATCGCAAAGATAACACTGAAATATAAACACAGTTTAAGATTTTTTTCTCAAAAATTATAATATTTTTACTAACATTGCTGCTATTGCTAAGGCGTCTAAAGCAGGACCTGAATCCTTAGTCAAACACAAATCGTCGTCAAAAGTTAGAAACTTGTCAAAAATTTCATTTAAATCCTGGGCATTGCAAGATCTTAACACACAAAACAGTGCTTCCACGTTCTGGAAAATGAAATTAAAATTTGGATTTGTTGCAGTTTGTTTACTTACAATTTTTTCGCTAATATTATTGTTGGAAGGAAAATCAAGTGTAACATAAGTCTTACAAAATTTCGTTTCAATATCTGTTATACTCAAACATTCGTCGTAATTTCCCATTGGTCTAAAATTACCCATAGCTACGCCAGACGGTATTCTAGAGCTAGAATCGATCACTGGGAAAAATAATTAAATTAGTTATGTATTATAAAAGAGGATAAAATTTTATTTTATCTACGAGAGCGGTTGAGAAGATAATGGTGAGTTTTATCGTCGTGTACAACACAAAATTTTATTTCTTTATTTAAATACAGAACCAATGATGGACGATAAAATTTTATTTTAGCATGAAAAAAATTGTAGATAAAATATCATTTTATCGTTTACGATGGAATAAAACTAATTACTTACAAAGTAGAAGGAGATGGGGTGTATTTACAAGACGAGAAACATCTTGTTGGCATTTTGATGATAATTTTAGGTTTGTGTCTGGGGTAATTGTTTTGAAAATGTCTTCATAAGGCACTTGACTGTTACTATTTTTTATTAGTAACAGAATTGTTATTACAATCAGTTCAATATACTTCATTTTTCACTCACTCTTATTCCAAATAAACAGTTGGAATAAGTGGGTGATTTATATTTATATTGTTGATAAAAATTTATCAAATGTTACATGGAATGAACTCTCAGGAGATTCCAGGTTAGCACCTAAGTATTTGATCTTGTTTGTACTTTTATCTTGTTCCTTTTTTCGAAAAATGCTCTTAAAATCAAATTTGTGTAATTTACTATGACGATGAACTATATCATTTTATCAGTAGATAAGTTCTTGTAAAAAACTAGATTATTTAAAAAAATGATACAAATATTGTTTTAGTGGAAGCAAGGTTTAAGATTTTTTAATTACTTTAAAAGGATAGTAAAACCTACAAAAACATTTTTTTTTAAAGTCTTTAAAAACGCAAAAACAGCATTATTCAGTCTTATTTGTATTATTTTTAGCAAAATCTGTTAAATAAAAGATTATTTTTTTTTAGTTTTTATTTAATTCACTGTTTTTTTGGTTCGTTTGAACAAAATTTTACAAAATGACTGAAACGTAAGTTCAAGAACAAATTTAAAGATTTAAAAATGATAAAAACGCTAAAATTTTTGAATTCACTTTTGAATTGTTGGCTAAATTTAAAATAATTTGAGTAAACCAGGTAGAGTTTTATTAATTAAATTGTTTGGTTTTTAAGATTTTTGGTTCAAATATTATAATTAAATCAAGCAAAATAAGTTTAATTACCATTTTTTCTTAATTTCTGTACCAAATTTTTCCGATACAAAGTTATTGTTTTTATGAAAAAGGTAAAAATTGTACTAATTGTGACTTTATTCGGCATATTCTAAACGAGCAAAATAATAATTATATTTCTATAGCTAACAAATTTTATCACACAAAAAGAGCAAAAAAACTTATTGTCTTACCAAATTTTGGAATTTTTTGCCACAGTTTAGCAAAATGTTTTAAATATTTGGTCTAAAAACATCTAAAAGTTAAATATTAAGCGTAATTTTTTGATTAAAATTAAAATGTTAGAATTTCTTGCCACTGTTTAGCAAAATTTTCTGAAATAAACTCAGTATTTGGTTTAAAAACGCCTAAAGGCTAAATATTAAGCATAATTTGCAAATTTTTTTATTTATGTTAAGCTAATTTAGCTATAAAGTTTAATAAAAAATTGTTTTCATTAATGTATTTTAAATTTTCATCTCACTTTGAGCAAAATTGTTCGAAAAAAACAACAGATTGTGACTCAAAAATTTGTTAAAAAAATTCTATAAAATAACAATTTACTAATGTTTAGGCATATTTTTAATTAAATTTTGTGAACTAACCTTGCAAAAGTGCTAAAACGCATAAACAAAATTGTCATTTTTTAAGTAAGTACTTTACTCAATTTTGCTAATTACTGTATTGATTAGATTTTTGCAAATAATTGAATGTTTGATTGAAAAAGACGGAATGTAAATGTAATTTTTCAATTTATTTCGAGTTTATTGGCAAATATGTGTCATTTTTAAACAATTAAAACGTACTGTATTTAAAATGATAACACTTTTTTTTTTAGGTTTTTATTGATGTCCAACGAAATCTCATCAGCAAACAAAATCACTGGATTAAAACTAAAAAAAATTTATATTTTCTATTTTTCAGTCTATTTTAAATGAAGTGTTTTAACAAACAGCATTTATTTAATTAAGATTTAAAAACAGTTCTTGATTTTCCAAAATGTTTTTCATTACAAATACATAAAAAAACACTTAATGTTATTACTCGATTCAGTCTAAGATGCAAAAATATAGCAAATTCAACAATTTTTTTTGTACTTATTTTATAAGTTAATGTCTGACTGAAAAATCTGGAAGGCAATTGAAAAGTCTAAAAAATTATTTTCGAGTTTAGTGTTTTTCGATTTATTAGTGTTTTTTTGAACAATTATTTGTTAGCTGTACTGCAATTAATTTGAATAAATGTAGAAATACAAGTTTATTAACCTACTTATGTTTTATTTTTGCCACAGTTAATTTTAAATTATTAATAAAAGTGAAATAATTCACAAAAATAGGTATGCCTAGTTCAATTTGATTTTTTAATTTTTTTCTTCATATCTCTAATGGAAATTAATTATTGTTTTTTCTCTTACAAAGATACTAAATCACGCAATAAAACAAACCAAAACTTAATTTAATGATTTTTTGGCTCTGTATAGGTAATTTTGCACAAAAAAAACATAACTTTTTTTAACCGATTTTATGAAAATAAAATCGAAAAAAACGTGCCAACTAAATTTAGTTGACATTTTTTAGCCAGGTTTACAAGGATTTATTAAACTGGAGTATATGAAGAAATGCAAGTTACTTATCTCCGATAAAGTTAATTTTAAAGCAATAGAAATCAAATCAAGTCAAACAAATATTTTTTGCATCGTATGCGTCAAAATTTTGAAATAACTATTAATTACAGATAATAATGTATTGTATTGTATGTATTCAGTATCATTGTAAAATTCCACTTAGGATATTTGTAACCAGTTTTAAAAACTGATTTTTATTAATCGAATAATCTAGACTGATAATAACGATTGCACTTTTTATTATAGTATATATTGTGTTTGAAAACTAATTTATTTACGTGTTTTGTCGTGAATTTCAGTTTAATTTAAATTCCATACTGTGTTTAGCTAAACAAGTTCGTTCGTTTCATAGAGATTTCAGATAGCAGATTCATCTTCGATTCAATTCCCAAGTCGCTTCAATTGCATAATTAAGCCATCGATTCCCCAATAATAGGGAGTGAAACACAATTCACAAGGCATTCTAATACGAAAACACCTTAAAAGCCACACAATCAATCTCGCTCTTACAATAGGTGCACCCTCTTATCTTCACTGGAAAGATGCGATAACTCGATGAGAAAACCGGATCTCATTACTCACCACTCCGAAAAATCGACAGAAAAATGACTCAATGCAAACAAATTACAAATATTATTTATGTCAACCGTCCCTTGCCGAAATATTAAAAAAAATGGGTTTTTTACAAAAGATGTACATACAACCCCTTAACTCACCTGAAATTATTTTCAAGTATACAGAGTGTTTCCGAAATTAACTACAATATAAACTTATGCTTTTTTTTATGGAACAGTCTATATTTTTTGCATTTTTGGATGTAACTTTCTACATGGATGTTTTTAAGCTAAATTGTTATTCCTTGGGGAAGTTGAGGGAGTTGACCATCTCAAAGTTAGGTTAAATTTATTCAAAATGAATAAATGGATAACTTAAAGTCGAAGCCTAACCAAAGTGGAAATAAAAAGAAGGAATTGGACTAGTTTCGGTATTTATTTATACCATCATCAGCAGTCAAAACATTCTAAAAACACAGGATAAAACTACGAAAGGATTTACATTTACGTGTTTTTTAAGAACAAAACAATAAAAATGTTACAAATTATTAAACTTTTTTCAAAAAGAAAGAAGGTTAAATCTTGCCGAGTTGAAAAGTGAAAAAAAAATTATTACACAGTACATTGCAACCAACTTGGATTTTGGTCGTCAGGTAAATGTGATATACACCGATTTTACTAAAGCCTTTGATTTAGTTAGTCATGATATCCTGCTTCATAAGTTAACTTTCTTCGGCTTTTCTTCTTCTTCCCTTCTCCTCCTTCAATCGTACCTATCAAATAGAGTTTCCTATGTTTCCTTTAATGGTTTTTCTTCTTTCAATTACTGTGTGAAATCTGGAGTCCCTCAAGAATCAAATTTGGGGCCACTTTTATTTATTCTGTTTATTAATGATTTGTTACTGTCTTTATCCTGTCCTGTTCTTGCGTATGCGGATGATTTAAAAATATTTAATTCTATCACAAATCAAAATGATGCTGACTTGTTACAACTGAACTTAAGTAAAATTGCAGACTGGTGTAACAAATATAAATTACATTTGAATATTAGTAAATGTTGCACAGTTTCTTTCTCTCGATGTCGTTCTCCTTTTCCATCTTCATATTCTATTAACAATTTTACCCTTGAAAAAAAGGATGCCATTAAAGATCTCGGTATAACTTTTGACTCAGCTATGACATTCATTATCCATATACATGTCTAATATGGTTTCCAATTTATATCTCTCACTCTATGCTTCTAGACTCAATCCACCTCAGATTTTAGAAATTTTTGTCGTTTAAACTGGATGGAACTTATCCAGAAGTGGGCACCAGCCAGGATGAGCTGCTTGCAAGACATAACATAGTTGCACTTAACATTAGAAGATAGCACATTTGTCTCAATTTTTTAGATAAATTACTCAGCAATAGAATCGACTGCTCTAACTTATTGGCTCAGATTCCGTTCAATGTCCCACGCATATGTTCAAGATATGAAATTATGTTCCGGCTCCCAACACCTAAAACTAACATTTTGAGTCGTTCACCACTCTTCATAATATGCAGTCTGGCCAATTATAAATGGGATTAAATTGGATTAAATCTATTATTTGTATTATTACATTTTAAATTTATATTAATTTTCGTTATTTTTAGTGTAAGAATACCTACATTTATAATTTCTTATTATTTCTTATTTTTTGTAACAATATTTATTTTTGTCCTGTAACTGATAACCTCGTTGGACAATAAAAATTATTATTATTATTATTATTATTACTACAATCACAAAAAGTTGAATAAATAAAAAAAATTAAATGGAACACTTGATTATTTTATTTTTGCATATAAACTTAACATAACATAACAGTTAAATGTTCTTTGCTAATTACTTATAAGGTATTTAACTTTAAACAGTAGGTACAAATTTTTTTAACTATTGTACTTGAAAAGAGAAAATTTCAGTTAATAATAATATTAATGTTACCTGTAGGCTTTTTTGCTTTACAGTTGTGAAAGTTTTGCGTTTCTAGGATTCTGTGTTTTTGTGTAATATATTTTTAAAAAAAAATTGTTTTTGCCAAAAAATTCAAATTATATAAAAAAATAAGTAGAATTGACTAATACAGTTTAAATCAATATCATCAGTATTAAAAGATGCGTCCATAAATGCTTCGGCAATAAAATCTACTTGAGTGTTCTATTTGAAAAAACAAATTTAGTGTTTTTTTAATAACTATTGAGACACTCTTTATCTAAACCCCTATATTTTGAAAATATTTAGCTGAAACGCGGCTATAATGTAGAAAAAAGAAAAAGTTACAATCTCTAACAATAAACAATTTATGGAGCTTTTTTGGATTAGGACAACCTGTATTTAAAAATTTTTTGGAAGTTTAATTTTATTTGTCCTGTAAAATTTTGTCAAAAATCAAGTAAATAAGTTCAAAAATAAAGTAATTTTTTACGTTTTTTTTGCTACACAGTAGTTAAGCTGTGCCGATTCAGATTCACTTTGTCTGCGTATGTGCGATTTTAGGAATTATTTTTTTATGCAAATTGTGGGTATCCCCCGATGTTTATGCTATTTTTAGATTATGATGTCATGGCTTGTCTTTGTATGCGCATGTGTTACCTTGGGGAATCCCAATTATGTAAATCTCCCTAAAATATCATGACGTCATAGTTATTTTTGGGTCTAAAGTAACACATGCGCATACAAAGACAAGCTATGACATCATGATCCAAAAATAGCTTTCACATCAGGGGAATCCCACGTTTTGCACTGGAGAATCCCTGAAATGGCGCATGTGCAGACGAAGAGAATCTGAATCGGCACAGCTCAACACCACATCGAAAAGTCATTAACTTGGGTTCAACTTTTGGGTATGTGTTGATTCGTTTACATATTTTTCATTTACAATGTCAATTATTTTTGAAAATTTTGTTAAAAAATCACCAAATAGAGTAAAAATCGTGCTGTACTTGCTTTAACGGAAAATGCGCTTTTAATATTGATTTATAGATTTTTTACTTCGTAGTCTTTTTCAAAGAGCTGATAAAAAAATTATAACGCAAAAACTAAAAAAAAATTATATGTTCACATTTTAATAGTGCTTTAATGATTAACCATTTAATGATTGCATCAAATTCTAACGAAACAGCTAACTCCTTCTTGCAGTTGTGACAGAGTGAAATTTTAAAAAAGTGTAGCTGTATTTTTAGTTAGTGTTATTGATTGTTAAAATTTACTTTCTTAATTGTTATTAGTATAATAATCAAATTATACAGGGTGTTTCAAAATTGGCAAACTCCAAGTTCAAAGCATTGTAGAGAATTACTTCGGTAGTCCAAACATACAAAAAAACGTAGAGTTTCGGAGCTTCCCCAAACTGCGTTTGCTTCAAAGTTTAAAAATTTCAGCGTTTATTTATATTTACAGTGATGATGAGTGTGGAGAATAATAATGTAAAACAATCTCTCAAAAAAACAGCTTTATTTTGGAGTAAAAAATTTGGAGTATTTTTTTTAAATTGCTGGTTTATTTTTTTAAAAATCACAAAAATGAAAGATTATTTGACTACAAAATGAAGCAAATTTTTTGAAAAATTGTTTCACATTATTATTTTCCACAACTATCTACATTATAAATAACAATGAACACTGAAAGTTTTAGCCTGCATTTGAAGAAAACGTAATTCAGACCTTATATATTTTTGTTGAAATGCCCCGAATTTTCATTTTGTGTCTAGAGTTGGCCTTACAGTGATTTTCTACAACGCTCTAAACTCGGAATTCGCCATTTTGAAACATCCTGTATTTCCATTATTAGAAGAAATTTTACTGGGTTTTGTAAAATAATCAAAATAATTGTTACGAACTTATTTAATTACAATACTTATTTACTACGTAATAAGTACTTGTGTGGAGACACGGAGTTAATTATTATCATCAAAGGCTAAAGATAGCGATCATTATATTAGCACATAATGAACGACACAATTAATCAAACCATTTTAGTTTTTAATTTATGTAGATTTTTTTTGCCTGTTATTAATATTTAAACTACGCGTATTCGTGATTTAAAACGGCTTTACAATGAGAAACATTGCTTTATTTAATGTATGGTTAGGATTATTTAGCCTAGTATTCATCTGATTCGTTCTCATTGTAATTGTACAAAATGGTTTAATTACATATTTATCTGAATATAAATTATTTATTAAGCTCATGAAGAGCTCATGTACAATTTTAATCGGTCCGTTTTTGTTTTTCTTCTCAGACTTTCCTCGTAGTTACTTTAGCTGTAAACTTATAGATAATTCGACTCATGATAGAGTTGTGTAGTTTCAATTGACCGGAGAGTTCTTTCTGTTTTAGATGCTCCTCAAATTTTTAAAAGCATTTCCAACTTGTTTTATTCTCTGATTGTTCCTTCCATATTTTGCGATTCAACTTTAAATCGGTTTCTTATTATTTATCCGAACTGGTTGAAATTTTGCATACATACGTAATATTTATGACATTACAATAATACAAGGTTATTTACGGAAGAACCCAAACCGACCTTAATTAATACTTAAATAATAAAAAAATTAAAAAAATGTTTTTTTTAGAAAAAAGCGTTTATTTAAAAGTTGCACTAAATAGTAAAAATTGATGTTTTTCTATCAGAGGAAAATATTTTTGCTTACGAATTAGGATTTTAAAATTAATAACGGCTTTGGGAACTGCGCTCAATTTAAGAAAGTAATTCTGTAATGCCGTATTGTTATGACTTATGACCGTTCCTCTGATGAAAAAACATTATTTTTTACTTTTTAGTGCAACTTTTAAATAAAAACTTTTTTCTAAAAAAAAAACTTTTTTTATTTTTTTAATTGGTGATTTTTAGTCTTTACTTATTCTAAACTTCTTTCTCGCTGGGATTTAGTTTCGCCCTATTATTGTAACATCATTATTTTGCTGATTTATGCAAACTTGTTTAGTGGTAGGTGACAGAAAACAGCTGTTAGCATTGAAAACAAATCCTACATTTTGATCTGTGTCTATACTCCATCGTCCAAGATAAATAAATTTAAAAAATAGCGACATTTGTTTATAACGAAGCGTAATGAAAATGATTAGGTATTAATCTATTTCCCAATGACCAACATACCGTTAATGTTGGTATAAGTTACGGTATGTACACATCGAAAACCCATTTGTGAACATAACCTAAATCTTCAAAACCCCATTAACCCCTTTGGGGGGTATTTAACCACATGGGATTGCATTGTCACACAGATTAAGTAAATATGCAAAATTTCAATTTATTGGGACAACGGGAACCCTTTCAAATTAATTTGGCTCCAAAAATATGAAACAGACAGACAAACAACAAAGCAAGTTAAATAAAAGCTTTAAAAAATGTAAAAAATATATTTAAAAAATATACTAAAATAAAAATTACTGTCTTTTATTTAGCTAGATGCAACACTTAGTATTTTCCTAGATCAATGACCTAAAAATTTTTAGTTCGGCAGGATATCAAAAAGATTAAGCAAAATTCGCCGTTTCATATGATTCCAGTTATCCAATTTTTAAAAATGATAACAGAAATACGATTGGTAGGTGACAAAATGATGATTCATTGTTCTAGTTTTATTAAATGTTTTTGACTATGACATATTTTAACAATTTTTAAATAATTTGCCACATTTTTGTTTGTTTGTATGCGTTAAAAAACATTAACCTGTGTCTAATAAAATAATAAATGTACACTATTTTTTTTATTTGATTTGTCACTGAATTTTTGAGACGGTTTGAATTTAATCAAAAATTTGTATGTTGTTTTCATTGAAGCTTTATTATTATTATTATTTTTTAATTAAAAAAGCCAAAATATGCGAAACCAGAAAACTATTTATTAATTTGTCTTGCGTCCACGTATGCGTCATTGTTTAATATTGAGGTGATCGGTGAACTATGTTCGATGATATAATCTATTCGCGTTCCAAATTTACGGTAATGTGAATCATAGTTTGAATAAAGTGGAACAAGTACTAGAGATTTACGATGTTCTAGAAATCGATCATAAATTTATATCATGTACTTGATACCTAAATAATTGACTCTATGATAAAGTTCGTTTTGAAATTAAAATTGTCATACAAGAGATTATTAATTACAACAATTTTTTTACAATTAGAACAAAATGTTGTAAATCGAGTTAAAAACAAAATTTTTAATTCAGGTAAAACTAGCGACTAGCAATTAATTAATTGAATGAGATATAGTGTAATTAACCCCAAGCTATGTAACTTCGAATACAATATTATTGCTTGTATGCCGATAAATTTAATCTAGAGTTAAAAGCAATTGTTACTAGAGTTGTAATAACAGTGTTTACGGAAATAAATTGCTTCCATTATAAAATTGCATGCAGATTTTTATCTACAGGGTTAGTCTGATGCTAAATGCATTTTTACATACATCTAGAAAAAAATAATTAATTGAGAAAAAATTGTAAAAAAAAAGAAAAAAATCACAAGTATTGAGAAAAATATCAAGTATTTAATAAATAAAAATATTTAATACTTTTACTAGACTAACTCTGTATATCCTTCAATTGTGTTTGTAAATGGTGGGATCATGAAATAACAAATACATTTACTTAAAAGTAACTTTATTTTTATGTGACCCTGAAATAACACTATTACAGATAATATTAAATGGAACAGATGAAGACTTACATTTTTCAGTCAGTAATTTTTCAATTACGATCATTGGAGATTCAAACGTTAAATAAAGAGCAACAGCTAATCCAACACTGCACATAAAATCGCCCCAAAAATTAAAAAACTGTAACGGAAAACATTACCACTATTTATGTGTTTGTTGTATTATAAAATCGATACTTAACTGTATAGAATTGCTCCAACATAATTTCAGTCTTGTAACTTGCAGCTCTGAGAATGATAAACGCATAGTGAACCAAATAGAGGGAATAAGAAATTTTCGACAAAAACTGGAATATGGAAGCTGACAAGAAGTTATTAACAGGTCCTGGAAACTGCAAAGTAACTATCATTTACATAGAAATGGCCGTAATTATCTTGCCTCCGTATCCTGAGACACATAAAAAAATTATGCCACTAATGGCCAAAGCCCAAGCTGGGCGATTGAAGGCGATGTAGAGAGAATGAGACCATCTATTGTAAGGAGCAACCATTGTGTCATGGCCTGCATAAACACACGCCAGACCACTGGCGAGACACAACGACCAAAGCAGCAAAATCATTACCTGCAGAAAAAAGTCTTTGCAATTAATTCAATAATTTTAGTAAAAAAACTATTAAGTGAAAACACTCACTTATTATCGACGCTCGTGCTTTAAACATTATTTTAAAAATTGTGTTTATTAACAATTTCCTTTATTAATTGTTATATACTATACAAGACGATAAAAAAACATATAAACAAGTTGAACTAAAATATTGTTCTAAACTTTCTGTTGTAAAATTAACTCGTTTTTCCGTTAGGATTTTAAATACAAAAATGCTTGATTTTATTACTAAAGGTATTTTTATTGAATGAGTTTATTTGCTAGGTGGAGATAAATTCTAACGGATAAACGAATTAATTTTACAGAAAGTTTAGAACAATATGTGTAATAACACAAAATTATTTTTTTATTCAATTGACAATTTTTATTTTCAGAATGTTGTGTATAATTTGCCACTAATTTTTCCACAATGTCTAGAGTACATCTACATCTTATTTACCAATTTATTGCTTCAATTAGTGACAGCTCTACTGTGTCTTATGAAACATGACATTCTGAATAAAAAACCAATACACTAAGAGATTATGAAAAGCTAAAAAAATAAAACTGGTATACAAAAAAATAAAAAAACAGTAAGAATAAATCCAAGTGATCGGAAGAGTGATAAATTAAAAAAAATATAAAACTGCAAAGTAAGGAAATTAAGAAATTAGAAAACTGAAATCATAAGATAGTGAAACAAAAAAACTAAAAAATGCAGGAGTGGAATATAAAATATGCGAAATAAAGAAATACCGACGCAAACTTAAAAACTGTGACTATGAGATTGAAAAACTGGAAGCCTGTGAACATAAAAAAGATAAAGAACAATTTTTGTTTTTGCTTCTCACTCATTATTAAATTGTCTAAATAAAAACATAACTCACAAATTTTAAAATGCCCAAGTCAATAACTAAAATAATAATAAAAAAACTATAAAACTGCGAAGTAAGAACATTAGAAAATTGAAAAACTGAAACTATAAGACAGTAAAACAACAAAAAACTGAAAAATTTAGGAAATGAATATGAAATATGGGAAATAAAGAATCCAAAATGCTGAAATACTGAAAACAAACTGTGATAGAAACACCAAGAAACTATGAGTTTGAAAAACTGGAAGCTAGTAAACATAAAAAATATAAAGAACATTTTTTTGTTTTTGCTTTTCAACGACTATTAAATTGTCTAAATAAAAACATAACTTACAAATTTTTAAATGCCCAAGTTAATAATTAAAATTCTGTAGATTTAAGTGACTGAAAGAGTGATAAATTAAAAAAAACTATAGAACTGCGAAGTTAGAATATTAAGAAATTAGAAAACTGAAGTTATAAGATAGTGAAACAATAAATGTAGGAAATGAATATGGAATATGGAAAATAAAGAAACCAAAATGCTAAAAACCTGAGGACAAACTTGAAAACTGTGATAGAAACATCAAGAAACTATAAGATTGAAAAAATTAAAGCCTTTAAACAGAAAAAATGTAAAAAACAATTTTTTGTTTTTGCTTATCAGTGATTATTAAATTGTCTAAATAAAAGCATAACTTACAAATTTTAAAATGCCCAAGTTAACAACTAAAACTATTAGATCTAAGTGATTGAAAGAGTGATAAATTAAAAAATCTATAAAACTGCGAAGTAAGAATATTAAGAAATTAGAAAACTGAAGTTATAAGATAGTAAAACAAAAAAACTAAAAATATAGGAAATTAATATGGAAAATAAGGAAACCAAAAGGCTAAAACACTGAGGACATACTTGAAAACTGAAACACTAAGAAACTATGAGATTGAACAACTGGAAGCCTGTGAACATAAAAAATATAAAAAACATTTTTTTGTTTTTGCTTTTCAATGACTATTAAATTGTCTAAATAAAAACATAACTTACAAATTTTTAAATGCCCAAGTTAATAATTACAATTCTGTAGATCTAAGTGACTGAAAGAGTGATAAATTAAAAAAACTATAGAACTGCGAAGTAAGAAAATTAAGAAATTAGAAATCTGAAATCATAAGATAGTGAAACAAAAAAACTAAAAAATGCAGGAGTGGAATATAAAATATGCGAAATAAAGAAATACCGACGCAAACTTAAAAACTGTGACTATGAGATTGAAAAACTGGAAGCCTGTGAACATAAAAAAAAAGAACAATTTTTGTTTTTGCTTCTCACTCATTATTAAATTGTCTAAATAAAAACATAACTCACAAATTTTAAAATGCCCAAGTCAATAACTAAAATAATAATAAAAAAACTATAAAACTGCGAAGTAAGAACATTAGGAAATTGAAAAACTGAAACTATAAGACTGTAAAACAACAAAAAACTGAAAAATTTAGGAAATGAATATGAAATATGGGAAATAAAGAAGCCAAAATGCTGAAATACTGAAAACAAACTGTGATAGAAACACCAAGAAACTATGAGTTTGAAAAACTGGAAGCTTATAAACATAAAAAATATAAAGAACATTTTTTTGTTTTTGCTTTTCAACGACTATTAAATTGTCTAAATAAAAACATAACTTACAAATTTTTAAATGCCCAAGTTAATAATTAAAATTCTGTAGATCTAAGTGACTGAAAGAGTGATAAATTAAAAAAACTATAGAACTGCGAAGTAAGAATATTAAGAAATTAGAAAACTGAAGTTATAAGATAGTGAAACAAAAAATGTAGGAAATCAATATGGAATATGGAAAATAAAGAAACCAAAATGCTAAAAAACTGAGGACAAACTTGAAAACTGATACAAACACCAAGAAACTATAAGATTAAAAAAATTAAAGCCTTTAAACAGAAAAAATGTAAAGAACAATTTTTTGTTTGTTTTTTGCTTATCAGTGATTATTAAATTGTCTAAATAAATGCATAACTTACAAATTTTAAAATGCCCAAGTTAAAAACTAAAACTATTAGATTGAAAGAGTGATAAATAAAAAAAACTTTAAAACTGCGAAGTAAGAATATTAAAAAATTAGAAAACTGTTATAAGATAGTAAAACAAAAAAACAAAAAATGTAGGAAATCAATATGGAATATGGAAAATAAAGTAACCAAAATGTTGAAATATAGAGAACAAACTTAAAAACTGTGATAGAAACACCAAGAAACTATGAGATTGAAAAACTGGAAGATTGTGAACATAGAAAATATAAAGAACATTTTTTTGTTTTTGCTTTTCAATGATTATTAAATTGTCTAAATAAAAACATAACTTAGAAATTTTTAAATGCCCAAGTTAATAACTAAAAGGATATAAAGATTTTTCACCTAATTTGGTACATTATTGAGTTTTGAGGGCATCTTGCGAAACAATTGAGTTTTGACTGAAAAACTTGCAAACTGTCTGCGTTTAAAGACGAACTAATTACGAGAATCAATCTTTATCAAATACACAAGCGTAATGGAAAACTTATTTTTTTTTTTTTGAAAACAGAGAAATTTTAGATGCTTTGGCCGATATTTACAAAATAATCAAATAACAACTTTTTGTTCAGTTTTGAACGTTTTAGGATTGGTCTGTTTTATAGTTGGCAGAGCATTGTCTTGCAATTTTTTGAGCATTGGATAAGGAAGTAGGAGGTGCTTTTTATATTTTTATCGGTCAATTACTCATTTCTGTAACAAATGAGACAGCAGTGAACCGGTTTAAGAGCAGATATCTTTGACAGAACGGGATTCGCCTTCTAAATGGTGATAAAATGTGATTTTCTTTTGACAAAATCACATTTTTTAAATTTATTCAACAGAAACTATAAGAATGCTAGAAAAGTATGACTTTCACACAACTACACTGGTGGTTTGGAAAAACTGATAATTAAAATTATAATAAATAAATTTTTAAAATCAAAATTGACAATTGGCGAAAACTGCAATTTTGACAGTTTATTAAAAAATAATTTAATATAAAATTTGAGTATGCATAATTTATTACTATTGTTGTTTTACTACGGATAAGTTTACTGACTTTTAAAATGTCATCGTTAAACTACTCAAATCAAAAGGTTTTAGCTAAAAACAAACCACCATTGATGTTTTTAGTCAATTTTAAGCACTCAAATCAAGTCAAGTTACAAGTTATAGGTCTATTTAAAATTTTACGCAATTTTTTATTTTCAGCGAATCAAGTTGTCAGCGATTTTTTAAATTTTACAACAAAGGAGTGAATAAATTTTTTTAAGCAAACAAATTATAAAAATTAGCAAGTGAGTGTTTGAGCTAAAAATCAACTTAAATGAAGAGATTTTTCCAAAACAAATTACAAAAAGTATTTTTTCCGGGCAAAGTAACGCAGTTTTTCGAAAATTTTTAGTTTTAGCTTGTGCGTAAAAAATTACGATATTTTAGCCATTTGTGAGTAATTTGTGTTTTAGAGCAAAAAAACCATTCATATTAAAATTTCAGATTTATTTCATTTTAGAACTAAAAATTGACGGAAATAACCCAAATAAAGTTATCATAGCATATAAAGTTACAAAAATTTGTCAATATAGGTTAATCCAGACAAGAATATTTTAGGTATAATAAGTATACAACGTGTTAGGGAAAAATTTAAAGGTGGATTCTATTAAGCAAAATTTATGTAAATCAAAAATGCATAGTTTTCCTAAAAAATCGTACTGAAATTAAAGCCCCAAATTTTGAGAACCGCTGAACTAGAATAATAAAAATTAGCGTAAATTTTAATATTATTGACAAAACAGCAGAGGTAAATCAACTTTTTGGTTCATTACGTTATTTTTTGATTTCAATTTGTGTTGTGTTATTATGTTATGAGATCTTAGTAAAACAAGCTACAAAAGTCGTCCATATAAAGCAAAATAACACTGTCTAATAATTATTATTAATTCGTTGAAGCGTGTTTAATTAATTAAAAAATTAGCTCAAATTATTGGCCTTTACTAAAACAAACTTCAAATATTCCGGGCAAAGTAATGCACTTTTTGCTAATGACTTGGATTTAGTTTGTTTTGGATCTAGAAATTAATTCTAAAGCTTAAAGAAATCAAAAGATTTTAGATAAAAAGTTACAAATATTGCCGTTTCATTTCAACTTCTTATAAATAAAAATATTGTGCTAAAACAAGTTAAAAAATCAACGTTTTTAGTCATGATATGTTTACACCTGTTTAGCAAAAATTTTCATTTCAGAGCAAAATAACGCTATCCACTAGTTCTTTAGTTTTAATTTGTTTTGGAGTTTTATTTGATTCAAATTATGAAATAAAAGTCAAAAGAAAACTATTTCACCCAGTTGTTGGCAATTAGAACAAGAAATTCTTTCATAAAAAATATTTAATAAATAGAGAATATACATAAAAAAAATAAAATTTGTAATAGTTGTGACTAAATGAAGAGATTTTATTGAAATCCTTACCTTCTTTAATTTAATTTTTATTTCGCCACTTTTAATTTTAAAAATGAAATAACCCAAAATCATGCCGATGACATACGGACCAAATCGCCCATACGTTTGCTCATAGTAAAAAAATATATAATTTTCTGTATCACTCCTACAATAAAAATTATCACCATATTATTATCTCCTAAGTTTATCATTTGTTTTCACTCACTTTCCTCCAACCATAAATCCAGTAAATTGTTTATTGTAAGCAACTCCAAATGGTATAACAATGCTAATAATAATAAGAATCACTAAACCAATCAAAGTCCATTTTGGCTTTCTTTTCAATGGGAGAAGAACAAGTGGTGATAAAACAAATAGCTGCATGTCAATGGATAAATACCATGAGTGTGGTACACACTAAAATGAAATAAGTAAAAAATTGCAATAAAAAAAATACAGTAAAGTTTACAATTTGATCGTCGTGTACATAGTTCTGAATGTATAATAAAGCTGCCCACCAGCGTTTTCTACAAGGTATTACTAAGTGTTCATCAAATGAATTCCATAGAGGACCACTTCCTAAATATTTCAGTGTTGTTGCATAAACTAGAATTATAACTCCTAAAGCTGGAGTTAACCTGAAATTCAATGATGAAATTAGTAAACAAATAACGCAAAAGTTGTTAAAAAATACATATGTGGAAAAATAAAGAAGAAAAACTAAAAGTCCCTCAAAAGTGAACTAAAAACAAATAAAAGATCACAAAAATTAGATCAGTGCAAATAGCAGGTCAATGAAGAAAGTATGGAATATATAAAACAATTGTATTTATGTTAAAAAATGTATAAAACAATTATTTACCCTTAACTTTTTTTTGTAAAATCACAATTTTTTCGAAATTTTTGTTAGTCTATATAAAAGCATGAGGTAACGAAAATTATCATTTTTATTGTTCAGTTGTACATTATTAATTATTATTTCCTTTAATAAACATTCATAAATGGTATAAATAAGAAACATATACTGAAACAATAAAAATTAAATAGGACCGTTTGTAAGAACTTTAAAAAAACGAATAAAAGTAAATAAAATAATGTGATATCAAGAAACATTTCAGACAGTATCAGAAAAAGTTTCAAATTCGAAAAATTTAAAAGGACAAAAATAAAAATATGAAAAAACCACAAAGTCGATAAAAGTAAGTAAAATAAGGAATAAATATTATAATGAATATTAATTAAAACAATATCAAATCACAAAAGAAAAATAAAAAAATGTAGAAGATAAAAAAATTATTATTTAACGTAAATATTAAAAAAAGATATAATATTTATGAGAAACAAATAGAATAAATAATTGCAACACAAAAATAAGAGCAGAAGCCTAAAAAATGAGAGATTTATAACAATCAAAACTAAAAAATTATAAAACATAAAAGAGCAGAACATAATAATAAAAAAATATAAGAAGAAAAGATTTTGGAAATAATAACAAACAGAATTTAAACAAAAAATAGTATTAAAATAAGACAAAAAAACTTTAAGAATTATTAAAAACAGAACTTATCAAAGACAAAAATTAATCGTACATTGGAGCACAGAACATAAATAACAACAAAATACCAAAAGTCTTTACAAAGTTAACAGACCAGATCACATAATAAAAATTAAAAAACGGAAAGTAGATAAAAAAATGCAAAAATCTAATGAACTTAGACTAATGCAAACCATAGGTTAATAAAAGCAGTATGAAATACATAAAACAATTATTTAGCAGCAACTTTTTTCTGAATTCGCTTTTTTTTCATCACTTTTTTCTAACAATAGAACAATGTCATAGCTGAAATAACCAATTTCGTCACAATGGAAGTTTCTAAAACCAATAACTGAAGTTTTTTTAACTTTTAAAACAAAACTTGTGTTAATTAAGAAACAAAAATATTTTTTTCACAGAAACCAATGTTACAATTCCTGACAAAATAAATAAGGTCATTAAGAAAAACACACTGGAACAATGAAATGCAGAATTTATCAAAGTTAAGAGAATGAAACAAAAGAACGCAAAACATCAACGAAAAAAGTGAGAAAACGGAACATCTTTATAAGATAAATTTAAAATAGTTATAGATACAGAGATTAATAAAATCGCAAAATAAAAATTAAAATGAAAAATTTGAAGAGAGTAAAATAAAAGTGAAAATGAGATAAAGTCGACAATGACAATAGCAAGTAAGAATAAAACAAAAAAAAAATACAAAAATATTGATGAATGTAAGAAATGAGGGTAAAACGAAAACTAAAAAAATTAGACTACCAAACATCAAGTTAAGAAAAACAAAAAAAATAAAAAAAAGTAAAAAAACTAAAATAAATTCAACAAGAATTATTTTTTTGTTACAAAATTTGAGCAACACTTTGGAATTTTTGTTACTCACATTTATTACACAACAAAATCAATCCCAGAGAGTTTTAATTACATATTATCATGATTTTTGGATAGAAAATAGAAAAAAATAGAAAAAACACAGATAAAAAACGAAAACAAAATGTAGAAACTGTTAAAAAATGCAAACACATGAATTTATAACATTCAAAACTATAGAAGTAAAACAAAAAGGAGCAAAACGACGAAAAAGTGAGTAAACGGCATTTTTTATGAGATAAATTTAAAATAGGGACACAGAAATTTAAAAAACACAAAATGGAAGGAAAAAGAAATAAAGTCGTTAATATTAAGTAAAAATAAAACAATTAATGAAAAACAAAAATATTGGAAAATGTGAGAAATTAGGAAAAAACAAAAAGTTACAAAACAGAAAAAAAATATAAAAAATTGAAATAAATACAACAAGAATTAATTTTTTGTTACAAAATTTGAACAACACGTTGGAATTTTTGTTGGTCACATTTATTACACAACAAAATCAGTCCCAGAAAGTTTAAATTACATATTTTCATAATTTTTGGATAAAAAATAGAAAGTAGAAAACACAGATAAATAAGGAAAACAAAATACAAAAACTGTTAAAATATGCAAACATATGAATTTATAACATTCAAAACTATAGAAATAAAACAGAAAGGAGCAAAACAATACCGAAAAAGTGAGTAAACGGAATTTTTTTGTGAGATAAATCTGAAATAGTTATGGACACAGAAATTAAAAAAAAGCAAAATGGAAAATAATGAGGGTGGAAGAAGAAATAAAATCGTTAATATTAAGTAAAGATAAAACAATTCTTGAAAAACAACAATATTGGGCATGTAAAAAATTAGGAAAAAACAAAAAGTTAAAAAACAAAAAAAAAGATTAAAATAAAAACAACAAAAATCAATTTTTTGTTGCAAAATTTGAGCAAAACGTTAGAGTTTTTGCACTTACTTCAATCACACAACAAAATTAATCCTTGAGAGTTTTAATTACTTATTCTTATAATTTTTGTAAAAAAATAGAAAAGTTTTAATCGCTTCAAACTGGTAACATACCGTATGTACCGATGAACGTAGAACAAAACCATATTAAATTTTTTCCCTTTCGCTTCATATTTCAGAAACGTGTACACAATTACCAATCCTCCAATTAAAAAAAAAGTGTCCACTGATACAGACGATCCCACAACAAACATGTTTGCAGTATCTTTAATAAACTACACATTTTTTTAATAAAATATTATAAGTAAGTAACTAATTGATTCACCTCCGAAATTGCAAAATAATTAGCAATTGGTGCCATAGCTCCATTCACATGTTCATGAGCTGTTACAATCCACATCATTGTGAGTGCTTTCATTCCATTTAAGCACAGCAGTTGATCTTTATTTTTTGTTGTTGCCATCAGTTTTTTCCCATTTGTGAAGTAAGAAAATGCAATTGTGAGCTCATTACCAGGCTCTTCAAATAAACAATTCGATTATTTCTTGCTACAAATACTCACAACAACTCACTGTATTTTTTGTAATATAGGTAGACATCATAACAGGTTGAGAGAAAGCAAAGTAATAGAAAAATGCCTAGAATTGCTCTAAAATTGTACAATTAGTTCAAATAATTTTTACTTTAAAAAATACATTGTTGCCGTAGTTCCAGGTGCCATTTGCGAGTTGTTTCGTGTGTAACAATAATTATTGTCAAAAATATAAAGTTTGTGTAAAATGGTTAAGTCTTCAGTGCTACACTCATTTGGGACACAAAATGCAGAATAACGATAAATTTGATCTGAAATTATTTTTGCTTGTCCACCTTTTGTGATACCAAGTGAGATGTTTTTGCCTGTAATTGGAATTTTCCCCAAACAGTATTTACCAGTCAATTCGCCATTTTTCACACCCAAACATTCGTCAAAATTTCCCAAATCGTAAAAATTCCCAGCTAAAACTCCAGTTGGAAATTTGGCTTTGGCATCAAACACTGAGAATTAAAAATATGAACAACTTTCAAAAACCAAGATAAAAACTTACTTTGCAAAGCCCATTGTTCCATTTTTAGAAGTCCATTGTAATAGAGGTCGAATTGTTTTGAACACTCTACTGAAATATTTTTCATTTCATTAGCTGAACTTGGAATAATTCTGAGAAAAATCACAAATATACCAACTGTAGACAACATAACTGAAATGTTGATGTAATAACAGGTATAGTGTATATTCACTTATCTTAATTGAGTGTCAAAAATTTTATCTGAATGAAGTATCTAAGTAATTCGTTATTGTTAGGTGTGTTTAAAGAGCGTTATCTCTATACTGAACACGTGAATGTGCACTACCATATTTCAAAAAATATTTGATAGAAATCAATCAAATTCAAGCTAATGTTAACAGGAATATGATAAAAAATTAAGGAAATGGGAGGATAGAAGCTAGAATCCTGTTCGTATAATACATTCATAAAGGTTACTTGTATCATAAGGTTTTATCTGGAATTGGATATTAACTGACGGAGTCTTTGATCATGGTTGAAAGTTGACTTGACAGATTTACACACCTTTAGTGTCGACAGAGGAAAAGGATAAGCCGCTTTCGGTGCATTTTAGAAAATTGCACGAAGGAAATTAAAGCGTTCTGTATAAATACTGGCGCTCGAAATCTTTGGAAGGTTTCAAATAATTGTAGATTAGTCAGATTGCACTTATTGACTACATTTAAGTTTTGATGAATTATATACTTGTTTACACAATGTATCATTATTTTTTTTGGAGAACTTCTTTTATCTAAAGAAAAATCCTAGTATTAAAAAAACATTGAAGGAATTTTTAACTGTAATAAAATTCATAACTTGGATGTAGGCAATTTTTGTAATAATTCCAGAAACAGGTCGCTTTTTGTTTTATCTTATCCATCATTTGTTGAATATGGTTTTTGATTGTCTGCTGTTAAAACTGCACAGCCACTTCCAACTTTTTTTTCAAATGTAACGGTGTGACATCTCATGTGAAAGAGCACTTTGCAAGGAATACAACGCAATTTTTGTTTTCTGAAGATTTTCAAAGCCTACGCGATAAAAAAATGAAAACCAATTTTTATAACTTGAAATTAGGCAAATTACATTAGAAATGAAATAACTAACTAAATAACTAGAAATAACTAACGTTATGTTATATTCCAAGAGAAGAACGGTGCCCATTTTGAACAATTGTTGCATTAAATAATGTTCAACTTATAAAATTGGTTTTTATTTTATTATTACGTAGACTTTGTAAAGATTTAAAAAACAAATAGTGCATTGTAATGCTTGCAAAAAGGGGCATTTATACGAGGTGTCACTTGATATACCATTACATTTGAAAAAAAAGTTATAGGTGGCTGTGCATTTTTAACAACAGATAAACAAAAACCATATGCACCAAAGAGTAGGCAAGAAAAATTAAAAATAGACCTGTTTTAGAAATTTTTACCAAAATCGTCTAGATCAAGCTTATGAATATTATTCCAGTTAAAAATTCGCTGTATGTTAATTGAAACAATTTCGAAAACAATACATAAAATACTCATTTTAAAAAACTGTCTTAGAAATTATTTTTTCGAAAAAACAATAAAAAAAATTTTTAATTTGAAAATGAACGTTACATCGTAGTCTACTTAAATCGATGTGTATTTTTATTATTTGTTTTATTATAACTTGATTTTTTTCACATTTATAATTTAAAATTATTTAAAATAGTTGAAGTAAAAACTTGGTTTTCACTCCATTACAGATCAGTTCTATTGAAAAATAAATGAAATGTGACTGAAAATCTGAAATTTACTGTTCAAACTAATCTGCAAAAAAAGTTGATTAATAAAACATTTTGAACGAAACTTAATCAAATGGTAGATGAGACAGGTTAAGAAACAAAAATAAAAAAAAATAAATAAGAAATGAAAGAAATAACTTTGAATCATATCTCCTACATATTCACACACCTAAAATTGATTTGTTTTTTATTACATTTGTTTGAATTGTTATACTCCACATTTATTTTTATAGTTAAATTATTTATTGTCTGCCACTAGTTAACAAGAAAAACATGGTCTTTAAACATGGTTTTTAACAAGTTGAATTGGCGCAGACGGTAGGTTGAAAAATATATTCTTAATTTTTCTTTTAGTGAAAAATATTAGACGATTGAATTGGAAACGAAAAAAATAAAAATCCAGGAAGAGGTTTAAGTTACTACACTAGCAAAGAAAATTTGCATGCGTTTCATATTGAATAATAAAAATTTTTTAAGTAAAAACTTTGTTTGTTTTCACCCCATTACAAATAACAGTTCTAATAAAAATTAATATAGGTAATTGAAAAACTGTAACGTAATTTAATGTTCAAACTCTTCTTGAGAAAAAAGTTTTTGACCGAAATATAATCAATTGGTAAAAGAGAAAGGTTGTAAAGCAAAAATTAAAATCAGACGTAAAGGATTAATTTATTTAATGTATTGAATAATGTTTTTTTAGTTAAAAAAGGCGATAAAAAATTAATTCAAGTGAAACAACCAATAAAGAAGCCAAAAATTAAAAAAACAGTAATTTGAACAGCGAAATTAAAGACTTAAAAACAAGGCTTTATTTTTTAGATCATCTTCTCTGTAAAAAAAATTTTAAAGGCTTTAGCAAGTCGACAGAAGCTTATTCATTAAATGAGAAATATTGAGAAACTAAAATTTAAATTAGGAAAAAAATTAACAAAGTTTAACAAAAATTAATTTAGAATAGATATCACTAATAGATATTTTGAAGAAACTTTTTTAGCTAAAGAAGGCTAATAAATATAAACTGAAAATGATAAATAAATTAACTTTTTTCCGGTGTGTTAAATTTACAATGTAGTCATAATTTCAAAAATGTAACAAAAAGTTGGAGTCTTTATTTAATTGCGTATTTTATTTTGGAACACTCTGTATACAAATTAAAATATTCCTAGAAAGTGTCTGATGTAACACATGTTGTTTCAAAAGATCAAATTGGTAGCATGCACAGAAAAAACGTTTTGGGGTTATGGAGCATGCACGCACTTCTAGGACAGTCTGTTTTTGTCCCAAGAAATCTTCAAAAAAAATAACAGTAACAAATAATTCCAGTAATCTTTTAATACCAACGATACAATTAATTATTCCAGAAACTTTCAAATAATTTCAAGAAATTACAAATAATTATAGATCTAATTTTTGTGTTAACAGTGAATATAGGAAAACTTTATGAACCCAGATAATTGCAATTTCCAGGCTATAAAGTAAAAATTTTGCCAAACTTGAAATATAAAATATAGGTATTTTAAAAACTTGTAGAGAGACCACAATTTTTTTGTAAGTACTTTAAAATTCACCAAGTAATTACTTCGTTAAGTAACTACTTTAATATTTAAGAGATTTTGGTTGTATTTTTCAAAAAAACTTAATTATTTTTTAAACTATCAACTTTTAGGAATAAATTTAAGAAGTAAAAAAAATTAGAATAAGGCGCTGAATAATACGTAGTTATAAAATACAGGGGGTCTTATTTAAAAATATCTAGTTTTTCTAATACAGCGTGATTCTTAAATAGACCGCCAAATTCTACCCATGATAGTATCAAAGGAGTACATGCTCAGAAAAATAGTAAAAAAAATACAACTAATTTAAACTCATGAGCGCCGTACATGACACGGATTAACGCAATAAAAAGGTAAATATGCTACAGATCGACTCTATTTATTCTTGGAAAGCTGTAATAAAATTTTGACGGTCTATTTAAGAATCATCCTGTATAATCATTTAATCTAATAATGTGCTTGCAGACGCACTCAATTGTTAAAAATATGAGATAACTTCCGATTGGTTAAAGCAAATTGCAAAAACTAAATGGATTTGTAAAGCATAAGTGCAATTTTAAATATGTTTAAATATACAGGGTGATTCAGATAAGATAAAGAGCCTGACAAAGTAAATGAAAATAGTTTTTTGTGTTGCATCGCCAGAAAGTCAGGCTCTTTATTTTATCTGAATTATCCTATATATAAGGTGGTGATTAAAAAAACTATGTTGTAGACTGCACTGTAAAAATAGAATATTCTGTATAGAACTGTATAGGACAATTTTAAAATCTGCACTTTGGCCTTTGACTCATTTCGATAGATGTAATCGAGCTTGCCCTTATAACTGACTCGCCCAGTATGTAACTATTTCTGAATTCGGAAATAAAATTAACTAGACGCCCTCTGGTGATGACTTTTGAACTATGTCGAAAACAGTAAAGAAATTTTCGTAATGCCACATTTAACTGACATTTAATGAATTGTTCAATAATTTTGCGTGTATAGTGTTAATTACTTACAATAGAAAGAATTACTTGAAAAGTACGTGGTGGTAAATACTAGCGTTGACTTTGGTTCTGTAGTTTTTCGTGGTATAAAGTGTTTATTGTTGGAACTTGAAAGTGGATAAAAAGTGAAAAATATTTAAATTTTGATTACAAAGTGTTATCAAACAGTTATCTAATTAAAGATTATAAGTAATGGATCACAGCGAACACAAAGTTTGGCTCAAGAAACCAATAAATTAGTGAAGTGTTATGAATTTTAGGTTAGAATTTTACACTGAAAAAATCATGAAATGCTGCGGTAAATCTACAAAACTACAATAAAGATTAACAAATGCTGATACATTTAAACGTAAATTATGCCAAAAGGTAGGCTTTTCAATGTCTTTGTAATAATTTTCCAATAAAGAAAGTGAACCAAACAGTCATTCGTTATTCGTGTTTTCCTCGTCATCTCTCATTTGGCAACATAAGTTTCTTGCATCAAAGATGCAATAATCATTCCGCATAGGCAATGTAATAATTGTGAAGCCCCAAAATTCGTACAACGCTCAAAATATCCGAATAAACATTTTCCCCCATTTATGGTTACTGTTTTCGACCTAGCTCAGTGGCGCCCCCAACGGTAATTTTACTTCCGAATACAACGCGACATCAGGTGATCCATCAAGTTGTCAAAAAATTTTTCACAATTTTGAAATGTCCTGTTTCATACTTTGCTAGTTATCAATTATTATCAATTTTTGTTCCTTGAAAATGTAGGTACATAACAATTTTTTAGCCACGTCTCCAGTTTCAGGATTAGCTTCCCCAAACCCATTATCAGATACTAATAATATTAACGCCTACAATATGTTTGCATAGGACCTCGGTGGTTCTTGCTTAATTGTCTTCAATTAACATTTTTTGTCCGCACAGCATTTAACGTGAAACTAAATTTCCTTACAGAGTTAGCTTCGAAACCAATTTACTTCATTATTATCTTTGTAATTATTATTGTTTACCTGGCTGTAGGTAGAATATAGAGACACAAAAAGATTTGGTTTAATCACATCCTTGTGATATATCGTCTCTGTTTATGGCTTAAAAGCCTCGAGGCGCTTTGTGAAATTCATTGCGGTCCGAAACAATGGTTTTGACACCGTGCTTAACCCAATATTGGCCGCTACAGCATATTTCACTTTTAATACTAAATGGATGGAGCTCGGTTCGTCTATGTTTATTAAATTACCATCGAAGAGCCGGTGATATTTAATATACGTATTAATTTGCCAACGAGATGACTTTTCAAAGGTGAAATATTAAAAACACCCTGTACAGGGTGCTGCATTTTAGGGGATCTCCGAAACTAAGAGGTTTAGAGAAAAACGAGTGACATATTCTTTTGAAAAAATAACTTTAGTCAAAATCACAAATGTTTACAAAAAGTTAACATTTTAGCGAAATCTTAAAAAAAATATATTTTTTTTATTATAAAACATACACACTTGAAACAAAGACATTACAGGCACTTTTTCACAGTGAATTTAATAATGCTATTAGCTTTCTTTTAACCATTTGTTTAGCTGGAATAACGTAATGTTTAATTTTTTAATCATAGGCGGCTGTGATATTTTTGAAAAATTAATTTTTTTCTGATTTGTTATGTTTATTTGTGTAATACATTATTTTTAAATTAAAAAAAAACAAAACATATCGCTTTTTCTTTATAGTAGGCCATGAATACGTTTTGGAGTTTCAAATGAAACTATGAAAATTGTATTAGCCAACAAGTACTTATTATTTATTGATTTATTAAATCTTAATTAATTCAAAAAACAGCATAATAAATTATTATTAGATCAAATTTTTGCAATTATCAGAAATTATTTGTTTTTTGATTTAAAATGGCAAGCTTACATTGTCATTCTATTTTCTAATTTTAAATATAAAATGTCGGATGAAGAAACATCTTATTAATTGTATGATTGTGTGTCAATAAAATTTTATTTTACAAAAATGTCAATCCAAACACCAAAATCAAATCCCATCTGCGGTAAAAAAATACTTAACATTGTCAACGTCACCTACATTGCACTTCACTAAATCATAAAAAAGTGTTAATAAATGGTAGTGACACAACGTTTTCAATTTTCTGCACATTTTTTATGTTATTAAAATCTACGACGATCGTAAATTCAATTGAGAATAACTTTAACATAGCTTATTTTTATAATTTCAAATTTTTCACTTTAATAACCGTTCATAAAATTCCTAGATTATTCACACCTTTTATGTGAAATAATTTTTCCATGGCCAACTACACAGTGATTCTACTAATAAAAGTAAAAAAATAATAAGCACAAAAAACAAATACAATATTTTTCATAAATTTTCAAGAATTTTTATACTCCCAAAAGTAATTAATTACGTGAAAATTGAAATTTACAGTAAACGTACCCTAATTTACCCAAATTAGTACCAAAGCTACAATTTTTCATAACAACAAATACAATGAACGTCTAACACAAAATTATAAGTTAGTATGGGTATTTTCAGATCTAAAGAGTTTATAATTTATGGTTAAAAATTTGCTAGTTTGTTAATGATAAAGGCATTCAACAGCGATATTTACACTTTATTTACTCGTTAATTCTACCTGTTACGATCACGTGCAAAACGTCAGCCATATCTTATTGTTTATTATGTAAATATAAATAACTTATATTCACTTGATAACTAAAAAAAAAGCTTATCTATACCAATCAGCTGTTTCAAAAATCAAAAATGATTTAAAAGCTGAGCGCTACCATAGGCTTGTGCTAATGTGCTATAAATAAGGTGTTACAATTTTGTGCTGTAAATAAGGTGTTGTGCATTTTGTGCTATAAACGACAGTTTTTTAATTTTTCGTTAATTATTTGTGGTAATACCTTAATAAGTAACTAAGGTTTAAGGTTATGTTAAACTGTAGTCAATAGCGTTTTGCATTTCTTTTGGACTTTCAAACATTTATACTTTACACAAAGAGTTATACTGATATAAATGACGTGATCAATGCTCGTACTATAACCAATAATCCAATTTTGTGCTACTTTTTATGAACATTAGTTTTTACATGTAAATTTCATATCAGAGGCGTACGCTTCTAGAATTGCTGATAATAATTATTATTCTATCCTCTGTTCCTTTTGTGTCCTTTCCGTGGCCTACCTGTGCTTGTTTTTTTATTTTGAGTCACTACGAACGGCCGCGTAGTGTGAAGCGTGTGTCCTTGTCTTTATTCCCTTGCCTGATTGTATTTATCAACTCACTCATAATGAGTGTCTGCTATAAATGCAAAAGTAGCGTCGTGAATTCTATCGCTTGCTTAAATTGCAAAAAAGCGTATCACCCCAGTTGCTTAAGAGCCTTTAAAAACTATTCTGCGATTGGTCAAGATCTGACATCAATAAGTGCATGCCCTTGTTGCGATAAATTAAAATCTTTACAAAATCCCACTTCTCCGACTCTAAATATCTCTACTAATACTATATTTGAAGACCTTGGTATCCTAAAGCAAGAAACCGACTTAATAAAAAAAACTCTTGATGATTTAAAAACGTTTATAACTGAATCACCGACTACTGTTTGTACTTTTGATAAAATAGATGAATATGTACGCAAAAGTTTTGATGATCTTGAAAGCAAATTAATTTCTTTGTTAAAGGATACCCTTAATCGTGAAATTGAGAAATTAAAAAAATCAATAAAAAACGAAGTAATAGCAGAAATCTCTACTAATTTGAACCGTACCAATGATAATATTAAAACTGCCAACTCTTCTGATTTAACTTTGAAATCTACAAATTCAAAGAATGTAAGTACCCAGTCCGTGTCTAAGACGAACAGATATAAAGTTCGTATATATGCTGATCAAAAAGGACGTCATTGTATAGACTTATTAGAAACTTATATTCCAGTTAGCAAATATGTGATCCAATCCGTAGTAAAACCTTATTCCTCGTTACAAGAGCTTCTTAAAACTGAAAACAACAACGAGCAACTTGGCAATAATGATTTTGTTGTAATATACGCTGGAAATCATGAAGCACAAAAAGGAAAAATCCCTGATGAAAATACTCTAAATGAACTTATCAATCATAAATTTTTAAATACTAATATCATTCTTATCGGCTGTCCATATTTTGTTAATCGTCCCATTTTGAATAATTTTGTTTATGAATTGAATTGTAATTTTTATAATGTGGCTAAAAATAATAAGAACATATATTACTTAGACTCAAACGATAAAATTTTTGATCAATTCAAGACGGATAACTTTGTAATAAATAAAGCTGTTAAAAGGTGCATTATAAAAAACCTGGGCGACCTAATCACTGAGTGCCAAGACCATACAAATAGATCTGCAGTTGAACAAAATCCAGTAGCAACGTTTCTTGACACATCTCTGCCATCAGTTGATAAATCTGACTCTCAGTCTTTTTAAATCGCTTCGTCTGTTTACAGCCCTCACATTCTAAAATATCTATATCAATCAATAAAAAAACTGTCAATAGTTTTCATGGCATCTACCAAAATGTTAGGGGATTAAAATCAAAATCAGTTACATTTTTTAATTCATTTTTATCTACGTCTGATGAATTTGATTTAATTGTTATTACTGAGTCTTGGTTAGATGACACCGTCTTGGATGGTGAATTGTTTTCTGATAATTATTATGTTTTTCGTCGGGACAGAGATCTCCGCCACCTGGGTATCCATAGAGGTGGTGGTGTGCTTATAGCAGTTAATAACAAATATAACTGTCGTCAACTCGATATATCTAATATTGGTCGTAGAAGTTCTCCTGCTATTGATCTGGTTGCAATAAAAATAAATGTAACAAGTTATCAACATCTCTTCGTGTTTGTAGTCTACATTCCTCCTTCTATTTCCTTTAGTGATTTTGACAATTTTTTTGATCTTCTTAATAATTTTGACGAGATTAATAATGACAATGTTTTATTCTTAGGAGACTTTAACACTCCTTTATTCAGTGGATTTTCAAAAAACAATTTTAGTATTTCTCTTAAACACTTCGCTTCTTTTCATAATTTTAATCAATTCAATAACATACGTAATAATAGGAATAATATATTGGATCTCATCTTTTCCAACATGGACTGTGCCGTTAGCAAGTCCTCTTTCTCGTTTGTTCCTGAAGATCCTTTCCATCCGAGTTTGGAGTTTACCCTCGATATTGTAGCAAAAACTCCTGATAAGTTCTATATGAATAGGGACCACGTCGCATTTAATTTTAAAAAAGCAAATTTTGATTGTCTATACACTACTTTACAGGTAGTTGATTGGTCCGAACTGGAGAAGTTTAGCGATGTGAATGAGGCATGTCGAGTTTTTTATGAAACCCTCTACAATTGTTTTGAGTTATTTGTTCCAAAACTATTTTGTCGTAAAAACTACCGCACATTTCCTACTTGGTTCAACACTGACATTATCAATTGTCTACGTCGTAAATCTAACATTTTAAAGAAATATCGTCGAACTAAAAATATGCATTTCTATGAGGAGTTTAAGAAACTTCGATCTCTTTCAAAATCCCTAATAACTACTGCCTATTCTCAATACATCGGCCACATGGAAAACACTATCTCCAAAGATCCAAAGAAATTCTGGTCTTTTGTTCAAGCTAAAAAGCGTAACTCTAGAATTCCGGGTGTGTTGTATCATAATGGTAATGCAATATCAAATCCTAATGATATAGTAAATAGTTTCGCTAAATTCTTCAAAAGTGTTTTTTCTGACATGACATTGACTTCAGATAGTCCCTCGATGATGACGAATCTAAATAGTTTTATTACTGTTAACGAGATTAATGAGCATGAAATAATCCGGGTATTAAAGCGATCTAAAGACACACTTACTGCTGGTTGTGATGGTATCCCCAGCTTTTTATTAAGGGATTGTGCACATATTTTTTCTAAACCACTCGTATACATTTTTAATTTAATATTGCAAACTTCGACGTTTCCTAACATATGGAAAATAGCACACGTTTGTCCTGTCTTCAAAACGGGTGATATAACACAAATTCAAAACTACAGGCCAATTTCAATCTTGTGTAATTTCTCGAAAGTTTTTGAGTCAATTATTTACGACCGCATCTACACTTCTGTAAAAAGATTTATATCACCTTCGCAGCATGGATTTGTTGAAAAAAGATCAACTGTTACAAATCTAGCCTGTTTTACTCAGTTCATATCTGACGCTTTGGACAGAAAAGGTCAGGTTGATGTCATTTATATGGACTTCAAAAAAGCATTTGATCAAATTGATCATCATCTGTTATTGTTAAAACTTGATCAGTATGGTTTCTCCGGTTCTTTGCTATCCCTAATAAAATCTTATCTTGCTAATCGAGAGCAAAGGGTTAAATATCGTAACTACATTTCGGATAGTTACGTTGCAACTTCGGGTGTGCCGCAAGGTTCCAATCTTGGACCCTTATTATTTTTGCTTTTCATTAATGATATATGTGGTTCTTTATCAACATGCGCTAAACTTCTCTTTGCCGATGATCTTAAAATTTACACAGAAATAAAATCTATAGAGGACTGCCTCACTTTACAGAACAATATTAACGCAGTAGTGAAATGGTGTAATGAAAATCGCCTTTATCTAAACCCATCCAAATGTAACGTTATGTCTTACACTAAAAAGCGCGAATTCCTTGAATTTGTATATGATATTTCGTCCGTAACACTGCATCGTACCTTTATTATTAAAGATTTGGGAGTTATTTTCGATACTGAACTCGCATTCAGTGAGCATATTAGGGATGTTACGGCTAGAGCGATTAAGTCATATGGATTCATCTATAGAAATTGTCGAGATTTTAAGAACTTATCAGTTATGAAGACCCTATTCTTCTCGTTAGTTAGAAGCAAACTGGAATACGGCGCACTTAGTTGGCACCCGATTTATAAAATCCATATAGATCAACTCGAAAACATACAGCGACGATTCCTAAAATTCCTAGTTTTTATAATAGATGGAAATTATCCTATAAGGGGCTATGACCAGAACTTGCTTTTGAATAGATTCGGTCTCCAATCTTTACAGTTTCGCCGTATTTGTATTATAATTAAATTTCTGTATAATTTAATTAATAATAACATCGACTGTTCTTGGCTATTAAATATGTTAAATTTTGCTGTTCCACGTTTAAACTCCAGACAAGCCATGACATTTTATCCTATAGCGAGAAGGACCAATGTAGCTGATAAGTCTCCTATCGTATTAATGACTACCCTATTTAATAATGTATGTAAAGACGGTGATATCAACTATGATTCGTGGCGGAAGATTGTTTCGTCTTTATCATTAGTATAGTATTAGTGTAGTTCTAAGTTTTTGTATATATTTACTGTAAATGGGTTTCCTGTAGTAAATAAAGGCTTATTATTATTATTATTATTATTATTATTATTAAAAAACTCTAAAAATGCCAACAGCGCATTTTATTATTATTATAATTTTTTTAAATATGATTAGTAAAATTGTAAAATAGTTATTACTGATTAGATCTCTTATTGAAAGTATAAATTATATTAGCTATTATTTTTTTAAAGTGCATAAATAATTTATAACAGCTAAATTTGAATGAAAATGCGACGTTGGCGTTTTTTTAGTTTTGAAACAGCAAATAGGCAGATTCTTTTATTACACTTTTTTTTTCAATGGAACTTAAAACAACATTTTTTATGCAGACTTTTATTAACATCTTCTATATCTTTCTCTTACAGTTTTTGAAATAATCGCAAAAAAACAGAATTGTATTTCATTATTTTTATTATTAATTAAGTAAATTTTCGAAAAATACGATAAAATTGTGCCACTGATTAAAAGAAATGCTAGATTTGTCTACCATTTTTGCTCAAGAAGTTCAAAATTCGATGGCAAACTGACTGAGTTACTTTACATAATTTACTAAGTTAGCATAAACCATAATTGAATATAGATAGATAGGTATAGGACATATTGATAAAAGTCACTATAAATATTGATGTTCTTTCGCTTGCCGTTGAGAAAATGGTGTCATCCTATTTAAAAAAACTGAGTTATTGCCGATTTTTGATAACCATTTTGAAAAAATCATACCAACTTTGACAGTCGACAATTTTGAAAATTCTAAAAGGCTCTTCGAACCTTTCGTTATGGAACGCAAAAAAAATTATTCCCTTATTGCAAACGGTTCAGGGGCTGTGAAATTTTAAATAAACCCTTGCAAATAAAAGTTTGGTTACTGTTTAAAATTTTAAACTGAGATGATTGGTTAAGAAGAAAAAAAAATAAGTTGTATATATTTCATACAGAAATCAGGTAGGAATGGCATCATTTGAATACTTTAAATATAATTGGTAAATATTTTCACCGATTGGAAATAACTATTTAAACTGCACCGGTTAGCTACGTTAGAAGTTTTGCCGTAAGATGACAACTCATTGTTTCTTTAATATACATAAACTCAGAAATAAATTTCCGTTACAGTCGGATACACATGATTATAATATTATTATTATTAAATATTATTTCATAATATTATATATTATAATATTATTATTATTAAATATTATTATTATTAAAATTAAATTATTATTATTATTATAAATAGTTCTATGTTTGTTCGGTTCTTCAGACAGTTTGGTTATAGAACTTGTTATTTCTGAAATTTTAGTGTTGTGAATAAACAACTATTAGAATGTCTTCTGAAAATTCTTGTGTAATGGGATTTATTGCAATAAAAATTATGTTATGTTATTTTTTCTGTAGTAGGAATTAATAAAAAATACATCCAGAATTACCAGAGCTTAATACCAAATTTCCAACTTTTTTTGACACTTAACTTCCTGACAATCCGGTCTCTACTTTTTAGTTATTACAACAAGAAGCTCCATCACTAAATAAATTTTTTTGTAAAAACTAATAGCTTTTTTGTTGCCTTCTCCTAAACTTGCAAAACGGAGTAATTAATTTCTTTAAGATTCTGAAATGTTCTGGTCATTTAAACTTCAATCTCATGAAGCAAACCATACCTACATACCTACAATAGTTTTATTCATAATCTTTTATCCTAACCAATTTTTTTAACTTAACAATAATTCTCCCATTTTCAGTAATGCCTAGCTTTAACCAACGATGAAGTTTAGCTGCAATGAAGGCCACTTTTGTCAGCAACCCCCTTGACGTTTTTAAAACTAGAATACAACTCCAAGGAGAACTGAAACTTTGAGGACAACATGAAATCCACTACAAACACGCACTGCATGCTGCTTATGTTATAATAAAACAGGAACGAATTTTTGCATTGCATAAAGGACTTGGAACTGTACTTGATGACAATACTTACAGTGCACTTCAAAGAGGCAGGATAAAAACACCAATTTTGTTTACTCTAAACATTTATAAGTTTAATTTGTAATAAATTGTATGACGTATAGGTTTTTTAAATAAATCTTAGCAAAATGTCGGACATAATTAAAAGAGATCGCCCCTTTTCTGAAACCGCTCACCGTATAATAAATGTTTCAGTCAAGGAATATTTCCAGATATGTTCAAAAAATCTAAAATTATTCTTGTACCTAAAAAAAATTGTGTTAACAACCCAGATAACTATAGGCCTATTGCACTGACACCTACATTAGGAAAGTTTTTCGAAAAACTAGTAAAAAAGCGCTTAGTAATTACTTTGAAAAATTTTCTTTATTTCATAGCTCGCAGCATGGCTTTAGAACTAAACATTCAACGAGTGAAGTGGTTCGAAAGATTGTTGATTATACTACTGAAGCCCTTGATAATGGACACCTGGCCGCTATAACTCTTGGTGATTTAAGCAAAGCTTTTGATTGCCTCAACCACGATTGCTTACTGAATAAATTAGAGCATTATGGAATTAGAGGACTATCTCTATCGTTTTTTAAGTCCTATTTGTCAAATAGACCACTATGTGTTTTGCTGAATCACGAATTATCTTCGTTTAAAGAATCTGCAAGGGGAGTCCCTCAAGGATCGGTGCTGGAGCCGGTTCTGTTTATTATTTATGTGAATGACATGTTCTATAATATGAGCCTTTCGGGTTTATTGATGTATGCTGATGATGCCTCCATTACTAATATTAGCACAAATATAGAAAATTTAAAAGATTTAACGAAAGTTTCATTGAATAAAGCGGAAGATTGGTACAATGGCAACAGTTTACAGATAAATCGAGATAAAACTCAACAACTAATAATATCTAAAAAAATTAAAAACAAAAAGATCAATAGTATAAAGCTCCTGGAAATTCACATAGATAATAGACTCAACTGGTCTCACCACGTAGATGCCCTTACCTCTAAGCTTGCCACTTATGTGTTTTTATTTAATAAATTTAAAAAATCAGTATACGTCAACACTGTTAATAGCATACGGAGTAACTTTGTGAGGGAACTGTGAAAATTCCATAAAAATTTTTATAATGCAGAAAAAAATTATGCGCATCATTGCAGGCTGTTCTTGCGATACTCACTGTCGGCCAATATTCAAGATGTACCGAGTTCTGCCTCTTCCATGTTTATTTATATTGTACACAGTTGTAGAAATACATAAACTATCAGAAATAAATTTCCTTTACAGTCGGATACACATGATTATAATACTAGATCAGCCAATCTAATGAAACTTCCGTATTGTCGTTTGGAAACTAGTAAAAAAATACACTTGACGTGAAAATGTATGCATAAAAAATTTGACCGCAATGAAATTTAAGTATATTGTTAAAAATATCTGTTACACTTTTATTTGTATTCATTAGAAGAATATATAAATACGCTTTTAGAATGATATTTCCTATCTTGTGTTATGTATTTACATGTAAATTATTGTTTTATACTCTTTCTTTCCTTTTTCTAACGATCTACACAGTATGTTTATATTTTTGTAGCAAATAAAGATTATTATTATTATTATTATACAAGTAAGAATGATTATACAGTAAAACCTCTTAACAACGGACACTGATGAGAAATCTTTAATTGTCCGTTGTTAAAAAGTGTTCACTAATGGAAGGTAGGCAATTTTAATATAATTTTTTTTCTTAAATAAATAAATGGGTGTAACTGTGACATAGCAGTGTGACAAAGTGACCACAAAGAGGTATACAGGATTTGTTAATTACTCAACATAACACCACAAAATTTGAAATAAAGCACTTTTTATAGGACTAGGAAGGCATTCAAGAAACTGCATACCAAAGGTATTCAAATTTAAAACATCAGCAAAAATTTTTTTTACAAAAAAGCTTCAAAATTTTCCGACAGCCTGAGTTTACTGTGGTGCTAAGGCAAGTTGTTTCGTTATCACTAGTGTCTTTTTCAATTTTTTCATCATTTTTTTTTAATTTTTGTATCCATTCATCGATATTTAATTCTGGATTTTTGGTATATACTTTTTCATCCATTTCTACATAATCCATCAAACAAATATTTGTTCTTTGCACCACTATTTTTTCGGTTTGTCCGTTGTAAGAGATAAATTTATATGACATTATGGTAATTAGGGATTTTTTTTGTCTGCGACCCTTATACGCAAGGAATGTTGTAGAGGGGTTATTTTACTTTCCGTTCTTACAAAAATGTCCGTTGTGGAGAGGTGTCCGTTATCGGGAGGTGTCCATTAAAGGAGGTTTTACTGTATAAGCGCAATGCAAGGATAACGAAACATAACAGTACTATAAGCAAGACATAAGGGCACTTGTTTAACTGCAATTTAACCACGCATATATGTATAAAGGTTACCTAAAGAAACATAATCGCATTATAAAAGATATACAGGCTCGCTAAAAAGTATGGATGCAGTTAAATATTTTCAGAACGATTTAACAGAAAATCTTGAAATTTGGTACAAGTGTTTAAATTCTATCATCTGAGAGAGCTTGTTTAAATTTCTATCGTCATTTATTTTGAAAATACAAGGCTAACTTGATTTTTTTTAAATAGCACGAAGGGTCAAATTTAATCATTTTTAAAAAAGCTTTTTTCCTGAATTTAGTGATGTTACATAATATCCATTTTTACTTTTATTAAAAGGTAAAAAAATTAAAATTCAAACATTTTCTGGAATAATAAAACTAAGTTAGCTTTGAAAATACTGTTATTAGCGATATTTGTCACTAGTATATTAGCCAAAAATTAAACTTAGGTGCAATAATTAGTTTAATAATGGTACATTTAAGTAAAACTGAGCGAAAAAAAATCGCATATTGATCATGTTTTATAGCATAAAAATCAAGTATTTCGTGTTTAATTTTTTTTAATTAAAACGTTTTCTTTTTCAGTTAAAAGTATTATTTTCACAATATTTTTTACTTTTACTTATTTTTTGGTCAATGTTTAAACAGCAAAGAGCTGACGATAGATATTAAAGACAACATTTTCAAGGCTAAAAAATTTTTACATTTTTAAAAATTTTTAAGTTTCGATTAAATTAAGGTATGCATGTGTTATACCATAGAATGTTATACTCCTTTCAAAAATATTAAATTTGACTCTAGTTGCTATTTAAAAAAAATCAAGTTAGCCTTGTATCCGAAGAACAAATGGAGATAGAAATGTAATAAACATCTGAAACGATAGAATTTATATACTCTTAAGCATACATCAAATTTTAATAAGTTTTGATGAATTGTTTTTATAATATTTAACTGTATCCATACTTTCTAGCGACTCTGTATAATATATAATCGATATATGAAACCACAGTTGTTTAGTCTTAATATAATCACAAGTAGATAATGCATAATTAAAATGGTTATGTAATAGTTATATCTCGGTTATAGTACAGTGCGTTCAAAAAATCTTTAGATCAACTCTTGCTGTGAAATTTTAAACGTATGTTGTTTGAAATACTGGCGTTGGAGAAAAATCGCAAGTAGCGCGTTTAACACTTCAACAGAATAAAATGATAATCTGTCAAAGACAATAATAATCTGTCAATCTAAATTCCACAGCAAGAGTTGATCTTAAGACTTTTTGATCTCACCGTATCAGTATGCTTAATTTTAAAGCTAGCAATATTTTTATAAAAAAATTTGACTTAAAGTTTTAATAAGGAATTATAATAACAACAAATTCTGAAAAGATTTACGTACTTAGAGAAAAACAATTAATATTTAGTGGCAAACGCGACTGTTTGTTTAAGAGATGTGCTAAAAACACATTTTGGAGCCGCACCCTGTATATCAATGCAGGATGCGTAAATGATCTCGAAGTTTATCTCTCCTTGTAGTACGTGATGTGGTCTGTTATTGTGTGCTGTTTTCTATTGCTTTCATGATGTATGAGTCTTAAAAAATTTCATCTAGTCCAAGCTAGAAAAAGTTCAAGGTGAGCACAGTCGGTCATAAAAATTATTTGCCCTAGATCTAATTTATTAAACTGCTTGTTTCGTAGAGAGGGATTCTATGGCAAGAGTGATGGATCAGAAAAACGCGACTTCACTTTTTGTTCTCGAGAGCAATTCATTACTTTGACAAATATTTCATAACAGCTTAGAACTTCACTAACTGTAATAAATTGGAGATATTCTAAAATTTTTTTACATTCATTTCAAAGGATTATGATTTTTAATTTAAATATAACTATTAGTGGCATTGGGTTAGATAGTGTTTTACGTATAAATTTTACATTTTTTTGTTGATCGCTTATCTCTTGGTGTATGTGAAAATACATTGTTTACGCAGACAATGTCCTTTGGGGTCCTGTGTCATTTCGATAAAGTGAATGTAAACTTTTCAACTTCTGGCAAAGTACTGTTGTTTTAAAAGTTGGGGTGTTTTCCCTCTGAAAACATTAAGATGCAAAAAATGAGCATATTTAATTGTGCTCCTTCCTTAGAGAGTTGTAAGTTTTTTGAACACAATAGATAAGAAAATATACAAAAATATTATTAATTTAAGTTTACAACATTAAATAAACACATGTTGTCACCAATCATCATTTTCTTTTGGACGATTTAATGTTTACACAAAAAATTTCAATTTCCATCGTTTTCCCAAATTTTTATTGTGATCTTTAAATATGGAAAAAATCATTTGATAAAATTAAAAAGTTTTGGTTCAAAAGAAGGAAAATCTCCCAATTTCTAACAAAAACTGCATTTTCTGTCTTATCAGAAATTTTATGGCTAGAAAATCATGTTTTAAATATTTGATGATCAAAAGTTAATTTAATTTTTTAAAACTGTGAATAGTTTAAATTTCTAAATAATTTTCAAATAAATTTTAAAATCGAATTTTTT
The DNA here is from genome assembly GCF_031307605.1 of Tribolium castaneum. NCBI lineage: Eukaryota > Metazoa > Arthropoda > Insecta > Coleoptera > Tenebrionidae > Tribolium > Tribolium castaneum. The sequence continues at coordinate 931,097 of NC_087395.1, read as the reverse complement.
TGAAATTTATTTATTACCTGGTCTATTATTTCTTAACTAAATCCCATAACAAATATGTTTTAAACAACTGACAAACTATAAAATTTGCTAAATACATATTTAGTTTGATTTTTCGGAATTTTCCAGTTTTAATTTTCACTTTTCAAAACAAGACGGGGTCCTTTATTTAAAATATTTTTTTTATTTCTCGTCTCACATTACTTACTGTTGGAATCTTATTTTAAAAGTTGATTAAAATTTAATCGAACTAAAGTTTTTTACGATTTTTCTAGTTGTCAAAATTATGAAAAGAAAAAAATTACTTAAAAACAAGAAAAAAACTTGAATTTTTTTGTTTTTCTGCTGCCACATAATAAACTTTTATTTTTCAACTGCAATTTTAGTTTCAGAAAATTATATTATTATATACTTTTTACACTGTTTTACTATTTAGAAAAATAAAAACACTACTTAAAAAAATGGTAGTAAATAATTATAGGTCTCTTGGATTAACTTTTGCTAGAAACTCAAAATTTTGCAATTTTGTGTGTTTATTGTTGCTAATGAAATTTTAAGTAACAAGCTAAATACTAGTTAACTGAGAATCATTTTATTAAATCTGTCTGTTTTGAGGACCGGTTTACAAATTTAGAACTCTTTAGAAATTTAAATGTTTTTTTTTTGTTTTTTTTTAAATTGTGAACAAATTTTATTTAAATCAATACAAAATTACGGAATACATAACAGTTTATCGTACTTTTTTTAATTTAATCAAACTGAGAGAAACAATTTGTGATTTTAAATGAATATTTTTAAAAAATACGACAATAAAAAAGATTTTGTTTAAATGTCAGTTTTTAAATTAAAAAAAATGCGATTAGTTCAAAAAAAATAAAGATGGGTTAACACGACAAGATATTGTGCAAAATTTTATTTTGATTCATCTTTACTGTAGGTATTTGTGAGATATAGAGCCAAACATCGTTTCTAAAATAAATTTCAAAAGTTTTTAAATGTTTCTTAGCTCTCAGCTAGCAAATTATAAGGTTTCTATTTTCCTTTTTTTCAATTTTTTTTAAACACAAACGTCAGTCAAAATCAGTGAAAAACGCATTGGTACAAACAAAAAACCCAAACATATCCATTTTTAAGTTTTGTTTCTGGAATTACACCAAAACAAAAAATTTTAATTTGTTTTAATTTATTTGTTCGGTGGCAACTTAGTTTTAAAGTTACGGACAAATTTAGTAAAGTAAAAAAAAATACAAAATTAGTGATAAAAACAATAATTCAGCAGAACAAAACATCAAAACAAAACAATTTATTTACTGTTGCCAACGAAGTTGAAAACCACATTTCCTAGACGTTTAATTGAACTTTTCTTAGTAAATAACCGAAGAACGTTTTATTTTAATTTTTATTGTTTTGAACATTTTCTGAAACAATTCATTTATCGAAAAATGAACTAAACTAAGCTAAAGAATTCTAGATTTTGCATTTTTTTTTTTTCTTGAACCGTTAGATTGCCAAATTAAATTTCTCAAAAATTTAAATGAAAGTAATACAATTTAAACATTTATTTTAAACAAATGGTAAAACTTAAAAAACTAAGTTAATTACTTTATAAAAATTACTTGTTGGCTAATCCGGCGCATGCACCATTTTTAGCTTTTTAGTTTTATAATATTTGTTTTTATTTTCTTGAACATTTTCAAAAACCACTTTGTTTAATAAAAAATGAAACTAACTAAACTAAACTATTCGAGTTTTTGCAATTTTCCGTATTCCTTCTTTGAATTGTTTTGTTTAAGTTTATCCTTCTCATAGCTTTCCCAACTCAAGTTTTTCAGATATTACATGAAAACACTTTAGACACACTAATGTAAGCTACATGTACTGTATTAAAATAAAAAAAATAACAAAAGTAAATAACTAAGTTAATTTATAAAAAAATTTGCTTGTCGACTATCCCGGCGCATCCACCAATTTTGTTTTTTGTTTTAACTCTAAATTATATTGAAATAGTTACCTAACGAGTTTGGAAATTGCTTTCCAATCAAGTTAAGTACAATATTTTTTGTTACGAATCTCTCAAAAAAGTTTAAGTTATTTTTTTATAATTTAGTGTTTTTTGTTAATGGGTTGGTAACAGAACAAACAATTAAAAATTTGAGTAAAACTGTCACTTATCCTAAAAAAACAACCGTTTGCATCTAAACGATAGCGATACTAATCAATTAAAAATGTTCCATTGTTGCAAAGTAAAAAACACCGCAGGAATGTCCAGTTTCCACACGCTGCTTTTAATATAAATACGTATTCATACGTATTCAACATATGGTGTTAAAAGTTGATGATTCTGCTTAAAAAGAAATTTTAAATATAACTGAAAATCTAATAAACACACAGAATACAGAGTTATTCCACAATTCGTATTAATTAATTAAGTCGCTACAAAAAATTATTAATTAAGTACAAATTAAAACTAAACACAAATTTTGGTCTCACGTACAATTTTATTACGAATAATTTTATGTGCAAAAGATTATTTAAGAATCATTGTTTTAGAACAGGAGTAGATCTTTTGATAATGATAACATTTATTATATTTCATTTAATGAAAAGAAATAAAAATTTGGGAACAACTCCTGTGCAATTTTAAGCCACAAACTAATTAAGTCATAAAACCCCCAAGACCGGTATAAGAATTTAAAAAACGTCACTACTTTTTTAGATTAAAAAAATTCAAGAAAGCATAATAAAACAGGGAAAAGTTAAGGAATACATAATAAATTATATTAAGTTTTAAATGTGTTTTTATTTTTTTATTGAAAAAAAGTTTAATTTGGCCAAAAGAACCGGAAATTTTGCATTTTTTTGAAGCGTTCCTACTATAAGTATTTGTGTGAAATAACATAAACAGCTTTAAAAAAACTGCTAAAGTTTTAAAGCTTTTCTTAGCTCTTAGTTGAGAAATTATAAAGATTTATGTAACAAATACAAATTGGTTCAAACAAGAAACCTCAACATTTTGCATATTTATGTGTTGTTTTTGGAAGTGCAATATCTTAAAAAAAAATTTTTTTTAAATCTATTTGAGTTCATTCGTTAATTTTAAAGTCACGGACCAGTAATTTATTTCAACTTCATTCGGTTCCAGTAAAAAATACAAAATTAGACTTTTACGAATTGAATTTTTTATTTTTTTATTTTTTTTTACATTTTAGAAACATTTATTTATTAAAGAACAAATCAAACTAAGGTTTTTTTTGAATTGATTAGTAAAATTTTATATTTCTCATTGTTTTGCCAACTCAATTTTTTCTGTAAATTAAATGGTAGGTAACAATTTAGACGAAGTATTACAAACTATACGTGAAATTAGTAAAGTTTTATTAAAAAAATTAATTGAATACCAAAAATTTCCAATCTATTTGCCCACTAACCCGGCGCATCCACCATTTTTCTCTTGAGGCAATATAAAAGTATTGAACACATTATGTAAATATTAGGTAAATACGATTAGTACATCAAATATAAATAATAATAGACTACCTAGACAATTAAATAAAAACAATTTTCTTTTACTTCATTTTCAGTATATTGATTGGATTAGTGTAGATGAGTGAACAAAAGTATTACTTAAGCTTTGTTGTTTTAGAACAGGACTAGAAATAGAAAAAATTATGGAAAAATTCTTCTGCAAAGAAAGTATTTAATAGCAATACTTTAATCATTCCTTGTTCGTATTCTTGAATTTTTGTCACATGAACGACACGAAAAGATAATGATGATCCATGCATTGTTCTTTAGAAACGAAGACAATGCGTATTTTTTTCTTTGTAGTCGTACTTTAGAGTAACCCGCTGAAACAATAATTTTTCCGGAAATGTGACGAACTTTGCTAAGTATTCACGTCCTTGTAAATCAGACCTTGAGCGCAGAATCCCGTTCTGTACCAACCGGCGTCTGTAAGCGTCGCGACGCTCCAGTGTGCGTGTCCGTGTTACAGCTTGCACAAGTTCAAGCTTCGGGTTATCGTTTCGCGAAACTTTTCCGATTGCAAAAACTTTAATAATTGAGTGAAAGTGATTCGAATGTGGTGAAGTGTCACGATGAATTATTAAGTGTAAGTTTTTGGTTACAAAAAAGTTGATTTTGTTGCCCCATAATAATGAAAAGATAATATTTGGCGCAACTATAATTAACTTAATGTAGAATAACATTTCTTGCTGTGTTATTATGAAAATAAATGTTCGGTGGTGGTAACGTTGTTTTAAGGCTTGTTGAGGTAAAAGCATTTTCCGCTTTTAAACTGGATAATTACATTCGCTAGGTAATTTTCGAGAGATGAATTTTTCACTCCCTAATAAAATTATTTCAAGTATGTAATATCAAGGATTCAGAATGTGAAACTTTTTCATATAAGGATGGAATCGGTCCCGCTTTTTTTTTAATATCTCAAAGTAATATATTTCCAACTGAATCTTTATTACGTTAGTATTAAATTATTTCTCATATTTAGATGACAAATAGAGTTTTTTGTGGCCTAGTGACAATTCACTGCTAGTCCATTAAACCGTAACTGTATCCTTGTAAATAAAACTTTCTTATCTCAAGAAAGGCTGCTTTATTATTGGAAGAATAAATAGCGCTCTGTCATTTCGCTTCCTCAGCCACATTTCGTACATTTTTCTGATTGAATTTTTTTATTAATAAATGCAAAAACAAATAAATAAGAAACGTACGTGCTCAAGATGTTTTGTGTCACATTATTCGAACCCTTGAGGATGAGAACGTATCGAAGAGCATTTTGTTTGAACGAAAGCACTTCCAAGTGACAACTTTAAAACTCTGTCTTAGTTTAGATGCCCTGAGTACATGTACACAACGGTGATAACCACGTTCTTATATCTGCTTTTAACTCAAGATATGTCGTTTCGCTTGTGATGTTGTAACCGTGCCTTGAAGGGATTTTTGTTCAGTTTAAAAATCAACTTGTGGTAAAATGTAAAATGATATTTATTTGGCAAGCATTACAAAAACTATACTTTTTACAACCGTGTTTCAGATAATGTCAGATTTCAGATTTTGATCTGTAGATCAGAAGTTAGGTAATTTTATTTCAGGAAAAATCAGCTTTGATTCAGTCTAGCAAAAATTTAAGAAGACAACACATGAACCTACAAAATAAAATTAAAAATAACTTTTATTTACAAGTCAACTATGATCTATGGGAAGACGGGTTATATTTAACGAGCATAATGTTTGCCAAAACGAGTGAGCGCAACAGACCTGTATTACATTTAATGTTTTCTAAAATAAGTTTACTAATTTGACTTACATCTAACATTTTCTGGAATATACATAACCCTCTTTGAGATACAATTGCATAAGATGTAGAAAACTTAACTGTTTAATTAAAAAAATTTAGAGATAGTTAAAAAATTATACTTAAAATAAAGATTGTCTAATTTAAGATTTGTGCATTACAACAATATGTATTTATTTTTTCATGTTTCGTAATATTCCGTTTTATATTTTTTTCTCTTTGTATCGTTTATTATAAATGCTTTTTTTAATTTGTTTATCATGTTTCATCTAGATTTTGTAGACTGTATTTTGAGTTTTAAGATTTTTACAGATTATTCTTTAGCATTTTTTTACACTCTTCTTTACATACGTTTCTTTACATTTTACTTTGATTCTTTACTACAATCATTTTTAGATCTCAAATTTGGTGTTTTTTTCTATTTTTCTATTATTTTATAAATCGACTTTTATCTTCTTTTATAAAATTTTTTCTAGATTCTCGTCTAAAAGTATTTTGCAGATTTTATTTAAGTTCTTTTATAAATACATGTTCTTGTTTTTAAATTTGACTCCGCTTTTTTCAAAGTCTGTGGTAGATCAGAAATCTGGACCTTCTTTAAATTATTTCAAAATTATATCTTTACATATTCATATATAAAATCAATTCTTGATTTTTCTTGAGAATTATTTTAGGATTATTCTAAATATCTAGATATTCTTTTCGATTCCACACTGCGTCTTTTTAAACTTCTTCAATTTTGTTTAGATTCCTTTTCGATTATATTTTTTAGTAACATTTTTCTTCTCTTCTCTTCTCTTCTCATCTCTTCTCTTCTCTTCTCTTCTCTTCTCTTCTCTTCTCTTCTCTTCTCTTCTCTTCTCTTCTCTTCTCTTCTCTTCTCTTCTCTTCTCTTCTCTTCTCTTCTCTTCTCTTCTCTTCTCTTCTCTTTTCTTCTCTTCTCTTCTCTTCTCTTCTCTTCGCTTCTCTTCTCTTCTTTTCTCTTCTCTTCTCTTCTCTTTCTTTTTTTTTAAATCATCTGTAGAACTAAAATTTGAACTCATCTCCAAATTCTTTTATAGTTTTTTGTTTGAAATTTTATTACGCTATCTTTTAGCATTAATTTGCCACTCTTCTTTAAATTGTCTCAATATTCTTCTTTTCTTTTTATTTATTTATATTATGTTATAATTTTTTTTCTATATTTTTCAAATTATGATTTAAACTTCACTTACAATGAGTTTTCTGTTATAGTTTTTTGTTTAGAATATTTTGAGATTATTCTTTAGCATTGTTTTAGCATTCTTTTTAGACTTTTTTAATTAAATTGCTGTTCATCATTTGTTTTTACTTCGATTAAGGTGTGGTTAATTATTCAGGAATGCAGACACGTTTATTTTTGGTAGGTGATTTATTGTCTACGTTTCGCTTGGTTATTGATGCTTCTTCAGGAGAAGAACTTTGTGTAGTCTGACGGGGAACCATTTTATTAAATACGATAGAAAGATTTTTTTAATATTCTTTTTTGAAGACTTCCTAAAGCTGTTTTTAGATCTGATATCAGAAATCTTTTCTAGATTATTTTATAAATACTTTTTCTACACTTCCCAAGTTATGTTTTGAATCACTTTGAGTTTTTCCAATTTATTCTATAGAATGTTTTGAGATTATTCTTTGGCATTAGTTTGGCACTCTTTTCTAGGTTTTGCTTAAGGTATTTCTCCTTTGCTGTTCTAAAGCTATTTCTAGATTGAAGTTTGGATTTTTTTTAATAGTTATTTATTTAATGAGTTTGAGTGTAAATCGGACGCTTTATCGAGTGGTTTATCATCCACGAGGCGAAATAAATGAACCGATTTGCACAAAAACGAAATGAATACAACATTTCATTCTTCGAAATAGACTCAGCAAGGCTTAAAATTGCTTTAAATTTGTTAAAAATAATTTGACGTTTCGTACTGAGAAATGCCAAACAGTTGTCAAAACTTCTTTACACAGGAGAAAAACCGTAAATTTTAACAGTGTCGAAGAATAAAAGTATTTTATAAATACAGTATTTTTTCTATAGCTTTCAAAATAATTCTTGAAAAATTATTTTGCGTCGATTCAATAGTGTTCTATAGTTTCGTTTCGAAGTTTTCCTGATTATTCTCTAGCCTTTTTCTGTTTTCTTTTCTAAATTTTTATTAAAATTTTTTTTTTATTCTGTTCTAAAGCTTTTTCTAGATTTAAAATCTGCACTTTTTTACGGTTTATTTTAAAAATACATCTGAATTATTTTTTATAAATTCTACTCTAGACTCTTCTTTAGAAAAATATTGTAGACTACACCCAAAATAAATTTATAAACACATTTTTTCTACATTCTCCAAATTATTTTTTCCAATCTACTCTAAATTTCCTTCTTTAGTTTCGTTTAAAGAAAGATCTTTTACATTAATGTATTAACAGTGTTTCTTTTCTTATTTTTCTCTATAGTTTTTTCACGATATTTTTCTTATTTTTTACTAAAGCCATTTCTAGATTTATAATTTATACATTACTCTAAGTCTTATCAAAAGTTTTTTTTATAGTATGGTTTTAAATTTTTCAAATATATTTTTTATTATTTTTTCTGTTCTTATTTCAAAATTTTGTTTAAAAGTTGCATTCTTTGTAAGGCCTCTTCTGGATCTAAAATCTGCAATTTCCATTAGATTATTTCCGTTTGTTTTACTCATCAGTAGATTCTTTTTTAAAATACTCAAAATTGTTTTGTATGCATTTTTTTCTAAATTTTCCAAATTCTTTATTCAGTTCCACTTTGCGACTTTTTTTATTTTTGTTCTTTCAATTCTATTTTCTAGTTTCGTTTGGAATTCTTCCAGATTATTTTTTAGCAATGTTTGTTCTTCTTTTTAATTTTTTTTATTTTTTGACTTCTTAATTTTTTTTAAGCCATTTCTCGATTTTAAATCGGAACTTTTTTTCAAATTATTTTAAAAATCCGTATTCACTTTCTTTTATAATTACTTGTCTACATTTTTTTTAGAATACACAGTACTTAGAATAATTTTATAAACACTTGTACAACATCCATCAATTTTTTTTTAGATTCGACTGCTTTGTTTTCTGTTATGATTTCGTTTAGAATTGTTTTAGATTATTTTTTGGCACTGTTTCAAAATTTAAGAATTCTCAGTAAACTGATAAAAAAAAATTAATAATAACTTATTTAACGGCCCAAGCCCCAAGCACCTTTATCTCATATACAAATGTATAATACAAAAAAAAACACGAATACAAAATAAATACAAAATATTTTTCGATTTTGCATTGTTGAAACAATATGTTGTAAAAGTTGTTTTACATATTTTGAGATGACAAATTGTGTTGTTGAAAAACTGAGTATGACTCTTAGATTTGTCAGTTATTAAGGGCATGAAATAATTAAAATTTATTTTTTTGTGATGTTTCGATCTTTATTACATCTTCATCAGTCTGCAATATTAAAACATGTTGCTTAAATTGACTTGGCTCAAATACTCCTTTTTTTTTTCAAAAAAAAAACCGAAAAAATATAAATTATTCTCTGCTCTCAATAAGCAGTGACTCTTCAAGTCGTTTTTTACATGTTGTAGAATCCACCGAGTTTTTGAATAAGTAGGCATCACTGGAGTGAAGACTTAATTATAATAAAAAACGACTTAAACTGAAAACTGCTAGTTTTTTAATTAAATTAAAAGTTAATTAAGTTTATTAAAGAAGTTAATTAAATATTTTTGTTTGAAATTTTTTCTTCATATTTAGGTGGATCACACACAAATCTTCTCTCGTAAATCAACGATCAACGAGTAAAAAGTAATTTTCGTCAAAATTATCAGTTTACGTAACACCATCAACACGAGTTGATTTATTAAAGTGCCGATTTGATAAATGTAACTAATCCAGCCAATCCAAAAATAACAAAACGTACAGGAAAGTATTAAATTATCCCAAAAAGGAAATCCATTTTTGTTTCAAGCGAAAATTAAATTTTTGTAATTGGTTTATAGCTACATTTAATTTTTGTTTTATTTCTCTTTCTCCACATTGATAAAAATGTTTTTAAAACGCCCAACTTAGAAATTTTATGCAAATATGATTAAATTGTGTTTCGTTGTCTTTCTTATAACGTTTAATTTAATCTTACGTATGCATGACACTGTTTATCCACAAATGAAATTTTCTTAATGTGGGAATGAGCAACTTCCACAAATTGCAAGCATCAACCCGAATCTAAATGGATCAAGAAAAGCATTTCTAGATTGAATACTTCAATTCCACTTGAAATAGTTTAAAAATTAAGTTGGCAATATCAAGATTTATGGTCATTACTTAATTTCTCTCAGGACAGCAAATCAATGAAATCAAAAAGTCGCGTTTCAGATGAATCATTAATTCCTCTGTCATTAAAATTCTCCTCCACTTGAATTTGCATAAGTTCTCGAAATATTTGAAACGGGGACGCTTAAAATTATGCCGGTTTATTTTAATGCGTTCTCTCGTAAAAATCTGTGTAATGAAATTATTTTCTAAACGAAACCGGTTGCTACATATGAATTTCAAGTATGCAAATAACGAGTGGAAACACTTCAAAAAATATTAACAAAATATGGTTTACATTTTTGAGCTCGGTTTCGTAAACACATACTTTTGGATTTAATTTGTATTTGATTTAAATTACTTTACATTTAATCTGAGCGATATTATTTGCCCGAGGTGGTGTTTGAACTCATCAGCATAACATGTCTAAAACACGTTTATTTACGCGATATTAAGCGTATTTACGACAGCTTCCAATGAGATACGTGGTATAATTGCTTTCTATTTTTGTTCCAATTATGTTTCTAATATTAGTATGAAAAATGGTGGATGCGCCGGGTAACAGCAAATAAAAATTAAATTTTTTCCGCAAATAAATGACGCTATTTGTTCAAGTTTTTGCCCAAAAATTAATTCTATTTTATTTTAGTTAAATGAGCTTATTCACATACTCGCGTGGGTGTTTCAGTGTAGGCTTATAAAAACAAAGCCCACAAAAACATAAAAATGCGAGTATTATTATAATTGCTTTTGTTGTTGCGACATTTAGGCACGCAACTTGTTTCTTATATTTTTAACATTCTTTTAAAAAACTGTATTGTATGCAAATCTGCCGACAAGCCAACTTTATCGTATTAATAGCTTTGTTTCTTATAATTAAATTACTAAAAAATTGCGAAAAAATCTATTACAAAGTTTTGCTAGTTGGCATTAAGAATTTTTTATTAAGTGTGCAAGAAGTTTTTAAGTCAAAACATGAATACAAAACATTGTGCTTTAAAATATAATTTAAGACGTGTTAGTAGTTAATTAATTTATAAGGTTATAGAAGAAACGTCTCAAACTTTTTTGCATTTTTTACTCGCTTTTAAGAAAATTAGTTAAAAATTTTGTCAGTTTTTTGAATTTTGCTAATTTCTTGATGGAAACTGGTTGCGTAATATTAGTGTTGAGGATTTTTTTAGAACTATACAACTTTTTTAAATAAAAAGTTGCTTTGTTCTACAGTTTTTAGTACAATTCAAAAACAGCACAATTGTTTTAAATTCACAAGATGATTTAATCAAAGTGGTCAGATCTGCTTATATCTAATAAATTTTAATGATGAGGAACAACAAACTGCAGAAGTCAGAGAAAAAAATTTAATTAAAATTTCTCAGCTTTTTCCACTGCATTCATTAGTTGTAAAAATGGTGGATGCGCCGGGTAACAGCACTAAAAAAATTAATTTTTTGTCCGAAGATATGACGTTATTTGTTCAAGTTTTTACCATCAGGCCAAAAAATAAATTCCATTTTATTTTAGTTAAATGGGGTTATTCATGTACTCGTTTGGGAGACAAAGAACAAAAAATATTAAATGAGAATATCATACTACAGGGTGACACAATAGTGAGTTATTTCTGATTATTGTAATATGCAAGCAGCTGATCAGATCAGTAATCATTAAAAATTTCACAATTAATTAATAGTTTGCCTTATAACTAAATTAAAAAAACTAATTTGAAAGAAAACCTATTACAAAGTTTTGTTTGTTGGTATTATGAATTTTTGGTAAAAAGTACACGATAATCTTTTTAAATCAAAACATGTGTACAACACATAGTTTGCCTTATAACTAAATTAAAAATACAAATTTGAAAGAAAACCTATCACAAAGTTTTGTTTGTTGGTATTATGAATTTTTGGTAAAAAGTACACGATAATCTTTTTAAATCAAAACATGAGTACAACACATTATGCTGTACTCTGTGGACAAAACTGATTAATTTTTTATGTTTTAGTTAAGTTCATACTGATTTTATTAGAAAAAGAATTCGAATATATACACTCAGTTTCATAAATTTTACGAGACTTTCGTCTGTGAAATGCCACTAAGAATACATATCACAATAGAAACTCGATTACAAATTTTGAAAAATTGGATAGTTTTCTGTACAGTTTGTCTACCTCTTGAAAAAATTACAACAGTTTTGAGTAGTTAGTGATTAAAATAGGTAGTTTAGAATCATAGTCATTCCGTTTCTTGGTAAAACAGATGATAACTGTTGCTGAAAAAAAGCAATTTCTAAGTATTAACAATTAAATACTGTCATGTGTTTCCAAAAATTAAATAATTAAATGTGAATGTGAATCTAGAGATCTGTGACTTTTGGGTGCGTACATTTGGTGCAGGTCTCGTTGTGTGAAACACTCTGTATAAAATTTGATTACAAACTAAAACAGTAAATTTAAACTAAATTTAATGTAATTACAAAAATTATTTTGTCATTTAAATTTAAAAAATGTTCTTGTTATTGTTTAGTTGTCGCTGGTCAAGTGACCCAGTTAAGACATTTCGCTGATCATTATTGTTGTCGTGAAAATGGTTGCATAAGTCACTCAACCGTTGCGACTTTTACGAAAAATTCTCAAATTAAAAAAAAAATTGTGAAACACCCTGTATAAAATTTGCTTACAAACTAAAACAGTAAATTTAAACCAAATTTAATGTAATTACAAAAATTATTATGTTATTTAAATTTAATTTTTTTTATTGTAATTGTTTAGTTGTTGCTGGTCAAGTAACCCAGTTAAGACATTTCGCTGATCTTTACTGATGTCGTGGAAATGATTGCATAAGTCACTCAACCGTTGCGACTTTTACGAAAAATTCTAAAATTTAAAGATAAATTTTGTGAAACACCCAGTATAAAATTTGCCTACAAACTAAAACAGTGAATTTAAATCAAATATAATGTAATTACAAAAATTATTTTGTCATTTAAATTTAAAAAATGTTATTGTTATAGTTTAGTTGTCGCTGGTCAAGTGACCCGGTTAAGACATTTCGCTAATCTTTACTGTTGTCGTGAAAATGATTGCATAAGTCACTCAACCGTTGCGACTTTTACAAAAAATTCTCAAATTTAAAGATAAATTTTGTGAAACACCCAGTATAAAATTTGCCTACAAACTAAAACAGTGAATTTAAATCAAATATAATGTAATTACAAAAATTATTTTGTCATTTAAATTTAAAAAATGTTATTGTTATAGTTTAGTTGTCGCTGGTCAAGTGACCCAGTTAAGACATTTCGCTAATCTTTACTGTTGTCGTGAAAATGGTTGCATAAGTCACTCAACCGTTGCGACTTTTACCAAAAATTCTCAAATTTAAAAAAAAAATTGTGAAACACCCTGTATAAAGTTTGCTTACAAACTAAAACAGTAAATTTAAACCAAATTTAATGTAATTACAAAAATTATTATGTTATTTAAATTTAATTTTTTTTATTGTAATTGTTTAGTTGTTGCTGGTCAAGTAACCCACTTAAGACATTTCGCTGATCTTTACTGATGTCGTGGAAATGATTGCATAAGTCACTCAACCGTAGCGACTTTTACGAAAAATTCTCAAATTTAAAGATAAATTTTGTGAAACACCCTGTATAAAATTTGCTTACAAACTAAAACAGTGAATTTAAATCAAATATATTGTAATTACAAAAATTAGTTTGTCATTTAAATTTAAAAAATATTATTGTTATTGTTTAGTTGTCGCTGGTCAAGTGACCCAGTTAAGACATTTTATTGATCTTTACTGATGTCACGGAAACGACTGCATAAGTCACTTAACCGTTGCGACAATTTTTAAAGAAAAATTTTGTGAAACACCTTGTATAAAATTTGCTTAGAAATTGAAACAGTTAATTTAAACCATAGTTAATGTAATTACAAAAAATGTTTTGTTTTTTAAATTTTAAAAATGTTATTGTTATTGTTTAGATGTCGCGGGTCAAGTGATCCAGTTAAGACATTTTGCTGATCTTTACTGTTGTCGCGGAAATGATTGTATAAGTCACTCAACCGTTGCGACAAAATTTACGAAAAATTCTCAAATTTAAAGAAAAATGTTGTTTCATCCCATGGTTAAATACTTTATATTTATATTTTTACCTTACTTCTAAGAAATACTCCATGCATATTAAATTATAAAATCAACAAGAAAATATTTTGGACTACGCATTAGGAGTTATTAATTAAAAATAACTAGGTGATAACTGACTTAGAACACTGTGAATATTGGATGAAATGTGTTACAAATGGTATTAAAATATCTTTCAACTTCCCAAAGTTTGCAAGAACCGTATGTGTGAACAAATGATCGATGTTATCAGTGTTGTCTTAATGTTTTATGGCAAAGAAGTCAAAGATTTTTGTCAGGATTGTCAAGTGACGAACAAAGCAGTTACAAACTGATAAACCAAACATTTACGCAAGCGATAATATATTATGTTAAAAAATATTTTATAATTAGTTTACAAAAGTAACATTTTTGATGGGAATTTTTGCAAATTAACTTAACATTTATTTAATTTTATATACGTAAAGTAAATACAAGTTTAAAAAATTGTAGAAACAATTCGTTTATGGTTTAGTTACATTTTTTAACCTTTATAATTTAATAATAAATCTTATACACGTGAGGGATCTGTAAGATCTCTTCTTTCTTTACAACTTTTTATTAATTATTTCATTTAAATTAATTAATTATTTTATTAAAATACACTTTATGGTAAAAAAAGAAAAAAACATTTCTGCAATATATACTGTTTTGAATCTTTTTATTTATTTATTTAGTCATCAGAGCAACATTATTTTGTATGAGAAGAAGTTTGATGTGTCTGTATAATCAGCACAAAATGTCCCAGATGGCTATGGTTACATTAATTTAATTGTGTTTACAAAATATTTTAATAAAATTTGTTTTTTCTGCATTTAGCTAGTTATAAAAATGGTGGATGCGCCGGGTTGGTTGCCGATAAATAATTATTTTATGAAAAATTAGTTTTGTACTAAGGTTTTATTATATTAATTTTAATCGTTTTTAATTGTTTTATGAATGCGCTAATCCCGGATTAAAATAGTTCGGAATTAAGTTGCTATTTATTTAACATTAATAAAAGACAAGTTAATAGCTAATTAAAATGTAAAGGCAAATTAGCTGTTTCTCAAACCAACATTATATTATACACGATGATAAATATTGTATATATAAATTTCTTCATCGTCTTGTATAATCAATAACTATTAACGTTAAATAGTTTTGGTTTAAAAAATTAGGGCATGCACATAAATTGTTTTGTTTGTTAAGTTTAAAATTTAATTCAACAGTTTACGGTTTCATTTATTGATAAAAATTGTGAATATTAGATGAAATGTGTTACAAATTGGATTAAAATTGCCCTTACAACCCTCAAAGTTTGAAAAGTTTGCAGTTTTTCCAAGAACCGTCGTATGTGAGAAAAAGGATCGATAGTTATCAGTGCTATCTCAATGTTTTATGGCAAAGAAGTCAAAGGTTTTTGTCAGGATTGTCACTTTACGAACAAAGCAGTTTGAAACTGACAAATCTAACAAATACGCAAAACTAGTTTACGCCGAAACGTTAATAAAAATTCTAAAACTGAAAAATTCATTTTGTTATTTTCTTCAGAGCGTTGCGTTTCCATAGACATTCCTTAATTTTAAGGTAAAGTGTCCTCTTAGCACATGTAAAGCACCACTAGATGAAGCTGCTTTTTTGTATTAAATAGGTCTATTTCGCACTCAACTCTCAACTCCAACAGTTCCAAGTTTTGCTTCGACCGATGTCTCGGCTGTGGATGGCATTTCTCTTTGAGATAAGTACAACAGTACCTACGGAGCTTGAAGCTGTGGCAAATTGCTACAAAGTGGTGTCGTATAAAATAATCCTCAAGTTAATATTATTCAAAAACGACAAAATAAATATCGGTTCAAAAAAATATACGGCAGAGCAAAAATTAATTTATGTTTAACCAATTTAGTCAGAAATGCTGAGTTTTAATCGATTAAAAGATAACTAATTATACAGGGAGTTCTAACTTCATATTTGAACCATTGGTAGTTCTAACAATGATAGTCATTTGAAAATTTGTATACAACCATAATCGCTCAATTAGCGTTCCCTATATTTATGTTTAATAGTTTTCAAAATGCATTAAATTTTTGTTTTGATTGAGAAATTTATTAGGTTTTTTCTCATAGGATGCTATGGAAACGAGGGAAAAAATGTGAGAAATTGAGGTTTTTTACACCAACATTCAATGAATTTATTTTGAGTTCATAAGACAGAAAACACAATTTTGATCAAAGTTTGTCGTTTGTTTAATTAGAAATGTTTATGGTAAACTTACCAAAATAACTGTAGTCATTAAGAAATTTTGTACAAAGTCAAAAAAAACAACTTAATTTTAAAATTATTACAAATATGTATAGAAAATGCTTATACAGATCATTGCAGAAAAAATATTCTCCTCCATCTAGTAAAATAAAAATAAGGACATTTGATTTTAAAAACTTAAGTTATGAGTACTTGAAGTGGTTCAAACTTAAACTTAAAATTTCTAATTTTAAACACGCAGGAGAACACAAATAGGCTTTCTTTTTGAATTTTCCAAATATGATTTTAATCTCTAAAACTAAAGAGTTACCGATTTTTTAAGTGACAGGTGCAAATCTAAAAATTTTAATTATCTCTAAAACAGTTAAACTTAGGTATGGGGAAAGCTGATAAA
Source organism: Tribolium castaneum (assembly GCF_031307605.1). NCBI lineage: Eukaryota > Metazoa > Arthropoda > Insecta > Coleoptera > Tenebrionidae > Tribolium > Tribolium castaneum. The sequence continues at coordinate 914,664 of NC_087395.1, read as the reverse complement.
AATGGCCTTAAAATATCTCAACTAATCGAAAAACGCAGTGAAAAACATTTAGCTTTCGATTGAAAATAAGAAAGTTGACATCGACTTCCTGTATAACCGAAAGTGTCACCATTTTGAAAATATTTTTGTTGAGTAGAACTTAACGGATTATAACTGAGTACCAAATTTTAATAAAATAAAATAAAATTTTTATTAGAACTTTCAATACTTTATTCTGGGGTTTAGACGGAACACACTGTATATAAAAATTGCTCGAAAAATGAATCTGACTTTATTTTTGTGCTTATTTGAACTTTTTTTATCGCCAAATACATACGAAAAACATTTTGAGATTTCGAAACAATTAATTAGTTACTTTTATTTAAATTAATTTACTTAATTAATTAATTTAATTAATGGCCTATAAATGGATACTTTTGTTGGTCATCCTATGTGTTAACGTTAGACAGTGTCATAAAAACCAAATTTAGTTCTTTTTAAATGTTAATTGTAACAATTAAAACAAATATTAAAGTTTATTTACAATTTTTACGTAAAGACAATTTTATGTTAAAACCCATTTTAACCGTTAAAAATTGGTAAAACCAACAAATTTTAAATTACGTAACATAAACGCTAAAAGAACACGTAATCATTTAACCAAATAATAACGTTGCAAAATTTCAACGTAAAACGTTGTAACGTTAAAAGATCGTTAGACTTACGTCTGTGTACTTACTAGGACAAATGTTAAAATTAGTATAATAATAATTACTATTCAAATTTTATTATAGGTTAAATTAACGTTAGACAGTGCCATAAAAATCAAATTCAGTGTTTTTAACGTTAATTGTACGTTTAAAACAAATGTTAAAGTTCCTTTATGTTTTTTACGTATCTACAACTTTATGTTAAAACGTTAAAACGCATTTTAAACGTAAAATTAGTAAAAGTAATAAAGATGGTTTTTAAACCACGTAACATAAACGCTAAAAGAAAACGTATTCATACAACCAAATAACAACATTGTAAATTTTAATGTGAAACGTTATAACAACCGTTGTAACGTTAAAACAATGTTATATTTATGTCTCTGTGCTTACTAGGACAAAGGTTAACATTAGTATAAAAATTTGTTTTTTTAAGAAGGTGTTTACATGAAAATTGGTATTTGGGCTTTCGGTAAATAGTGACGGAACACGTGTTTTATGTTTTTTAAAAACTTCACCCCCATGGGGTTAAGTATAAAAGTTTGATCTTTTAATAGGGAATTTCCTGTTGCATTGCATTTTTTAACTTTAACCAAAAACCCATATATACAAATTTTCATTGATGTAACCTAAAAAAATTACATTTTTTATGAAAACATTTAACGCCCCATTCAACTTCCTCAGAAAATGATTTATTTAAATAAATGCAAAGTAATCGATTAGTTTTCAATTTAGTGAATATGTAACTTATTACAGCTAATAAAAAAAATAAATTACAATGTATTCAATACGTAATCAGATTAAATTGTAATTAGATTAATTTAGAGGTGTCCCGCGAGGTAGCGCACATACTTTTTATTTTTTACCAGTATTGCCTAATAATACTGCTTATATTTTTTATCTTTTTTATATTATATATTTACTTTTTTATTTTTTTTATTTTTATAAAATTACATCAATAACTTTTTTTTATTACATTTTAGTCTGCGTTAAAATAGTTGAATTTTTTCGTAACGAAAATAAGAAAATCAAAAAATTTCTGAGCACAATGTCTCAAAATCGATTGAAAAAAATTGGAAAATTTTTCGAACGCCAGGTTTTTCTGATGGAAATAACCTTAAAATCAACAAATAACTTTCAGCATGGCAATAGAATAAAACATTTTCGCATATTTTAAGCCAAAATTGCAATTATTACGAGATTTTTTTTACAAAATAATTAAATTCCTTAAATTAGTTAAACAGTTGTCAAGTTAATTAGGAAAATATTTAAATGCGCTAGTGGGTAGTGTTTTTTGCGTTATTTAAAGATTATAGCTTTTCTGAACTAAAAATTCTGTTTTTAGCTGATATGCTTATCTGAAGCTACAATAATTTTTGCTCATTTTTCAGCTAGAAACGCAATTGTCGACAAGTTTCATAAAAAATATATCAAAACTTACTACATTATATTAAAAATTTCTTGGTTCTTTTTAAATGAAACATTAATGTTGTGTAAGTTTTTACTGGAACAGACCAAAACAAATACCCTATTTTAAAATCAACTATTTTAAACTTATTAGTTGTTTCAAAATTATAAAAACGCAAACGTCGCATTTTATCAAATATAAGATTGATAAAATTATAAAGTACTTATTAATGATTAGATCTGTCATTGAAAATATAAATTACAATAACTATTAATTTTTTGGAGTGCATGAATAATTTAGAACAGCAAATTTTAAGAAAAAATGCAACGTTGGCGTTTTTATAGTTTTGAAACAGCTAACAGTTTTCAAAAATACAAAACTGAGATTTATTTTCTTATATGAATATCTTGGTGTAGAAGTTAAGTAAAACATGCATACGTTAATATGAATTTTTGCTGCATTTTGAGTGAAATAAATTACACTAATTGCTGAAATTGAGAGCACCTGGACAAATTAAACTCCAGCTGTGAATTAACCGATAATTTGTGATGACCGTTCCTGATTACGGTGCTGTTTCCACAGGAACCCTACTATTCCGGGCCTTCCGGAAAAGCATTCGTCTCGAGTCTAACGGGAGCCCCAATGTCTCAGTTTATGGAAAATCATTATAAATCTTGTATATCCACCATAAACAGATCAGCTAGATACAGAAAAGGATTGCCGCATCACAGACTGAAACTTGTTCGAGCTTTATTTCCTCTCTGCTTCTCTGGGCAAAAGCATAAAAGCTAATTGTATTTGATAAAGCGGTCACTCACAAGCCGGCTCATTTTTCTTTTTGTCGGAGTTTAAAATATATGCAAGGAGGAGTTATCGAAGAAGCGGGCACTAATGATTCGGAAAAAATTTTAATTAAAAAGAAATTTTTTGTTCACCTAATTATGTATTTCCGGCAAAGTAACTAATTTGCCTCTTTTTTGCAAGCTCAATCTTTGTTTCACTTCTAATTAATCTTTCAATTTAGCTAAGTAGGGAAATAATTCATGTTTGTGTAACGATATTAGTGCCTTCTCTTGTTAGCGCAAGCAACCACAACAACGACCCAAACTTTAAAATTAAACTAAAAGTGAATTAACGAATCAAGACTAGAGTATCCACTAGAAGAATCAAATGAGAAGAAAACTGTTTTTTATGTATTTAAACTTTTATCCTAAACATTACAATCAGCGTCTATTTTATCTACCAAAAAAATTAATAACGACTTTAATAAATGTTACAACAATGTAATATGTTAACAACGCACATTAATTGTACAATGTGTTCAAAAATGGTTGTTCATCAAGTCACCTATGAACTGAACCTAACTTGCCGTTTAGTTTAAATTATGAATGTCCTCAAATTGACAGATCCGTCAAAATAATGCAAAAAATTTTGAATCCAAAAACAAAAGAAAAGAACAAAAGTCAAAGATTTGACAGAGAAATTAAAACAGTTATGCAGATAAAGCGGCACACTTCAATTCAAACCATTTCAGTCCATGAACAATCATCTTTGAACAAATTGTATTACTTATACAAGTTCAGCGTCTTCTGTAGCTCGTTACTATTTAAGTTAGAGCTCTGATAGTTTGTGGATATTATTAATTTGTACTCTAGGACAAAAATATTTTTGTTTATACTGAGTGTCCCAGAAAACATTATGTCATAATAATATTTTTTAATGATTTGTTGTTAGGTTTTTGTACTCATTAGAATGCCTTTCTGGCTTTTTTCAAATCGGTTTAGGGATTACTGTTAAAAATAAAACAAAAAAATTAATTTTATAAACTTTAAATTTTAAATATTAGTAAAAAATAGGAACAGTGCCTTTTTATGCCATAATTAGTACAAACATGTTATATACAAGCTCTAACAGTCTTAGTAATTAAGTTTGACCTATTGATTGATTTATTACATGTGTTTTCAAATCATTTACAAACATTTTTAACATTGAAGTTTTTTATTTTGCTTATTTCAAATCGCAATTCCCGTTTATTTTTATATTATTTGATGCAGAATTAAAAAAAGAACATTACTTTATTACAATTCTAACGTAAATTCTAACACATACGAAGTTATTTGCCTAAAACTTTAACCATGTTCGACTTTTATTCCTTATTTTAATTAAAGTGGTTTGTTTTTGATAGAATGTGTTTTTAGCATATAATTGTGAATTTGTTAGGATTTACGGTAGGGTTGTAATAAAAAAAAAACCTTCATTTTCAAATTTTTCATCAAATGGTATAAAAATAAACAGGAATTGCTGTTTAAAATAAACAAAATAAAAGGCTCTAAATTTTAAAAAGTTTGGAAGTCATTTGTAAACATTAACATTAATAAGTCTACTAGACCTTGTTCAACATGTGCAAAAAAAGCATTGTTTCTATTTTTTATTAATTTTTACAACTAGAGGTAGAAAGCTATTATTTTTTTTGGTTTTTATTTGTTTTAACTAATTTTAACACTTTAGAAACATGTAAGAAGCAAAAAAGGTATCTTAATAAACAGAAAAAATGAAAACATTTCATTAAAAATAGTATTTTATGTTTGGGACACTTTGTATAATCAAAAATATTTTTCTGAAATGCGTTTTAGAGTATACAGTATCCATTAAAGTCTAATTTTTCAGAGTTTTTCCAGTTGGAAACGTTTTATTTGAACAGTCACAATCACAAAGAATGACATCCTCACCAACCGGGTCGGATAGCGAAAGTCCGACTCAAAACTTCAGGGTATTAAATTGTAACAAACAGGTTTGTTTACAAACTCTCCATCTAGTTGACACAATATCCAGCTAATTTGTAAATTATCCGTATCATATAGAAAAGATTTGTGGATGGGGTATTAAAGGGTGTCATTTTTTTGATAGTGACTGTACGTCGTTTTACATGCTAAACATTAGATATGTGTTGTCTTAATAAAACAGGCAAAATAGCATCGAATTAATTTTAATTTTGACAAGATCTTACAAAATAAATGTGCTTCAGGTTCAAAAACGAATTAAATTTGTAGGTAAAATTAGTATCAACGGCAATCGATTTTGTTCAACCAGTTTTACCCAAATTTTTCGGGAGAAAAACTTTAGTGTGTTAACAACTAAAAAAAAAATATAAACTATTTTGGTTAATTTTGTTCATTCTTTCATTAAATATGAATAAAATTTTGCAAATAATTTTGCTTTTTTTTGAAAAACTTTCTAAATACTCAATTAAGGTTAAAATTAAGTAATTGTTTATTTACTTTGGTGGCTATTAGTTTTTGTGTTACATTTGCAAACCTAAAATTTTGATTTCTAAACATCAATAATTTCTTTTGGTTCGGTTTGACGAAATTTTGGTCAAAAACAAATTAAAATTGGTGTTTTCTAGCAAAATTATTGTGGGAACAAAACTGAAGATTTTAGCGTTAGAACGTTCTTAAATACTCTAGATAGGCAGAAAAACATTATTGATGACCAAAATTTATTGCTATAACATGTTCTTGTACAATAATGAAACTTTGGTTGCGAGCAACATTATACAGAGGAGTCATTGATATGGGCGTGCTCGATTGCTCCTGTACTGTCAAAGATATCGAAATAAATCAAATAACACTGGAAATGGAAAGTCAAAGTGAACGTTCTAAAGTTATATACAGGGCACCATTCCGGGTTTTTCGTTTTTGCAGTGCAGTCTTTAACATAGTTTTTTCAAAAGGCACCCCCTGTATATTTGTGCATATTAAACTTTGCACTTTTTTGGGCTTTATAAATCTGCAATGTACTTTACCCGTTTAGAAATTATTGAATTTTTTCTACAATTTAGTGCGTCTGTAGGCACATTATTAAAAATTGCAGTGGCCGTGGTTTTTGAAATATCAGGTTGGGACTTTGTTCGTAGGTAAACAATGGCTGAGGTATTTTTACTTCTTTAATTTTTTTCCAAAAGTTGATAGTTAAGGAGATAATTCGGTTTTTATGAAAAATGTGCACAAAATTTCTTGGACACAAATGTAGCGTGCTATGAAAAACAATAGATTTTGACATCCTAATGTCAAAATGGCATTTGTAGTACGTAACGTGCATACCTTTAAATCTCATCTAGACATAAATTTTAATAAAATTTTGACAAGAAATTGTTAAATAAAAATGAGAAATTTACAATGAAGAAATAAGGAAATAAAGAATACCAGGTATAAAAAATCAACAGCGATAACATATTACTTACAGTTACAAAATTGTTGAAAATGACGGCATTCTTAAGCAATAAAGTAATACACTGGTCAATTCTTTTAAAAATTTACGATTTCTAATGTGGCATGATCAATTCTACAAAAAGCTTTTTTAATTCTTTCTTGTATATTTTCTCTAGTATTGCCGTCGTTTTTTTTCATTTTTATTTAAAATATCAAAATTAAAGTTTAGATCTCGATGAGATGTGTATGCAATTTATATGAAAAATGCATTTTCACAACAAAACAAAACGTCACGTACAAAAAACGTCTGTCTGATCTTTTTATGTCAGAATGTATTGTTTTGCATGGCACACTACGTTGGTATCCAAGGAATTTTATGCGCATTTTTCAGAAAAACCGAGTTATCTCTAAAACTATCAACTTTTTAAAAAAGAAGTAAATTGAGTGTCTTATGGTCCTTTAAAGTTTACCAAAATAAATGTGTCACAGCATGGTAACGGTACAATGCAAATGGACAATCTTGTCCCCGAGAGATACCCCCGACAGTTGTTCACACACAGACAAAATCCCAACTCAATCTCTTGAAAACCAAGCACACTGCGTTTTTTTAAATATGTGCCTGCATACGCACAACATTGTAGAAAAAAATTAAATAACTTGTGAATAGTTTAAGCAAATTGCAAAAACTAAACTAAGCCTAAAAAGGTGCACGTTTAAATATATACAAATATACAGGGAGTGTCATGTATATAACTATGTTAAATGCTGCACTGTAAAAATTAAACACCCGGTATAAAACAAAATAATTTTAGAACGTGCACTTTGACTTCTCATTTGCAGTGTTATTTAATTCATTTCGATATCTTTGACAGTGTAGGTGCAATCGAGCATGTCTGTATCAATGAACTCACCCTGTATTTCTTTCTTCTACAATTTAGCTATAAATTAAGTTTCCGTTACTTGAGCACCGGTAATGTTTCTACGAAAATTTTAGTTGTCAGTTTTTCTCAGTCTGTTAAGAATGCAAAGCTTAACATTTCTGCAATTTTTCTCAAGTAATTAGTAAATTGGTTGGATTTAACTTAATTTAAAACGATTTGGCACCGAGACGGTGTAACGCTCAAAGCGCCCTTATTTTTATTCTGCTGTACTATTTTTTAGTTTTTGTCTCCTAAGTAAAGACAAATATTAAAAAATAACAACTTTACATAAAAAATTGAATTTTAAACTCTTTTACAAAAATCAAACAATTGCCGAGTTGGAATTTAAATGTCTGGCAGCTTCATAGTTGAAAGTTTAGAGAAATGAGCAGTATTTTTAATTTTATGATTCTTGTAAAATAAAACCCAAAGTCACGTCTCTACTAATGAAATTTTTTCATTTTACTTATCCTTGAAATTGTTAACCGACAAAACCCATCCCACTAATTTAAATTAGATTAGAACAGAGTGTTTAAGTTTGATTCACCCTTTAATGTTTTGTTTCTCTCCCAACTATTCACATTTGCTCAACTATTTACTCGATCATTTGTTTGCACTGGTCTCGCTTTTCCTCTCAAATACTTACTTAACAAACGTAAATAGGTAACTTACCTTTTCATATTTTTTTACACAAATTATTATTTTTGCACCGTAATTTAGACGTTTACAATTTGTCATTGTTGTGGTTAACGAATCTGGAAAAACAAACCAAAAAGAATTAACTTTAATTGCTGAAAGTTAATAATGAGTGCGGCGACCCTCGGCTGTTATCCAAGCTCTAATTCTTTCAGCCATTTGAATTAGGACAACAAGTTCTCTTAGTAAATTGCTTTCTTGAGGTCTTATAGACAATTCTTGTAATGTTTTGGCTTTGTGGTCGTGGCCTCTATTTTAATTGTTGTTGTTTCATAAACAGAGACCGAAGGTTAAAAAAAACTTCTCCAAACCTGCAATTTTTTTAAATCTGTAAATAAATCTGTTTTGCTCAAAAAATAATTTTTATTTTTCCTAAACTTCTAAATTGGCTTGTTGTATCTTAAGTGTATTTTAAACATCCAAAACTTGTATTTAATTTTTTTAATAAAAGATTGGAAATTTTTCCATTTTTAATAGTTTTCTCATTTTACAACTAGAGATTTTTTGTTTCTTAGGCTTCCAATCTTTTAATCTCTAAGGACCGCTTTTTAGAAACTTCATTAGTTCAATCTGCAATTAAATGCGTGAATAACTAATTATGTGACCTAACTGACGCAATTTGATTAATCCATTCGTGTTGTTAACGTTTAACAACGAATTAAATTTTAACAGAACTTTAGAACCTTAGTGATTTAGTTTCACGGTTTTTCAGTATTTCGTCTTTTTAGTTTCTTGGTTTCTTCATATTTTATATTTAGTTTTAAATTTTTTCAGTTCCTTGTGGTTTCAGTATCTTATAATTTCGGTTTTCCAATTTCATACTTTCTTAATGTTTCAGTTACACAGTATTTAAGTTTTTCAATTTTTTAAATTTTCAGTTTTTTGTGGATTTTCTTATTTCTAAGGTCTAAGTTTTTTAAACATTTGGTGACTTAATTACTTACTTACTAATAAACTGATAAGTAAATAATATTTATTTTTAAGTAAAATATTGTAAATACTTGGTAAAATAATTCAATTGGTAAGTGGTAATGAATTTTTAGATAAGATAAGTAGGAAAAAAATAAAAATAATATTTATAAAACGCTATACTTACGAGATATTTAACAATTACTAGCTAAGGTTTTTTTAAAGATAAATGATCTGTAGTAACTGGTGCTTAGTGTTTTTACAGAGTGGAATTTTTACCTAGCGTTTACAATTTTTTACCAAGCATTTATTATGCACCTAGCGTTTATTATTTTACCAAGCGTTTACGATTTACAGTTAGAAAGTGTACTTAAAGCGTTTAATGAAAATAACTAAATAACTTTGCGTTTAATTTTTTTAGCGTATTTTTGAGTTTCTGCTTATTAGTTTCTCAGCGTCATTTAGTGAGTTCATGTTCAAGGTTGAAAAAAATTCTTACCAAAAAAACAAAAAAATTACAAAAACAATTTTTGAACAATATTTAGGTTCAACAATACATTAACTTCTTCATCGCTTTTTTGTGCAACAGAGAATTTTAAGTTTTTTAGATAAGGTATTTATTTTGTTTTTTTGCAATTTGTTGCAATAGAAACTGTTTTTATTCTTCGTAGTGTAGAAATTAATTAAAAAATATATGCTGTAAACATAGTTGGGCATAATAAGCTTATAATAAAACTATAGAGATTAATCCACAGTCATATCAATTTCTTTTTAGAATTATGATGTAATAAATAAAATTTTTGGTAGCATTTTGTTTAAACGAATTGTTATTTCTAAGTGTAAATTGTATGGTTGTAAAGATTAAAAAAAAATTATCAAGAGTTATTCGCAGGTGTACAGCATGAAAGGAAATCTTCCAAGAAAAATTTAACAAATATGCTAGGGCGATGTTGAGCTGTAGTTACCAGTAGGAGAAGACACACTGCATTAGTTACCAAAAATATTATTTTATTTTTGTTTCGGTTTTTTAATTGTTAGAACAACAAACAACAAACAACAGTTATAGAATCTAAAAAATATAGGTTAATAAATAAAAATTCGTATCAAAAAATTGACAAAAATTGCATTTACGAGACATTCTTGTTTAAGAAAATTACTAATATCCCTTGACTATTCTTGTGTGTGTTATTAATTAAAATGTAATCTTGTAATTTACAAATAAGTTAGATTACATTGTAATTACATTATTTTGTAATTAGGTACATATTAATCGATAACTTTGGGTAACTAATTTTTTACAAAGTTTGGAATTACAAATTAACATGGTTAGTTAAAATTATGAATTATTAATTAGATTACATTTTGTCTAATACGGTCTAAAAATTTAATTTCAGATTTTGCATAATTTGACACTCAACTTCACAAAAATCTTATGGAGTCTCTATTCAAAAATACAATTGTATTTTAAATGTACCAAAATTTTATGATTTATTGTACAGGGTGCTGTATTTTGGATGTCCGAATAGGCGATCTCCGAAACTAAAAGAAAAACGATTGACACATTCTCGGGTTCGTTTTTTAAGAAAATAATTTTGGTCAAAACCGCACCGCACTATCGTCTTTTGTTTTCGACGTATAAACAAAAGTTGTCTTTTTAGTGAAATCTTAAAAAATCATATCTTCCTTATTATAAAAGATACACATTTGAAACAAAGATATTATGCAAGCACTTTTTTACAGAAAATTTAATAATGGTATCAGCGTTTTTTTTTCAATCATTTGTTTAGCTGTAATGACATAAAGTTGTTTTTTTTAATGAGAATCATGGTTGGCTATGACATTTTCGAAAAGCTTATTTTTCAAATAATTTTTATTAACTGCAAATGCAAATGCAAATTTGATCTAATAATAATTTATTATGCTGTTTTTGAATTAATTAGGATTTAATAAAATATTTATTTAAAAACAGTAATACATTTTTCATAGTTTGAATTGAGAATCCAAAATTTTTTCATGGTCTGCTATAAAGAAAAAGCGAAATGTTTTGTTTTACCTTAAATATTTTAAAAAGTGTATTACACAAATGGACGTATCACATCAGAAAAAATCAGCTTTTCAAAAAAATCACAGCCGCCTATGATTCCTATTTAAAAAAATATAACTTTATGTTATTCCAACTAAACGAATGGTTGAAAAAAATCGTTGATAGCATTGTTAAATTCTCTGTAAAAAGTGCTTGCATATTGTCTTTGTTTCAAATATGTATCTTTTATTATAAGGCAGATACGAATTTTTTTAAGATTTCGCTAAAATGTCAATTTTTGTTTATAAGTCGACGAAAACAAAAGACGATAGCGGAATGTGGTTTTGACCAAAATTATTTTTTCAAAAAACGGACTTCACTTTACTTGTTTTTCTCTAAACCGCTTAGTTTCGGATGATAGTATATTATATTATAAGTGATAGAAATGCATCATTATATGCGAGTGAGAATTTTGACAATTCTCACAAGTTTTATTGTAAAAAAATCCAAGAAATTTAAGTAAATATCCGCCTGTAACATTAGCATAGTTTTATGTATCAGTTTTCGTAGTGACCTGTGTTGCTATAGTTATGAAATAAACAGTCTCATTGCTTTCCCCAATTTTCCCCAGATTTACTCATTTGTGAGTAGAACTGACAGCTTTATCTTCTTGTAACAGAAAACAATGGTATAATGTACCTAAAAAACTGCACTTGTAAGATAAAAATTGTTCAATGCTCATCATCTGTAATTCGTACTTCAAACATTAATAAAAAAACAAACACCAAATGTTTTTTGAAAAAGGGTTTTATTTAAAAAATGCACTAAAAAGTAAAAAACAATGTTTTTCAATCACAGGAAAATATTTTTTCTTTGGGAGTTGTCTACCGAATAAAGTAATCCTGTAAAGCTTTTATAAATTTTAGAATTTTAACCAGTAAGAATAAATACCCTCCTGTTATTGAAAAATATTATTATTTACTTTTTAGTGCATTTTTTAAATAAAAGCTTTCTTAAAAATAATTTTTTTTAATTTTTTATTTAAATATATCGATCGTGTTTATATTCGAGTGAAAAGAAGGTGTCCCCACTGATCATAAAGCCACTTTTAACACGTAAGGATCCACCAGGCTATGAACATATTTTCATAAGAAAGAGGCTTAAACTTGAGATAAAAGCGTCGGTTGGAGAGCGTGAGAATTACCATGACAATGGCGGAGTGGATGAAGAGAATCGTAAATATCTATTATTTTGAAATTAACAAACCTTAACGTTTTTGCAGAAACAAATTTATAAACTTTGTGGGATTACATAAATTTAATGGATATTTATAACAAACAATTGTAATAAATTTCTATTCAAAGTCTTGTCAAAGTGATAGCGTAAGCAGAACAAATACGGAACGTCAAACTTTCAATCGAAACGGGTCGGAATCAAATTTACTACGAGAGACCTTAGAAAGATGGAGGAGAAAAGCCTATTATCGTACAAAGCCGAATTTTTCGAAGCGAAGGGTGATAGCAACTATTGTGGCAAACCAAAAAATATATAACAGTTTTACATTACAAAAAATAATTGTAACGAGTATTTTATTTTGAGTGCGATTTATTCAACTTTTATTTGAGTAAATTATGACAGATTTGAGTGTAATGCAAAAGGTCGTGCGGATGCTACAGGCGACCATAATCTTTTCAGTACATGAGCCGCATTCGTGTTTCATAAAACAAATTCTTTCAGCGGCACGTGCTTGGAAAGAAAATCTGAAAAAGTTTTAAATTTTTCTCCTACTGTTGAAATGAGCACAAAACTTGTAACTCTGCAGCGAAAATCCAGCAATATTTGTACGATACAGGGTGTGACAAGTCTAGCATGCCCATATTAATGACACATCTTGTATACAAGGTGAATTTAGAAGTTGTACATGTATTTAAAGGAGTGATAGTGATATTTTTTAATTTGATTTGAACAAATATTTCTTGCAAATCAAAAGTTGTAAATTACATTTCTGAATGAGAAAGTTGTAATTTACATTTCAGTTCAGAAATCAAAGTGAATAAACTGCTATATTTATTTACGTAATCAGTTATGAAAAGACTTATTTTGTTTAACAAGCAGAATGTTTGCCAAAACGAGTGAGCGCAGTGTTTTCCGAAAAACAATTTATGATTCTGAGTTACATTAGATTACAACTAACATTCTATAAGATGCAGCACATTTATATAACCGAGATATGAGTATTTAATATAACCGCAAGCTCTCAAATGTGACGCTTTTATAAGCTAACTGTTACATAACTTTCTTATCTAACCATAATCTACGCGTGATTATACTGCGGTTATGTAACTGCCCTTATAAGCATGGTTATTATATAAGCGCAATATAAAGGTTATTTAACAATACATAAACGCATAACAACCGAGAAATAAGAATAGTTACATAACCAAAAACTTTTCAGATCACTTAATTTGTTTTGTTATTGTTTCTACAAAAAGCCGGCGACATATCAAATAAAACACTTAACAGCATACGCTATTTTGCATGACAAATATAACAGTTATATAACTACCACATAACCTTATAACCTTATACGCCAGACATAACCATGGTTAGATAACTGATATATACACTCAATCTAACATGGGCTATATTGATTAAGAAATTTAACGGCTATATAACCGTAATATAACCATGATTATATACGTTAAACATAACCATGGTTAGATAACCATTATATAAGCTGGGTCTAATATAACCAATGGCTAAAATTTGTGAATTGCGGTTATAAAACTTTAGATAACTGCTAGATAACGCAGCAAATTGTGCTACTACGGACTGTTTAAATAACAAATAGTTAGAAATGGTTTCAAAAATATACTGAAAAAAGAATGCCTTAATTTGAGACTTTTATTTCATATGTTCGGCTAAAATATTGCTTTAAACTATTTCGTTAAAAGTCTATTGAAAATGATCCAAAATCTAACAAGTTGTAAAAATTTGGCGTTTAAAAATTAATATTTGATCTTTAGAAAGTAACTACCTAAAACGTTAATAACATATACAGCGTGGTTCACAATTCAATCCCCAGCGGAAATGTACTAACAGTAAAAAATTTTTAAAAATTGATTTTTCTCTAGTTTTGTTTAGAATTCTGAGAGATTATTCTTGAAGAATGTTTTTATATTTAGGTGTTTCTGGATTTTTTTTAATATTCAGTCTCACATTTTTTCTTTATTTTAGTATATTCTATAAATACATTTTTCGATTTGTCTATAATATTTTTTCTAGATTTTATGTTGACTGTATTTAATTTTTTTTTAAAATACTTCTACATATTTTCCAAATACAGTTTAAATTCAACTCTGCGTCATATCAAAATTTTTCGATCGTTTCGTTTAGAATTATTTCAGATTACTTTTTACCAGTGTTTTATACTTCTTTATGCATATTCCTTCACAGTTTTCTTCGATTGTTTTTAAAACCCTTACTAGAGCTAAAATTTAGAAGTTCATCCGATTATTTTATAAATCCACTTTTATATCTTTTAAATCTTTTCGCCATTTTTCATCCTCCAGGTTTTCTTTTAGATTCAAATCAGTTTTTTTTTCAAAATTCTGTCGTAGATATGAAATCTGGCCCTTCTTAAGATTACTTGAAAAATGTATCTTCAAATTCTTTTATAAAATCTACTCTAGATTCTTCTTTAGAATTATTTTGTGGGTAGTATTAAAAATAACCCTAGTAGCACAAATTAACTGAGTTAGACCCAGTTTGTATAATGGTTATCCAACTTTGGTTATATCTATTACATTAAGGTAACAATCAGGTTTCTGATGCAATATGCAGAATGCGAGATTCAGGGTATATATCGGTTATCTAACCATGGTTATATCTAACGTAGGTATGTTAACAAAAGTAACATGACAGTTAATTAACTGCTATGTTTGTGATGCAATACAGCGTTTGCTAGATTTAGTTAATATATTGGTTATTAAAATATGGTTATACGTTACCTAACTGTTAAACCCATTTTGTATAACTGTTACCTAACCTTGGTTATATTGCAGTTATGTAACAATTAGATTTCTGATGCAATATGCCGAAAGCTAGTTTGAATGTATATACCGGTTATCTAACCATGGTTATATCTACCGTAGGTATGTTAACAAAAGTTACATGACACTTAATTAACTGCTATGTTTGTGATTCAATACAGCGTTTGCTAGATTTAGTTAAAATATTGGTTATTAAAATATGGTTGTAAGTTACCTAACTGTTAAGACCCAGTTTGTATAACGGTTACCTAACCTTAGTTATATTGCAGTTATGTAACAATTAGGTTTCTGATGCAATATGCCGAAAGCTAGTTTCAATGTATATACCGGTTATCTAACCATGGTTATATCTACCGTAGGTATGTTAACAAAAGTTACATGACACTTAATTAACTGCTATGTTTGTGATTCAATACAGCGTTTGCTAGATTTAGTTAAAATATTGGTTATTAAAATATGGTTGTAAGTTACCTAACTGTTAGACCCAGTTTGTATAACGGTTACCTAACCTTAGTTATATTGCAGTTATGTAACAATTAGGTTTCTGATGCAATATGCCGAAAGCTAGTTTCAATGTATATACCGGTTATCTAACCATGGTTATATCTACCGTAGGTATGTTAACAAAAGTTACATGACACTTAATTAACTGCTATGTTTGTGATTCAATACAGCATTTGCTAGATTTAGTTAAAATATTGGTTATTAAAATATGGTTGTAAGTTACCTAACTGTTAGACCCAGTTTGTATAACGGTTACCTAACCTTAGTTATATTGCAGTTATGTAACAATTAGGTTTCTGATGCAATATGCCGAAAGCTAGATTCAATGTATATACCGGTTATCTAACCATGGTTATATTTACCGTAGGTATATTAACAAAGGTTATATGACACTTATTTATCTGCTATGTTTGTGATGCCATACAGCGTTTGCTAGATTTAGCTAATATACTGATGATCTAAATATGGTTATAATTTACAATATTGCGGTCGGTACATTTGAGTTACTGAGGTATTTAAACATTTAGAAGTTTAATTTGTAATAAAATTTAGAAGCTATATTTTTTTAAGAAATCCTGAGCAAAATGTCATAAAAGAGAAATATCAGATTAGTTAGATAAGCGCAATGTAAGCGAGATATATGAATAGTTATTTAACCCCAGTATGTGTATATAACCACGCCTATACGAATACAATGGTTAGCTAAACCGCAAAATAACGCGTAGATAAAGGTTTGATAACAAAACATAACCGCGATAAAACCGAGATATGAGGGCAATTATATCAGTAAGATAACCGTGCAAAGATAACGATTAGATAAGGCCTGCGGTTATATTGAATGGTTATATCTCGGTGTTATGTGTTTTACTAGGGTGAAAAAATCTTCGGCAAAAAAATTGATGTACAATTTTAACCTTTTTATATTTTTCTATTGTGAGGACACATTTTTCTATGACTGTTTATGTTAATTTTAACGCAATTTCTTCAATGCAATTTAACAGCTCAGAAATCGCATTTCATTAAATTTAAGTTAATTTTAACTTTTTTTGAGCTCTATTATCACCTCTTAAAATATATTTACAACCTCCAAATTTACCTTGTATAGTGAAATAAAATGGTTTCGTATTGGACAAGTCGTAGTTTTAAAAATTTAATAACTATTTAGCAAATGCGTTCGTTTTTATGGAAAACGTGAATAAAAAAGAACGTTATTTCAAAGTTGGTTGCCATAAATATGTATTTTACATCGAGTGCTGAAAACTTTGGTAATAAAACAGATACAAATGGTTTCGGTTTTAAATTATGGAGGAACACATTATGCTCAACAGTACACAGTAAAGTTTATTTAGTTTGATAAATAATTTAGTTACACAAAACTGCAAAATCTTTATAAAATTTAAATGAAATTGTAATAGTCGTGTGTGGAACATAATTTATCGACTTGTTTACTATTTTCAGAATTATTGTCGTACAAAATTTAACTAAATATCGTCATTCCGACGACTAGAATTTTTACGAGACACTTAAATATTCTATCTTGCGTTTCATTTTTAAATATCAAACACCATTCCAGGCCAGTCAATACAACACAGTAGATAAAATGTACGGAATGTGTGCATTTTGTGGTATCATGTTGCTGTAAACTGTTATCAGAAAATATGACAATGTAAAAACAGGTTCGAACATCACTGGAAATGCATTACAGAGAAAAACTAACTAGCTTTTAAATTTTTTATTTAATCTCAGTCAAAAGATGAGCTAGGTAATAATATAGAGAGTTCCGTATAAACACCACATTAGAAGTATTGAAAGTTTTAATAAAGATATCTATTTAAAAGTTGGTTCTCAGCCATAATTCGTTGAGTTCTGTGCAATGAAAATATATTCGAGATGACGGCACTTTCGGTTATACAAAAAGTCACTATCAACTTTCTTATTTTAAACTGAAAGTTATGTTTCACTGCGTTTTTGGTTTAGTTGAGTTATTTTAAGAAAGCTTTTATGAGCTTTTCCTATAAGTATTTGAGTTATTTAAGAATTTTTGAAAATTTTTAAATTATATATTTAAATTATATATTAAAATTAAATTATAATTATATATTTATATTATATATTTAAAAAATAAGAAACTTGATAGCGACTTCCGATATAACCGGAAATATCACCACCTTGAAAATAATTTGTTGTATACAAATTTTCAGATTACTGTCATTATTAGAACTTGCAATACTTGTAATGTGGGGCTTAGACGAAACACCCTGTAGAACATTCGTTGCAGATTTTAGCTCACAGGTAGCAAACCCTTTAATCATTTTATAATGATTTTAGTTTTGTTCCAAGTAAATTGCAACAAAATACAATCATTTAATTATAATTCTCCCAACGATTAATATTTATTAAAACGAGTGTTTGAACACAGCATCCGTTGAGCTAAATTGATATAATTTTAATTGCCTTCCTTCCAATTTGAATCGAAGTTGAAAAATGTTTGCAAGAATTTCAGCTTCAACATTGTTAGGTAAGGAAGTCATCTTTAATTTAAATTCTTGTAAATAATTAAATTTCTGTGTTGTTGAACATTGTTTGAACAATTTATTACATTTTATCGAACTAATAACTAACTGATAAAAGTAGTAATTTCCGGACAATTAGACGATTTTTACAATTACGTTCTATGCTAGTAAGTTAGAGCCGTCTCTGCTGATTTATTCACAAAGAATTATTACAGCGCTCGAAATCGCTCGAATTCACCCTTAATCGTTGCAGTAAATTTTGAAAGTTGTAGCTATTTTATTGAGTTGCTGACAGATTCATTGAGGGATTCGATGTCATAAACAAACAAGTTAGGCGTGGATTCAATGGGACATGGAAAAAGGTGTTGAAAAACTTTTTACGTTTCTTAAATTTAAAATAATTTTTTGAAGCAACAAGTAAAAATAGATAAAACTCTAGAACAGACAAAGCAGCATGAAAATGATTAATACTGACTTACAAAGGGTTCAATAATCCGCTTAAATACAATCTTTGTTGGGGAACAAGTAATTGGCGGTTTTATGGAAATTTAAATGAAGAATCTGATACAGGGAGTTGATTTTGCACAAATTAGTTAGGTAATATGCTTACATTTTTTTTAAGATTATCGAGTTTTAATTGAATAATAATAATAATAATTTACAATGTAATACAAAAGACCGTGACTAAATGAAACAATTATAACGGTTATACAAAACATTGTTCAATACGAAGAAAAATATTTAAAGATTATTTAAAACAATAATAATAATAATAATTAAAATAACAAATTAAATTAAAAAAAAATAAAAAATGATAGAGAGAGTCAAATTTGTTTAAATTTAAAATAAAGCTAAAAAACACAATTTTATTTGTAAGATTAGAAGACAATTTAATGAATAGAGATCCCCAAATATTCATTAAAATCCACACGTAACAGCTTTTTAAAATCATTGAAAAATACGTATAATTTGAACGTAAAAAATTAAACTACGAGATCAGGTATGTTTCTGCATCTTGGAGGCTGAAAATTATTTATTTGCTTTGATTACTAAATTTATAAATGTGTACTGTTTGAAACTAACTGCCAATTTCTACATAAAAAATGTCTTGAATTTTTTTTCAGAATAATATTTTATTCTGAATAAAATATAAAATATATAATATAAAATATAATATAAAATAAATATTTTTAGAGAAAAGTTCTTTTTGAAACACCTCTTTTTATTTTTTTGCAAAATCCTATTAAGTGAGTTGATTTTTTAATTTTAGATTTTACTTTTTTGTCGTGAAACATAGTCATTTTAACTGAAAGTTTTATATATTTAACATTTTTGCTGCTATTTTTTAAGAATAGTAACTGAAATCTGTTTTTCAATACTTGTCTGAAATAAAAAAAACATATACAGGATTAGTCTTTTAAAAGTATTCTTCACTGTTCAGAGTGAACTAAAAGTAATGTACAAAATTCATATCTTTGTTACTGCTATTATTTTTCAAAAAAAATTTAAACAGGTCGATTTCATTTTTTTAAATACTACGTTATGAAGTCATCCGTTTTTGAGTTATGACGTCATTATTAATTTTTTGAAAGACAGCCGACATTTTTATTTACTGAATTAATTTACTAAATTAATAAAATAAAATAATATCTTCTTGAGTTGAAGCAAAAAATTAACAAAAAAAATCAACCCTTTTAAAATAAAGGAAAATTAAAAAATAGCTATTTACACTCGAATGCGGTAAGTCACATTTTACAGCGCGACAACTTTGTTTGAGGCACGAGCCTGAAAGGCGAGTGCCTTATTAGTTGAAGCGCTGTAAAATGACTTAACGCATGAGATTTGTATAAAACTTTTTGGCCGACAAACTTTTAATATTATTCTTTATAAAATATTATGCATAGAATCAATGACATTTGCGGTTCCCAAACGTATGTATAGGTGGCGCTGTTCCGGGGGGATTTATATTTTCACTAATTAAATATACACCATGGTCGATTGAATTAAATAATTATAGGTAACAAGTATTTCGTTATACGAACTTAATTATGGTAAGCACGGTTTGTATCTTAAACATGTCTAATCGTCCAGTGTTTTGTGGTTACTTTACCTAATTGTTTGCTACCAGTTTACAGCATCGTGTTTAAAGGTCAAGTTACCTTTCATGAATGGGCAACTGTCATTCACGTTTTACAGTACTGGAGGCCAAAAAAAATTTTTGTGTAATACTTTCAGTAAAGTTCGAAAATTTATTTAATTTCATTTTCTTCATTTTTTGGTTTATGTTTTTTTATACTTTTTTTGAAAAATTACTCAAAACTAAAATATCAATTTTGACCGTTACTTTTGGTTCAGTCTGAATCTCAAAAACTAATAATCACCAGAACTTAATGGTTGCTAATTAAAAACTAATGTTTTTTTCGACGTATGTGTTTTTTTTCAGAATTTTTTGACAATTGTTTCAAATTAAAACTAATTAATTACTAATATTAATATCAAAAACATGAAACACATGAAAACATTAATTAATCGAAATTTTGTTATTTCCAGTGCTATTCTACAACAACCATGCTTAAGTAATGTATTTGTGAAATTTTTTTTACCCAAATTACGTTTATTTGAATTTCTAGTTTATACTTAATTCATTTTTTCGACAACATTCAACCATCGCTTGTTCTCAGATGATACAAGGAATAGGAATATTTGCAGCTACTTAATAGTTAATAGTAATTAATAGTACTTAATAGTAATTAATTAATTAATTAATTAATTTTAGTTCTAAGTAATTGTAAAAATTTCTAAAATAAATCACAAGCGTTAAGAAATATTCAAACTCTTATTTATAAGCCAAGGCTGATGTCATTTGCGATCATTAGCTTTTGAGATATACAGAGTGTCTCAGTGAATTAGTAAAGTCCATTATTTCCTTTTAAATGTTAGAAAAGTAAAAAAATTTTTACCTCAGCCGTAAATACTAATCCCTTGCCTCACCTAAAATTATTTTCAAATATACAGACTGTTTCTGAAATGAGTTACAATACAAACTTGATTTTTTTAAATGGAACACCCTACGCTTTTTTGCATTTTTTGATGTAGTTTTTAGAACAAATAACTTTGATCTAAACTTTTATTGGTCGACTTTGCTCAGTTTTTGAAAAATTCTAATTTTTCTAACAAAAACACGCTTTTTTTAAAAATTTATCACTCAAAAACTGGGATTCCTAGAAATGTGGGACTTTCAAAACTTAAAGAAGAAGGTTCAAACTTTAATCATTTAACATTTGAAAAAGACATGTAAAAATTGTGTTGTTGCATTAATTGGATTTTAATCTATGCCATCTAAAATATTTACATTTTAAATTTCATAAAAATCCGTTGACAAATTTCTGAGATATCAGGCTCGAAATTCTTAGGTAAGACTTAGTCTTAGGTACTATATGTAAATTTGTTTATTTTTTTCTATTTCCTTATAATTAATGTTAAGTATTTAATTTAAAAAATTATACCAAGCAATTTATATTTTGATCAAGTTATTCATGACAGTTACCTCAGCAGTGAAATGTATTGCGTAAATAACTTCAGCTTTGCTTTATCTGTCAATATGTCTAAAATCTGTCACCACAAAACATAAAAAAATTGTGTTGAAACCTTTTTTCTGTATTGGACATCGAATTAATGTAACTTACTTCATAACTAGATCATAATTTTAGAAAATCGCACGGTAATACAAAAATAAAGTAAGTATATAGATTATTTCTTTTTTAAAGCAGATGATAAACTATTTTTGTATTTTTTTATTAACTGTTATCAATAACTAACATAGAACTTTAACTGCAAAAATAGAGGAATTGTGTTTTAAATTTATTTTATTTAATTAGCAAATTTCATCATATTAATTTGAAGCCTAAATTTTTTTGCGTAAATTTGAAATTTTGCAATAGAAAAAGAATATTATACACGACGATAAAGACACTTAAATATTCTCTTTATTGTCTTGTATAATAAATAACTATATTTTTTGCTCTTTTTCAATTTTGTTAATTTAATTTTTCGTGAGTTTTATTGGATAAATTAGAAAATGAATCAACCTTTGAACTGTGTTAATACAACATAAATAAAGGTAATGACTATTGATTAGCAATTTAATCAGAGATTCGAAGATAGGCGAAAGATAAAAAAAACAATAATTCTCAGGGCATAAACATAAATTTTACTGAATTGCTTTGTGAATTCTTATAAACAAGTAAAAAGGCTGCTGTTTTGTCAACAAAATATATTTTTTTTTTATTGGTGTTTTTATTACTAAAATCCAATAGCATGGAAACATCGCAAATTGTAAGCAACGTATTTCCACCTGATTTAACTGATGCTTTTTGAACAAAACTACACTCTAATCCGAAATTTGATAAGATAATAATTATGCTAAAAGAAAAAATCGACATTTTGTGTAATTAGTTAGATTGAACAGTCGTCATCTGAGATCTAGAAAGCAAATTTAAAGGAATGGAAGCTTGTGGTCGCTGATCCATTAACTTCTTTTTCCGTCCCGAAATGATCACAAAAAAGCATGAGTTGGTAGAAAGCGAACAACTTCATTTCATCGCAAAACCTAAAATGATAAAATGAGCTGTCATTAAAATCATGATGGCTGGAATTCGTTTTGTATTTGTGTTAGTGTCAAACAAAATATCGAAGGTTTGATGAAAATTATTAGATTTTATTTGGAGCTTTCTTGTGTTCTCTAATAATCCATTTGAACGTTCGAATTAAAGGGTATTTTTTCAAATTACTTTTTTTAATGCAAGGTTTTTAAAAGCTAGCAAGACTGGGTTTAATGTTTCATTTCAAAAATGTACAAAAAATAAATTGCTTTCGACTGATTAAAACTATCGTGTTTACCAGTTTATTTTCTACCAAAGTTGGAAATTTCAAATGTTTTAATAAACATTTTGTATTATGTGGCTGTGATTTTAAATTTTCAATTGCAACATTCAATGCATTACATACAATGAATATCATAATCACTGTAAACAATTTCTCTAAATAATTACAATGAATTATGGAAACTACGTAAACAAATCTAATTTTATTAGCACGTATTTGCTAAATATTTTAGGTTATGTCGGTTCATAATTGATTTTCTGCCACACACTGTACAAATACACTGAATTTATACATAAGGGCCTAAAGATAGATGCGATAACAAATCCAATGCGAAGCACGACTTAGGGATTGAGATGCTATAAAATTTATTATTAATTACTCCTACTAAGCTAAAGCAGGGGTAATTATCGATTATAAACACAAGCAACTTTAACGTGTGATTATATTCATTGGCACGTATGTATTTAATACCACATGATAAGGTTTTGACAGTTTTGTGGCAAATAAATGACGAAGACAAAACGACATCAATATTTTAAAAAATAACCTGTTAAGTAATAAATTACCATAACAATATTAACTACAATGCTAAAAAAATTTAGTTCCAAATTATTCGAATTCTTTGGCTTTGTTATTAAATCTTTGAAAAGAAAAAATACATACGGGTAAATGTACAGAAAAATAATGGAAGTCTCCTCACAGGATGAGTAAAAAACAAAGAGCAGTTACAATTTTATTTGAGTGAAGTTTGAAATTATTATTGTAACTGATACTAAATTTTTTTGTACTTCAGGAATTTTTAATGAAATTGCTTGAAATAATTTAAAACACTACATAAATATGTATATATATATATATTTTGAATTACCAAAATTATTTCTAGAATATTAAATTACTGGATTTTTTTTGATGTGCTGGAATTTTTCTGAAATTATGAATTCATTTTGAAATAAATAAAATTTATTTTGAAGTTCCTATCCAAGATTACTTTGGATGGAAATAACCTTGAATTTTTTGAAACTATCTAAATTGATTAGAATTCTATAAAATTTCTATGGAATTACAAAGATTAAGTTAGAATTTAAAAAATTATTAAAAACTATTTAGAGATACTATGGATTATTATTGAAATTACTGTCATTTCCGTGAAACTTTTTTGAAATTGAAATTATGAATAGACATTTTTGGAAATTACTTCAATTGCTTAGCAGTTTTTGTAATTACAAAATTATTTTTTAAATCATGGAATTATAGGAATTGTTTGTAAATTACTGAAATTTTGGATATCACTCTGGAATTACCTTAGAACTGGTTTGGAAATGGTATTGATTATACATTTTAAAATTTAGTGATTAATCTGGAGATAATCTGGATCATTGAAATAACTGGAATTTTGGTTGTTTTTTGTTGTAATTAATAGAATTTTCCTGGATTTTTTTTGGAATTGGAATTATTTGTATGTATTTGCTGTTTCAAATCTATAAAAACGCCAACGTCGCATTTTCTCTCAAAATAAGTTGTTATAAATTGTTCATGCACTTCAAAAAATTAATAACTAATGTAATTTATACTTTCAATGAGAGATCTAATCATTAATAACAATTTTTTTTATAGTTTTGAAACAGCTAAAATTCGGAAGTATATTTGAAACTATCAAAAATATTGTTTGAAATTTATGAAATTACTGGAATATTACTGAATTTTGGAATACTACTAAATTTTTCTCAAACTATTAGAAATAATTTGGAATTAGAAGAATTATTTTAGAATACGAAAATTAAGTTGGAATTACAGATATAATTTGAAATTATAATTGTAATTTGTATTATCGCAATTTTTTTGAATTTTTAATTATTCGAGTTTACTTGGAATAGAAAATACGTTTACTTTTTAGTTATTTTGTATTGTTTTGTAATTACAAAAATTATTCTTCTTATTATTATTAATTAATTATTAATTAATTTGGAATGGCGGAAATTAAGTTGGAATTAGAACTTGTAGGAAATTACTGTAATTCCGTGGATTTTTTTTTGAATTGGAATTAGTTGTGTACATTTTTGGAAATTATTTAAATTGCTTAGAATTATATGAAAGTGTTATTATAACAATTATAAATATAAAATAATCATTACAATTTATGGAATTGAAATATTTGTATATTACTTGATTTTTTAGAACTGTCGGAATTAATATTGAATTACAAGAATTTTTCTTGAAATTACAAAAATTAAGTTGGATTTCAAGAAAAATTGTTGGAACTACAGAATTCGATTTAGAAATATTAGAATTAATCTAAAGATAATATGATTTTTTGCAATTACTGTAATTTTGGTATATTATAATTTTGTAATTACTAGAATTTTAGTAAAACTGTTTGAATTGGAATTATTTGTAATTATAAATATGTTTTTTGGGAATTTATGTAGCTACTGGAATACGAGTATTCTTTGGAATTACTTAATCACCTGAAATTTTGATGAAATTACCTACTGGAACTTCAGTACGTAGAACTCCTTTAAAACTGGACTTAGATGTAATTTTGAAATTTAATGAAATTGCTTGAATTATTTGGAAGCCGTAAAATTATTTAAATTAATTTTAGAATCATAAAAATTTCATTTAAAAATCATTGCAATCTTTTGCGAAATTATTCGAAATTACTTTAAATAGAAACTTTGTAATTTTTGTTGAACTATCGCAATTAAATTGGAATTATAAATAATTTTTTTGGATTAACAAGAATTTATTAGGAATAATAATTACGATAATTAATCAATATTTGTTAAAATTATTATTATTTTTAGAAATCTCGAATTTATATAAAATTTAATGATTTTTAAAAAATTAGAATAATTAACAAATGACGTGAATTTATGGTTTAATGTGAATTACTGGAAATAATGTTGAATTTCTTAGAAGTATTGGGATTATTTTGAAACTACAAAAATTTGGGCCGATGTTACTAAAATACAATTGAAGTTAATTTGAAATTACAGCAATTAATTTAGAATTATATAATTATTAATTAATTAATTAATTAATTACTAAACTATTAAAATTTTGGTGAACTTCTTAGAACAACTGCAATTTCTTGCAATTTCTTGAAATAAAAATTATTGATACAAATGTATGTTTTTAAACTATTTTTCTTTAGAAAATAATAATTGGTGAGGAATGCAGTGCTATAATTATGTGATGGTAAAGAAGCAAAATTTCGTGAAATTTATGTTTTGTTCGAAATTGAATTTAATATACGAGTTGACAGATGTAAAAAGTTTATGGTGGTACTGAAAAAAAGTACACTAAAATGGAAACAAAATCAAGTGTTTTTCTTGTAAAAAAATTTCTTATTAAGTTTTACATTTTCAAGAGATAGTAGATTTTTCTAGTTGATAGTACTAACAATATAACTTCATAATTTATTTTTAAATATTTATTTGTAATTTGTACAAGTATCTTGCATTGTAGAAACACAATACTACTACAACTCATTGTAAGTATATTGCACACATATTTTTTAGAGCGTTTCTGATACGTTTGTGGTTTGAAGGATAAATGGCCACTGAAACAAAGACCTTGATTATGTGGTGTCTTTCTCGTTAGCAAAGCAGACAACCAGTCGTTAATCCTGTTATGCAAATTGTTAAGAAATTTTGAACTAGTCTGAAATCATTGCTTGTTCTCGTAGAAAAAATTCCACTGTTATGTATTTATGTATGACCCTTACTACAGTAGGGGTGTTGTTCTAAAGACTGGTGTAATAATTGAATCAATTTATATGCGCTCCAAGTCGGTCCGAAATTTAGCACGGTCCTAAATAATTAATCCTACATAAAGGATATTTGTCAGAATAATGAAAACATACTTGTACTAATAGCTATTACTTAGCGAAAACTTTTCAATTTGAACAAACAGTAAAAAGTAATAATTATAATTTTAAAAATTGTGTGCATTATTGACTAATTCTGTTATGTAAATAAAGCTTGTTTGATTGTCATAATAAACATTTTTGTTTACTATTGTTCCAAAATTGTTTAAAAAAACAAAGCTTAGATTAAACATAAAAAAATACAAAAATGTTATTTTAGAAAAAAGCTTTTATTTAAAAGTTGCACTAAAAAAAATTAAGTTTTTTCTATCAGAAAAAAATATTTATGCTTACAAATTAGGATTTTGAAATTTATAAGAGCTTTGGAAACGATGCTCAATTTAAGAAAGTAATTCTGTAATACCGTAGTGTTATAACTTATGACCGTTCCCAAAGCATTTATAAATTTTAAAATCCTAATTTGTAAGCAAAAATATTCTCCTCTGATAAAAAACATTATTTTTTACCTTTTAATGCAACTTTTTTAATAAATGCTTTTTTCGAAAAAAAAAACATTTTCTTCAATTTTTTTATTTATTGCTTTTTAGTCTTTACTTATTCTAAACGTGTTTATCTCTGAGTTTTGCAGTGTTATTATAACACTATTAATTTGCTGTTTTGTACAAACTTGTTTAGTGGTATGTGATACAAAATAACTGTTAGCATAGAAAGCACATCCTTCACTTTGTTCTGTGTCTATACTCTATCGTCCAAAGTAAATGAATTAAAAAAAAGCGACGTTTGTTTGTAACGAAACGTAATTAAAATGATTAGGAAAAAATATATTTCCCAATGACCAACATACCGTTAATGTTGGTATAAGTTACGGTATATACACATCAATAACCCATATGTAAACATAAACCAAAATTTTAAAATCCTATTTAACCCCGTTAGGGGGTATTTAACACACATAGGATTGCATTGTCACGCAAATTACGAAAGTATCAAAATTTCAATTCATTGGGACAACGGGAACTCTTTCAAATTTGGCTCCAAATAATGAAACAGACAGACAGACAACAAAGCAAGTTAAATAACAGCTTTTAATAAATTTGTTCAATCCTCTTAATAAAATCTCTGAAGTATCCAATACTTAGTCGAAATATTCGTGTAATGCATTATGCATTTATATCCGGTATTTAATGGTGGTTTAAGGTTTTGCTCAAAAAGGGATATTTAGAGCGAAATTATACATGTAATCTCAAAGAATAATTGCAAAAGCGGTCCGTACAAGTATTAATTTTTTAGGCAGGAAGCCGCGTTGTAATTCTAATCTCAGACTTTAACAGAGCAGTAAATTCATTAGCCATTTTAATGAATTTTCACATAACCTACTTGTACATGTACCTGAATACACTTCACTAAAACAGAAATGTGCAAGTCTTGAATATTTGATGCAATAAATTATTATCGGTCTCTAAGCCGGTAAAAGTTACAAATCAATAACTGCGGATTAGGTGAAGAACCATATGACTGTAAACAATTTATTACCAAATGAGCAACACAGTTTCCGTCCTAGCCAATCTGTTGAGTGAAATATGTTAATGTGTTTGATCGATCGATTTTCTAATTTAAATTCTGGTATTTTTATTCTATTTTATTTTGTCTTCCAAAAAGCAATAAATATTGTTATGTTGTAACGTGAAAATACAAGCAAAAATGGAACCTTATTGTCAAAAGTCAATTATTTTTCTAACATCACAATTAATGTCATTATACGTTAAAAAGAATGTTTTTTTTAAATTTGTCGTTTGGATTGATTGATTGATTGTTTTTGATATTTATGTATTTTTAAAATGAGGAAATAAAATTATGTTATGAAACGGGAGAGAAATTTTGTTGAACGGGAAAGCCAATGTTGAAAATGAAAAGATTGTTAGAAATAACTAACGTAAAACAGTAATAAAACCAAAGCACTAACATATCTTTGAAGATAAAAAAATAATTAAATGAAAAATAAAAAAGGTGGAAAAGTTATGAAAAAAGAGGGACACTTATGAAAAGTAAATTTCATTTTATAATAATTTGCCCAAATAAAGCAAAATATAACAACAAGAAAAAGAAAGCTAAAGACATTAATCAAAGAAAATTGAAAAATGTAACTAGAAAAATAAGAAAAATAATGGTTGTTCAACGAGGAAAATTAAAATGAAAAAATACAAGATCAAAACTAACTAAAACAAAAACAAAACGGGAAAGCTGAAGTTTTGTTAAAACAATATCATAGAAAAAGAATAAAACAAAAACAAGAAAATTCTTAAGCATCAAAACTTATTTATAAAAAGAGGAAACGAAAAAAACATAGAGATGTGAAGATATGAACAATTTCAAAAAAGTGCATGAAGAGTTACATTTACATATTTCTCTACTAACTTTTATAGAGATTTACAAAATAACGTTGGAATTCTAATTTAAGATTGCAAGAAAATTGAGTGCAATTTTCTGTCTGTTGAAAGATATGTTTAAAAATGAGATTTTTATTGTAAAATTGTCTTTACTTTTATTTATTGGATAAAATATGATATTTTTGTGTAAATTTTGACATTTCTTTATTTTCTGCATCGATAATAAAGCAGATAAAGGTAGTTAAAGAAATCAAGGTATATTTTCATATAAATTACTTCACAGGATTAAGCTTACAATATTTTGTGCGTTGATGGTTTAAGGTAAAATAAAAAAGAATAAACAAGAATAAGAAAAAGAAACTGGAAAAAGCCGGACTTACCAAAAAATATAAAATGGCAAAAAAGGAGTAGGTAAAATAAAAATAAAAAAAATAACTTCAAGTTTTAATTCAAAATAGTGTACACTTAGAAATAATACACAAAGTAAAGATGTTATAAAACCAAAAAAATACAATAAAAAACAGTAAAAATAATAATTACAATTGTATAATGAATTAACCAAAATTGAGAAAACGGAAGAAAATATTTTTTTAATAGAATCATGAAAAAATTGAAATAAAAGCTATTTGGGTAATTATTCAAATTAATACTTATTATGTTGTTCACATTGTCCTATAATCGGCAAAGTATCTCAAAATTTTCTGTCTTTTCTGCATCGATAAAATCTAGATTTCTAAACTTTTAATAAAAGAAATTACACTTTACTATTACATAAATTAAACCTCTGGTCTGAGCTTATGTGTTAAAATAGTTTAAGAAAAACTAAAAATGTATAAATAAGAGATCAACGGAAGTAACATTTTAATCAAAGAAAACAGAAATCAACCTAAAACAAAACTAAATAAATAAAACAATAACGAAAAAATAATATGGAACAAAAACAGAATTACTAGAAAAAAATTAATTGGCAAAAAAGGATTATAATAAAAATAAAAACTAAATTACTTTTATCCTAAATTTTAAATATAAGATACTTCTCTTCTCACAATACAAGGATATATGTAATATAAAGCAAATAAGAGCAAAATAAAAATTTTTAGGATTTATGATAAAAAAATTAAATAAAGAAAATCTTTTAATCAATCAACAAAGAAAATATTTAGAAGAAATACAATATCAATAAAAAATATATTTATTGACAAAAAAAGTAGAATACAATACATGCAAGATAACAATAGGAACGTTAAAAGTAGTGAAAATAAATAAAGAATCAAAATTACAAAAGCAGGAGAACGATCGAAAAAAACAGAAATGAAGTAAAAAAAGAGTATACAAATGTTTGAGAAAGAGAAGTTAAAAATAAAAGAAACATTTTCTTAAATACTGGAAAAAGAATAAGTATTAATTTAACCATCCAAGCTTACCACAAGTGATACCAATATTAAATGTTTGAAAAATTCGTTTATTTATTTTATTAATCATTATGTAGCTAGTCTTAGTCCAGTTATTATTTTGTTATAAAATTTATAACAAAATGTTTATATTTTAGTGTAAAAAACATTTAAACATTCCTAAGTCGCTATGTAAGAAAGTTGATTGAAATGTTCAGCAATGCTTCCTTTTTATGTACTATTATTATTACTAATTTTATTATTATTATTATTATTATTATTGTTATTATTATTATTATTATTATTACTTTGAGTTACATAATCTTGGTCATCTCAAAAAAGCATATTTCTGTAAAAATTCACCTTAATTGTATTAAAATTCAGTTTAGGTACAGTTTATCATTTTAATTGTTTTAAAAGCTGTTCTTTATTGCTATTTATTTAATTTTTATAGATGGATGTAATTTAATAATTTCTGCTAAGCAAAAATTGTAATTAATCAAAATGTTTTTCTCCAGAATTACAATATTTGTTAATAAGTAAATTATTGGTTTTTAGTTGTATTTTATCTTTTTTTTAAATTAGTTATAAATTAATATTCTTTTACTGTTTACTACGTCTTTGTAACCCGCATAAAATTTGATATAAATTACTACATTGGAAAATTACCAAAAAATTCGACTACCGAAATATTTTGACTCAAACGAAAAAAAAAATATTTATGAGATTCGACTAATTAGAGATTTTTACTGTACTTGTACTAATTTTAATCAAAAGAAAGTCTAGAAAAAATTCACATGCAATAGAATAAAGATAAAGTAAGAAGAAATTATCTCATAAGATTGTATGTTCTTTATTGTTTTCCATTTTCTCACAAATTCTGAATCTAAATAAATCTTTGAAAATGGAAGTATTATCTCATCATTTCTGGCTCTGAAACAGCCTCTACTACTTTGTGCAAAGTTGCGACAATGGAGGAAGCTATTCGAGAAGTTTTCATCTTGTTAGCATGTCAAACCCATTTTTCATCCCTTCAAATTTAACAATACCGAGTTAACAAGCAACAAAAAAATGCTCATATTACACTAAAATTCACAATTACTTTATTACAAACTGAGAGAACAAACGTGGCGATTTGACTCCTAATGTTCATCTGATAATTAAGATTGTGCCTGTTGTTTACTAAAACTGCTTTAGAACAGTTTCAGAACTCGACATAAATACGAAACATTTAATCTCCGTCATAATAGAAATATTTGGCGACCCAATAAAGTTAGAACTGAAACGCGCTTAAGTTTCTTGAGTAAACTATATCAAGAACGATTTAATAAATCTATAATAATCCGGTTGTCTCGAGTTTATTTATTGTCTTCCTTTTCCTTTCTTTTTTGTACGGGTTTTTATTACTCGCTTCAAAAGTTTTGTCTCGTAAATAAAATTTAATTTCATTTCGGTTTTTTCTCTACAGAAAAGTTGTTTATTTGATAAGTTATTATTAGCGGTTTTCACTTTCTAACAAAGAAAATTATAATTAAAAAAGCTAAGCTCTAATCTATATATATATATATATATATACAAAATTGCTTTTCCTGACCTATTAACGCACAGCCTAGACGGCTCAGGATAGAAACCTGAAATTTTCACAGTAGATAGCTATTATAACGTAGGGGTGTACTAAGAAAAGATTTTTGGAAAATCACCCCCTAAGAAGGTTAAATAGGGTGTTAAAGTTTGAATAAAAATCTGTCATTTTGTAAGTTATATCTTTGAAAATTAGTATTTGGGCTTTGGGTTACCAATAAAGAAAGACGTGTTTCAAGATTTTTAGAAAATCAACCCCTAAAGGGGTTAAATGGGGAGTTGAATTTAAAATTAGAGTTTAGAGAATCCGTCATTTTTAAACGTCCATTGAACTTATGTCCTTGAAAATCAGTATTTGGGCTTTTTGTTAAAAATTAAAAGAAACGTGTTTTAGGATTTTCGAAAAATCAACCCTTAAGAGGGTTAAATAACGTATTAAAATTTGTATAAATATTCGTAACTTTTGAATTTACATTAATTAAAGTCGGTATTTGGGTTTTCAGTGAAAAGTGAAAAAACACGTGTTTTAGTTGAAAATACCGACCCCAAGAGGGTTGAGCAGAGGTTGGAATTTGTATAAAAATCCGTAAATTTTACTTTGTATCCATGCAGTTAATATTGGAGTTTCCAGTTAAAGATGAAAAACATTGTTTAAGAACATTTGGAATTTCCACCCCTAAGGGGGTTAAATGTAAACATCCGTCATTTTTGAACATATATTTATAAAAATTGGTATTTGGGCAATCAGTGAAAAATAAAAAAAACAAGTTTTATGATTTTTAGAAGTTCCACGCTCAAAGGGTTCAATATCAAAATTCGTCATTTTTTTACCTGATATCTATAAAAATTAGTATTTGGGCTTTCGGTTAATTATGAAGGAAAACATGTTTTAAAATTTTCGAAAAATTAACCCTTAAAGAGGGTAAACGAAGTGTTAAAATTTGAATAAAAATCCGTCATCTTTAAAGTTGTATTAAAGTTTTATATTTGAAAATTATTATTTGGGCTTTTATTTAAAAATGAAGAAACACATGTTTTTAGATTTTGCAGAAATCAACCCCGAAGGGTTTTAAAAGGAGTAATAAGATTTGGATAAAATTCTGTAACTTTTAAATTTATATTCACAAAAGTTGGTATTTAGGCTTTCGTTGAAAAATGTAGTCTTTTAGTTGTTTTGGTAATTCTACTCACAGGGGGGTTATTAAACAGGGGATGGAATTTGTATAAAAATCCGTTTTTTTTAATTTTTATTTATGCAAAATGGTACTTGCGGTTTCGTTTAAAGATGAAAAATGAGTGTTTTAGAAATTTTGGAAATTCCACCCCTAAAAGGGTTATATATAAAAATGCGTCTTTTTTTAAGGTATATTAATAAAAATTTGTATTTTTGTCTTCGGTTAAAAATAAGGAAAAGCGTTTTTCAGGATTTTTGGAAATTTTACCTCATATGGAGATTAAACATAAAAATTCGTAATAATATGTTTATGAAAATTTGTATTTAAGTTTTCGGAATAAAATAAAAAACAAGTGTTTAATAACAATTTTTAGAAATTCTAAAATTAATAACTTGAATTTTACCTAAGATTTATATCACTGGTGTTAGATTTTTATCTCTAAAAATACATATTTAGAAAATAAGTAGTAAATTCTACGCTTAGAAAGCGTTCTTTTAAACGATATGTCATTTCACATACAAAACAGTTAGAAATGGCTGTGTTTCTATTATTTCTTACAAGGTGTGTCTTATTAGCTTTTCGAAATAGTTGTGGACATGCGTGCGAAGCCGCGGGCAACTGCTAGTAATGAATAAAATTGTTCACTAAAAGTCGGTTGGTTTTTCTTTTTTCTCTCTGGGCAAAGATATTTGGTTTATGTATTTTACTTTAATACAAAGCTGTCATAAATCTTGAAAGGCCGAAGGAAGTTATGATTAATGTGTTATGTGTTTGATAATGTGAAAGAAGTAGGGCTTTCCTAACGTGTTGAAAGATGGGAAATTATGTAAACAATTTGCACACCCATTTATTTTTTAAACTAACTTTAATTTTGATTAATTCTGTGTACATTTTTCCATTTCGTGGTAAGATTAGGTTGATATAAAATCAGAAAAGCAGAAGAAACGAGTTTATGATTAAAATTTCAACCTCTGCAAACATTTCATACTTGTCGTTTTTCTGTAATAAATATGAAAATACTTAATAAGTTTCAAGTCGCATCGTATTAAAGTTTATTTTAATTTGATTTCTCATATAAAGACATCTCTGTAACGAAATATGTTATTACTTTGTTTGTACGATACCAAGTGATTCACATAAGATGATGAGCTTTATTTAAATGAAATTAACATTAAAAATAATAAATTTAAACAAAAAGTTAATTATAAAAAAATGTATAAAGTGTTCTATTAAAAACAATGTAACTTTGCTTCACCACAACACCCTGCAACACCCTGTGTATAATAAAAATACTTTTAGTTTGTAGACTTTGTCAATATTTCAAATAGCAAAAAATTTATGGATCATTACAAACTCCTGGGTCACCCTGTAGTTTAGGTATATTGTGTTGCATTTTATTTTCGATCTTACGTGAAACAGCTGGTATATGAGTATGCACTAATCATAAGTTACTTTTCGTATTTTTTGTGTTTTATGTATTTTTAATTAAATTTTTATTTGTTAATAAAACTTTTATTATTATAGTGTTGTTTAAAGTCTGTCTAATCGCACATGATCCTAACATGTTTGCATAAATTTACAAAATATTGTAGTTGCTTCGTCTGGTTTAATCAGAAATTATTTCCGTTTATTTCTATGAGAAATAGTTTTTTTATTTAAACTGAATACTTTTATAATAGAAATGTCTTCAGTTATCAGTTTTCGTCATTTTCTGTGATTCTAACTTAAACTAAAGCTATGATAAATCAGTTTTTACTGCGAGGTCGCTATGGGTTTAAACCAGGATTATAAAGAATTAGTTTTTACACAACAGGATGTAACTGTAATAATCTCCCTATTTAAAAAAATAAGTTAGGAAATTATCGCTTTCAATGTTTGTGACATTTTTAAAAAATTTTGCGTTTCTAACTAAATAACTTTGTATAAAATGCACAAAAAAAGCTATAACAACGTAATTTTCTATTCAATTTGACCATTTGTAGCACTTAAATTAAGAATTTGGTTTACAAGCGTGAAAAAAGTAAAGATAACATCGGTTTTAAACGTTTTTTAAAATCTTGTTTTTGTTGAAATTTTGTTCCAAGTTATTTTGTCAAAAGTTTCTTTTATTATATCTCAAAAACTATTAAGAATTTAACGACTTTCTCGATGCCAGTCAATTTTCCAGAACATTTTACATAGGTTTACACTAAAAGAGTTCTAATTTTGCTAATAGTTTTGGCGTAATATAGAAAATAAAAATATTGATATTTTTTGCATAATCGGATGTTGATGAGTCAAAAAAAAATTATAACAGGTGAGAAAAAGCGAAAAAATGCGCTTGCAATTAACTATCTTTTCGAAAAAATCCGGAGCCGCTCCGGGCAACAGTTCCAGCTACAAAAACACTTTTCGTTTTTACTTTTTAATTTAACCGTTTAGAAGTTATTTATTTTATACAGTTATGGATAGACTTGTCGTCAAAAGTTATCCCTGACAATTGTTTTTTTTTATTATGTGCCTGTAGACACCCTGTATATGGTAAAATAATTTTAGGACGTACATTTTGACTTTCCGTTTGCAATGCCTTTTGATTTATTTTGATATCTTTGACAGTGGAAGTGCAAACGTGCTCGCTCATTTCAATGAATCACCCTGTACACGGGTTTTTTTATAACATTTTGAAAATTTGTAATTTATTTCAAAAAAAATTGTCATCAGTCGAGGTAGCCTTAGATTTTAGGTGACTTTTCCTTGAAATTTGTTTGTCCTAGAGCATTTTAACCTGTTAACATTGTGTTAACTATGTGATTTTACGTCTAGAATAATGAAATATTTTTGGTGATCTAAAATATATTGAGAATTTTTTAGATTTTTGAAAAAAAATTACAAACGTGATCCAAGCGCTGCTATGTTTTTAAAATTCTATAGAATTTTGAAATTGGAAAAAACCCTGACAAGGATTAAGAATTGAACTAATTTATTAAAAGCTTTTATTTAACTTGCTTTGTTGTATGTCTGTCTGATTTATATTTTTAGGGCCAAATTTGAAAGGGTTCCCGTTGTCCCAACGAACTGAAATAATAATAATAATAATGTTTATTAACGGCCACGCCAATTACAAGTGATATATAAAATATCAAGATAAATTGATATATAAAACACAGATAGGTACAATACAGTTAATATAAAATAAAGTGTTAATTATTAAAAGAGCCAAGTTCACTATGTTCAATAACAGTTTTTAAATCTTTGAGAAATCTATTTTTAGGTAAACCTATAAAATCTAAATTACCAGAAAGTACGTTGCATGTTTTAGACAGCCTAGAAGATACAGAATTTTTCCCATAATTGGTACGGTGGTAAGGCACTACAAGCATTCTAGGCTCTCTAACGTTACAAACGGGTATATTTATTGAAAATAGCGGAAGAATAGGATTACAATTTACATTACCAGACAATATACGATATACGAACGACGCGTCATAAAATATTCTACGAGAAGATAGTAAGGATAGTCCTAAATAACTTAAAATGTTTATATATTTATTTTTATCATAAAATATGTTAAATTTGTAACATACAAATTTAACAAATTTTTTCTGAACATTTTCAATTCGATTAATATGAACATTATAACAAGGTTGCCAAATAATTGTGCAGTATTCCAAAATTGGACGAACATAACAATTATATAATAACATTACAACACGCAAACTTGAAAAATCAGAGCACTGTCTTTTTATAAATCCTATTGTTTTGTTTGCTTTCGACAATATGTGGTTAACGTGATAGTCAAAACTTAACTGGCTGTCTACAATAACTCCTAAATCGCGAATATGAGTGACACATTCAAGTTGATTGCCTGATATAAAGTAAGATGGTAAATTGTAATATAATTTTCTAGAAAATCTTAGTGATTTACATTTATTTATGTTCAGTTCTAAAAAGTTTTTTTTACACCACATACAAAAACTATTTAAATCACGTTGTAATATATCACAGTCGTTTGGATTTATAATAACTTTAAAAATCTTTACATCGTCGGCAAAAAGAAGGATTTCAGAGCTTTCGATCGCTGTTTTGACATCATTTATATATAGAGAAAAAAGAATAGGGCCTAGATGTGACCCCTGAGGCACACCTGTGGATGGGTGAATTGCGCGAGACTTAACACCATTTATAGTTACATACTCTACACGATTAGATAAAAAAGAATAAATCCAACTAAGGACTGGATCCCCAAAACCTAAATTATCTAATTTTGATATTAATAACTCAGTGGAAATGCGATCAAAAGCTTTTGACATAACAGTATATATACAATCAATTTGGAATCCATTTTCAAGATTTGACGTTATATATAGTAAACAGAAAAAGATTGGTCATCGTAGAGCGACCCTTGAAAAAACCATGTTGTTTTTCAATAACAGATTGTTTTACAGAAAATGATATAATGTCAGCCATAATGGAGTCAAAAACTTTTGATATATACGATGGGGTACATATCGGTCTATAGTTGGAAATATTTCCACGACTACCATTTTTAAAGACAGGTCTGATATATGAGATTTTCCAAATATCCGGAAATTGAGACTGATCAAGAGATTTATTGAACAGCATTTGTAATGGCAATGTTAATTCATAAGCACAATTTTTTAAAAACATTTGAGATATACCATCAGGGCCGGTTGTATAGTTGTCATCTAGATGTATCAATTTCGAAAAAATAACATCAGCAGAAATTTCAACGTTATTTAAAAATACAGCATTTTGATCATTTTTAGAAAAATTTAAATCTGATAACTTTGGTTGATCAAGATAAACAGATTCAAAATGATGGGCAAAAAGGTTTACAATACCATCAGAAGAATTTTGCGTACTTACGTAATCTGCGTGACAATATAATCCTATGTAGTTAAATACACCCTAAAGGAGTTAAATGGGGTTTTTAAGTTTTAGGTTATGTTTACAAATCAGTTTTAGATGTGTACATAACGGAATTTTGGTCATTGAGAAATATATTAATACCTTATCATTTTCATTACGTTTCGTTACAAA
Organism: Tribolium castaneum; assembly: GCF_031307605.1. Lineage (NCBI taxonomy): Eukaryota > Metazoa > Arthropoda > Insecta > Coleoptera > Tenebrionidae > Tribolium > Tribolium castaneum. Next base: position 876,452 of record NC_087395.1, on the reverse strand, counting down.
CAAATCTCACTATTTTTTTAATTCATTTATCTTGTAGGATAGAGTATAGACACAGAACAGAGGTTAGGATGTTCTTTTAACAGCTGTTTTTTATCACATACTACTAAACAAGTTTGCACAAATCAGCAAAATAATGGTGTTATAATAATGCATCGAAACTAAATCTCAGAGAAAATGACGTTTAGAATAAGTAAAGACTAAAAAGCAATAAATAAAAAATATGTGTTTTTTTAAAAAAAACTTTTATTTAAAAAAACATTTTTTTGTTAATTTTTTTTATTTTGTATCATTTTCAAACCTGTATCTACACAATTTCATAGATTTTAATCAATTAAAATTCGTACTACGAGTAACAAAAAAGCAGTGACCTAGAGATAAATTTCCATCAAATCAGGGCACTGTGGGCAGACAACACAGCCAATAATAGCATCTGCATCACATTAGTTCGCATGAACACCTCCACACCACTAATTACAACTGTTCATAAACGACGTTATGCTTGAATGCATGTCTACGCATTTAAACAATTCCGTAACCGAATTACCAAGCATCAAATTGTCGTCTGACGAGCTTTTCGATTCGCCAATTTGAACAACTAATTTGTACATAATCCGCAACGAGACAACATTGCAACAACTCAGAGCGTTGGAAATGATAATTTATTTACCGGTTAATACTTGCCCTGTTGGATCTGCAGGGAGATGTTTGTGGATCTGTGTGCTGTGTTAAACAACACCACTGCACGAAAATTATTAAGCTTATGAGGAGTTTCTAAATGAAAAAGAAAGAGTTCCATGGCACGCTCTGGTTTCATAGACTGAAAATTCTAGTAAAATTATTAGTTTTAGAGTGAAGCTTTCAAACAAAATCTCTTTCCACTGGCATAGACGTATTATATTTCCGTAACAGATTTTCCAGTCACTAACTTTTTTTAATCAATTCTATTCTCTACAATGAAACTTTAGTTCATTAAAACATAAATCAGTTCAAAGGTATTAAGAATTGCATTACGTCAAAGTATTAAATTACATAGTGAGGCTAAATTAAACATTTATTCAGAAACATGACATGGAACTACTGTAACACAAAGCTTTTCAAACAATCACTAAACCTTGCAGATTTTAATTTACTTCTGCTACTAGAAATTAAATATTCTGCAATATTTAAAAAAGTTAAATTTTTTCAACTTTTGTGTTTTGTTTTTTTTTTCTAAACAATAATACGTAAATAAAATATATAAAAAACATTGTTTCAGTTTTCAAAAAAAATCTCGATAAATTTTAGTTAATAAAAATTGTTTTTGGACTTAATATCGCATATGGAATACCATGGTATAAGTTAAAATGCTTATGGAGTTACAGATAAATACTTTTTGAAAAAAAAAAACAGAAAAAAACTTATATTTTATTTTTTCTTCTCCTCTTATTCTATTCTCTTTTATGGATCACAACTTTAAAATTGCTCATGTGAATGCTAGATCCTTATTTACTGGCTTTGATGCTTTTAGAGATAGTATTCTAGAGAATGATTTTGATATAATGGGTGTGTCAGAAACTTGGTTGACAAGTCAGTTGCCGTCGCAAGCGGTTGACGTACCGGGTTTCAAATTATTAAGACAGGACCGTGTCGCTAGACGGGGTTGTGGCGTAGCTGCATATATTAGAGAAAATATTTCAACTAAAATAGTTGAAAATATAAAAAGTCCTACAGAAATTGAATGTTTATTAGTAGAAATTAAAACCACATTTTGTCATTTTCTTTTGGGGGTTATCTATCGCAGCCCCTCAACTAATATTGGTGTTCTCACGGAGTTTCTAGAAGAGTTATTACCTACTTTACTTCTAAAATATGAAAAATTAATTTTCTTAGGTGGCATAAATATTGACCATACTTTTGAAAACAATGTAATAGATATTTTTGGGTCTTACGATTTTACTCAAATTATTAGTGAACCGACACGTATCTCCAAAACTAGTCAAAAAAAAAAAAAATTCTAGATGTCATTTATACCAATTTTCCAGATAAGATTATTGCTTCTGGAACTTTAAATGCAGACATTTTTTCCGATCACTGCATCATACACTGTACCTTAAAAATAAAAGTCACTTTAAACTCCTTAACTTATGTTACCTACAGAGATTACAAATATTTTTTACAATCCAGCTTCCTCCAAGATTTACAAAATTTAAACTGGGATGATATTTTTTATATAAATGATATTGACTCCAAGTTATACCTTTTTAATTACAATGTTATAAAATTGTTTGACAAACATGCTCCTCTGGTTACTAAAAAACTTACAAAAAAATTCTCACCCTGGTTAACAGAAAATATTAAGAAACTTATGAAAAAAAGAGATGTATCTTTAACCAAATTTAAACTAACTAAACTCGATGCTGATTGGGAAGCATATCGCCAACTTCGAAATTTTTGTGTCTCTGCAATTAAAAAAGAAAAAGCAGCCTTTCTAAATAAAATTAACAATAATAATAAAATGTTATGGAAAACATTAAATAAATTTGGTTTAAGATCTCGCGAGAACACCCATATTCCTTCACATTTAAACGATGTAAACAAAATCAATGACTATTTCTTATCTGTTTTTAATTCAAATCCTCCCCATGATCAAACACTTAATTATTACCTTCAAAACACTTATAGTAAGGAATTTAAATTTTCACTTCAGCTACCTACCGTAAATGAAATCCATGATATAATTTTTGACCTTCAGTCAAACGCTACAGGTTTTGATGGAATAAATGCCAAGATGCTAAAGTTTTGCAATCCATTTATCGATAAATATATAACTCACATTCTTAACTGTTGTTTAGAATCTGGTTACTATCCTGTTCATTGGAAAATTACTCTCGTAAAGCCGTTACCAAAAGTAAGCGAACCTCAAAATTATAGTGACCTCAGACCTATTAGTATTATTTCAACCTTATCGAAAATACTAGAAAAAGTAATTTTTAAACAACTTTATACTTTCGTCACTTCCCATAATATTCTTCCACCTTCACAATCTGGTTTTAGAAAAGGTTTTAGTACTAATACATCATTGACAAATATTTTAGACAATATAATCAGAAATACGGATAATGGCTTAAATACAGCATTGATATCACTTGATTTTTCAAAAGCTTTTGACACCATAAATCATGCATTGCTATGTGCTAAACTAAAATTTTTAGGCTTTGATGCAAGTTGTTTAAGATTTTTTTTTTCATTACTTAAATGGACGTACCCAAATGGTTCAACTTAATAATTTATTATCATACCGCGGAGCAGTTACATCAGGTGTACCCCAAGGCTCTGTTTTAGGACCCTTATTGTATCTGCTATATACTTTTGACATAGCTAACTCTATTCAACATTCAACCATTCATGCATTTGCTGATGATACGCAATTAGAGTACTCTTTTAAGCGCAGCACAGTTGTTGAGGCAAATCGTTGTCTCAATTTTGATCTGGAAGGTATTCAGACTTATTCATTTACTCACAATCTGAAGCTTAATGATGAAAAGTGTTCCTTTATAGTTTTCGGACCTAAATTTGATGATAGTAATCTCGTATCGACTCTCAACATACATTGCGGAAAATCTAAATTAAAGCTTGTCAAAAGTATAAAACTACTGGGGGTAGTCTTTGATCAAGACTTACGTTTTAAAAATCATGTCTCTCTCTTAGTGAAAAAAAGTTATGTGTGTCTAAGACAGCTTTATCAGAATTATAATATAATAAATTTCAAATTAAGAAAAAAACTGTGTGAAATGCTTGTTTCACCGATTATAAATTACTGTCTCACTGTTTTTTATCCTTGTCTTGACTCTAGTTATAAATACCGCTTACAAAAAATTCAAAATAATTGCTGTAGATTCATTTTCAAATTAAAAAAATATGATCATATTTCTGTTAAAATTAAACAAATAAATTGGTTAAAACTTGACCTTCATTTTCAATACCTGATGGCTGTCTTGGTTCACTCTACTCTGTCTACGTCAACACCTCCTTATCTAAAGAAAAAACTTGTACATCGCCGATCTCTGCACAGTGCTAATTTACGTCATGTTTCTCGCTTGTCCATGCCCTGTTTTCGTACAGCCTTGTTCCAGAGGTCTTTTAGTTATAATGCTGTTGTTATTTATAACAATATAGAAAATATTTTTAAATCAAAGCCAGTAAACTTCTTTAAAAAACAAATCAAATTTGAATTTCTGTTACTTTAATAATTATTTTTCTTTTGCTAATACTGTTTTTTTCTCTTTTTCACAATCTTATTTTTTGTCTATATTAAGAATGTTTCTATTACTTTTATAACTGTTAATTTACATTTTAAGAATTTTTTTTGTTATTTTCTCTTTGCCTCTATTTGTATTTTTTTTTGTTATGTAACTTTAAACTTTTTGTTATATGCGAGGTTAAGTGGAGTAGCATTAGCTAGACTTCGCCTCCTCCGTTTTTTACTTAAATAAAGGCATTTATTATTATTATTATTATTAAAATCTAAAAAGTTAGAAAACGTTATAAAAACTAATAAATTATGCAAAATGGAGCGAGGAATTTGCACCAAGTCTCTTAGTTTTTAAGAACAACGCAAAAAACAAATCGAAGAATTTATGTTATTCCAACTATCTGAAGAATCGACTGGCATCCAAAAAAATTTACAAATTTTAAATAATTTTTAAGTTATGGAGTTTTTTTCAATTTGTGTCTTTGTTTGCAATTTTAAAAATGACAATATTTTTGCAAATTTTGAAGATTTAGACACATTTTTAAACCAAAAATTCAATTTTTTCCTGTTTTTATTAAACTAGACCCAAAAAATTACTAAATTTGGTCAAAAGTGACCAAATTATCTTTTCTAAGCGTTAATGATTCAGCAAAAACTCAATTATTATGCAAAATTTTTATAAATAAGTAAGTCACTAAATACAAAATAATGTAAAAAATGACAAGTTCTGAGGATTTTAACCAAGTTTTTAGACCAAAAATCAAGTTATTTCCTGTTTGTAATAAACTACTACGAAGAAATCAACAAATTTGGTCAAAAATTTATCTTTTCGAAGCGTTTATACAGCAAAAACTTACTTTTTGCACAAAATTTTATACAAAGTAAGCGAATAAATCACAGAACTATGTCAAAAATTACAATATTTTTGCAGTTCTGAAGATTTAAACACACTTTTAGACAAAAAAATCAAGTATTTCTTCTTGTTTTTATTAAACTAGAACGGAAAAATTACCAAATTTGTTCGAAAGTGACCAAAAATTTAGATTTTCCAAGCGTTTGTTTAGCAAAAATTCGATTATTACTCAATATTTTTATAAAGTAAGCCAATAAATTACAGAATTATGTCAAAAATTACATTATTTTTCCAAATTCTGAGGATTTACAAACAAAAGTGTTTTTTTTTTGTTTTGGTTAAACTAAAACCCAAAAATTACTAAGTTTGCTTATAAAATGATCAAAAAATTACCTTTTTTGAGCGTTTATTCTACAAAAACTCAATTATTGCGCCAAATTCTTTAATGAGTAGACCAAAATAACATTATTTTTGCAAGCTCTGAGAATTTAAACAAGTTGTAAAACCAAAAATCTAGTTTTTTTCTGTTTTCATTATTAAACTAAAACAAAACAATTACCACATTTGGTCGAAAATGACAACAAATTTACATTTTTTAAAAATTTGTTCAGTAAAAATTCATTTATTGCGCAAAATTTCTTATAAAGTAAGCCAACGAATCACAGAAATATGTTAAAAGTGACATTATTTTTGCAAGTTCTTAGGATTTAAACACGTTTTTAATTCGAAAATCAAGTTTTTTACTAATTTTATTAAACTAGAACGAAAAAATCATTACACTTGGTTGAAAATGACCAAAAAATTACCTTTTCTAACGTTTATTCAGCAAATTTATTTATTCCGCAAAATTTCTTTAAAAATAAACTAACAAATTACAGAATTATGAAAAAATGAGTTTTTCCGTTATTTTTATTGAACTAGAACAAAAAAATCACCAAATTTGAACAAAAATGACCAGAAATTTACCTTTTCTAAGAGTTTTTTCAAAAAAACTTAATATTGGCGCCCATTTTCTTAAAAAGTAGGCCAATAAATCACAGAATTATATCAAAAATTACATTATTTTTGCAAATTCTGGAATTTATACACATTTTTAACTCAAAATTCAGGATTTTTTTCTGATTATTAACCTAGAACGACAAAAATCATTAAATTTTGTTGAAAATGATCAAAAAATTACTTTTTCTAAGCAAAAACTTAATTATTGCGCATTTTTTTTTAAATTAAGCAATTAAATCACAGAACTGCTTTTGCTTAACTAGAGCAAAAGAAATCACCATCTTTGATCAAAAATGACCATAAATTTTCCTTTTTGAAGCATTTACTCAGCAAAAACTTAATTATTACGCAAAATTTCTTAGAAAAAATTTTGAAGTTATTGCCCAATTAATGAGAAAAATATATTGAAATATTTACACACTCACTTTACAAACATTGAGTACGGCAAAATTATTTAAAAAAAAGTATATTGACAAGAATTTAGGTAAAATGATCTGGGAAATTAATTGGCGTCAAAAAATAGCCAAACTTTCGACATATTCGAAGTTAGAAATTTGTTTGAATCATTTTCTTGAAAACTATTAATCGGAGAACAATGATCTGTTTTTTTAATTGGTAATTAAAAACCCGTTTAGTGATGCTAATTTGATGAAGCAAATGCTAACAATTTCCAAAGTTATCATCCGATGAATAAAAAGCAATGTGCAAAAATGGTGGATGCGCCGGGTACACGCTGTATTAACCGCACATGACATATTATCTTTATTAATTTTTTGTGCAAAGCTTGTATCATTTATGAATATCTCATTTGTGAAAATGAACGAGCGAATTCATCGCCCAACGCATATCATAAATTTTAATGAACGTTTAAAACTAATGAGAGAGTTTTTATCAAGCGTAAACTAATTAAATTCGAACGAAATTAATTTTTATATCAAATATGCATACATCTACAGTTGTAAATCATTGAAATTTATGCTCTAACAACTGGGTACTTGTGACTTGTGAAAAAAACTTTTGGCTTCCAACGAGCGAGAAAATGTACCCGAAGGTATATTTTCCAAGTACATGTGGTGGAAGCTTTACGGCCACTTTGCTTAAGGATAACGACAATCAATAAACTTGAACAGAGTTGGCACTAAAGACTAGAGTAACTATAACAGTCTTAAAGATATTGAATTATAAACGACACTGTTGCACCCAAGTGTAAGTTTTATTTCAGTGATCAATTTTAATAAAGAAGAAATATTGGAAACAGACCGGACGCATCAAATCATATTAGCGTCTTCATTTGGATAATGTGCTTAATTTTAATTTAGGTAAGTAACCGGTTTTAAAAGGAAAAGAAAGAGAATTTGATTCAAATTGGGTTGGAGCTCCAAATAATGTTGAACGCAAATGGATGAAGTCTATTGTAAATTTCAGTGATTAAAAATAAAAGGAAACGCTTCAGTTAAACAACGATATTTTTATCATTTTTGTAAATGGGAAAGCAATCAAGATACAAAGGTATTGTTTCCACTACATTGTGTATTCACTAGCAGGTAATTAATTAAATGCTCGGGCGTAGTTAAACTTTTTAATCAAAAACAAATCAACTTGTTCAAACAAATTTTTCAATGAAAGATCTAGGTTTGAGTACAATAAATTTTTCTATAATATCCGGTAAATTATTGTCTAAGAATAATATAAAATATATTTAACTTGAAAGTATTTTTAATTATTTTTGTCTTCCTGTACTCACCTACTTTTGTTCTTAATGTTAATTAAGTTCACATATTTCATTTACTATTTATTTTTTTGTATGTTGATTTTTTATGTAATTCTTTGTTTCTTTACTTTTGTCAAAAACAAACTTTAAATTTTTTTACAAAATCTTACTTTTTAAACAACTACCTCTTTATTTTGGTTTGAACATAAATATTGCCACGCTTGTAATCTTACCTGAAGCACAATGTATTGTCATTAAACAAGACATTATCTTTGAAACTTACCATCAAATTGTTGTAATTTAATTTTTTTTATTTGTTTTTGTCTTTTCAGCTCTTTTATTTTATTGTTGTTTTTTTCTTCACCTTTTCTGCTTACCTTTTTTTTACTCATTATTTAAGAGAAACATTTTTTTTTCATTATTTTTGTCAGTTTTTTCTTTTATTCGTTGTTTTTACTTTTTTTTTCTAAATCTTTTGTTTCTAATTTATTTTCTGGTATTCTATTTTTGCTTGCATTGTTAAGATAAGTACATATTGTTTTTTTTTAATTGTTAGGTTTTTTTTGTTCAGACGTTTTGATTACTCAATAAATTGTTATATTTTTCTATTATCTTCGGTTATTTATTACTTCGACTGTTCCAAATCGAAATATACTCAACAATTTTGTTACTTGAATTTTTTATTACAACAGTGTTTTATTTTTGTTCTAAAAGTCTGTCTAGGTTCATATGTTTTATTTAGTCGTATTTGCTTAGTATTTCCTTTTTTGTTATTATGATTTTCTCTTAAAAAAACATCAAAATTATTAAGACAATGTTATTAGAGAAAGTATTTATGAAAATTTCTAGTGGATTTTTTTAAATAGTGTTTATCTTTTTTTTTTACTAAATCTTTACAACCATTTTTTAATTAAAAGCGAGTCACCAAACTGTCTGAAGGTATTTTAATTTTTTTTTGCCAGACTGTGTTTTTCTTCTTCGTTTTCAATTTATTTCTTTTATACATTTTTATTGCTAGGCGTTTTAATTTACGCAATAATTCCCATGTTTTCTCAATAATATGCGGTAAATTATTACCTCTTATGACTATTTCTAATTACAATATATGTAAAAATTTTTGTTTTCATCTTTCTTCTTAAAATTTACTTTAGTCTGCATTTCTTATTTAGTCGTATTTGCTTAGCATTTCCTTTTTTGTTGCTTTGGTTTTGTCTTAAAAAAACCTCAAAATTTTAATCTTATATTTTGTGAAATCTGCCTTATGAACCTAGTTTATATTTTGGGTTGCACATAATGTTTGTTATGTTTGCAGTCTTACAAGAATCACTCTGTATTGTTATTAAGGCAATGTAATCAAACAAAGCATTATTAAAAAAAATAATTGATTAAATTTTTTAATCTATTGTGTTGTTTCTATTTCTTTGTTTGTTTTGTTTGTTCCTTATTTTCCAGGTCTTCATATTTTATTGTTTTGAATTTTTTTACCTATTTTGATTCTCCTTTTTATGCATATTTTCAAAAAATAAACATTTTTTATACCATACACTGTTTATTTCTATTAATTTTTAATCAGATTTTTCTTTTTTTAAAGAAGTTTATTTTTAACAATTTTTTACGTAAAAATGAATCAATAAATTGCCTGGGAATATTTTAAAACGTTTTAACATCTTTCTATTACACCGTGTTTTTCTGCTTCGTTTTGAGATATTTTTTTTGTATATTGTTGATTTCTTTTTTAATAGTTAGTTATTTAAAGAGTTTGAGTGTAAATCAAACCTTTTATTTTACAAGTGGATAATCAAACGTGATTTATCATCCACGAACCGATTTACACGAAAACGAGTTGAATACAATATTTTATTCCGCGAATTAGACTCAACAAGTTTTAAAATTGCTTTAAATCTGTTAAAAATCATCTGACGTTTTGTATTCCAGAAATACCAAACTGTTGTCAAAACTGCCTTACACAGAAGGAAAAGCGGAAATTTGGACAGTGTCAAAGAATAAAATGTATTATTTATTTTGATTGCATTGCGGCAAAATTTGTTTAATTTTTTTAGGTTTATATTTTTTTGTTTTTAAAATTGACTTTAGTCCACATTTCTCATTTATTTATTTTTAGAATTTTCATCTTTGTTGCTTTGGTTTTGTCTTAAAAAAAAGCGTCAAAATCTATTTTTTTTTATTTGTAAAATTTGCTTTATAATCTAGTCTATATTTTAGAATGCACAACATAATGATTGTTACGTTTGGAGTTTTACATGAATTACTCTGTACCGTTATTAACACATGTATTTTTTAATCAATTTTTTATGTTTCTATTTTTTTGTTTTTGTTTGTTCTTCTTTTTCCAGCTTTTTAATTCCTATTTTGATTCATTTTTTTAACCCTAGTGTATATTTCTGTCAGTCTTTTTTAATCTTTTTTTAACTATTGACTACTTTGCTTCGATAGGTGTTCGTTTATTTTTTGGGTTTTTACTTAATTTATATTTCCATTTTTTAATTTACTCAAAAAATCTCATATTTTTTCTAGAATATTAGGTTAATTATTATAACCTTTAAAGACTAAGGTCCGGTTTATAGAAAGCTTCATCAAATTTTAATTCGTTGTTAAAGTTAACAACACGAATAGACCAATCAAATTGGCTCAATATCGTCACGTGATCCGTTAATCACACATTTAATTGCGAATTAAATTAATGACGCTTCTATAAACCGGTCTTAAATATTGTAAAATGTCTAAGAATTTCTAAATTTTTTATTAGAAACTGTTTCTTTTTACAAAAGTACTTCTTTTTATTTGTGCTTCTGTGCTTACCTAATTTCTTTTTGGTTTTTACATATATTTTCCTCTTTGTTTTTGATCTTGATGTTTATTAAGTCAATATTTTTTCAGTTTTTTGTATTTTGTATCTAAATTTAAACTTTGAAATATTTTCTAAAATCTGACATTTAAACTTAGTATTTATTTTGGGTTGCACATAATGTCACGTTCTTGTAATAATTTCTTAGTTTTGTAAAAACAAATAGATATTGTCATTACTCATTAGGCAAAGTATTAAGTTTTACAATGTTTTTGTCTATTTTGTTTTTTTGTCATCCAATCCCTAAACTTCAAAATTTTTAAACTTTTTGGTGTTTACTTAAAAACAATCTGTTTTTTGACATTTTGGCTATTTTTTTTCGCCTTTCTTTTTTATTTTTACACCAATGAAAAAGAAGAAAAATCTGTATTTTTTCAGTTTTAAGTATTTATTTTAATTATACTGTAATCTTCTCATTTGTTATATTTCCTTTTAGTGCATTAATCTTTTCCAATAGCTTGCAGAAATTGGGTTTGAAATCACTTGTTCTTGTTTCCAATATTATAATGAACATGTATGTTAAGGAGAGCGATTAATAATTGCTACATGCCGTGATTGCAGCAAGCGCATTAGTTAATTGTCGACTTGCTTGCTCATTAACTCACAACTTAGTTACAATGCTTTTCCGCTGATCGTCTAGACTCTAGACCAAAGCTTTCTATAGGTCGTGGCCTCTTAATGGATCAAAAATGAACAAAATAAATTCCTTAAGCGAACTGCGGAAATTACACGTCTTTATTATTATTTTTATTTGTTATCGATTTTTTAAACTAATGACCCATTCGTTTTGCAGGGAATTATTGGAGTGGCCGTTAGGATTCAAGTGAAGTACTCTCAAGGTAGGAATAACTATAATTAAATTACGTAAATGCACATTTACTAACTAACTATAAAGAGTTACTTACAAAAATATTTAGTTTCAACTTCCACTTTTAATGTCTAAATATTTTATTTATGGTAATTATCGTAGCAGAATCTCAACTTGTTTAAGAGATTTATTTACCATCAGTTTAGTTTTCTCTGAAAAATTCAATAATTCGAAACAGAATGAGATTTGTTTTGAAATTAATAAATATTGCGGCACGTGAAATTTCAATTTAACAAACTTTTATAAATGCAAGTTTTCTAAAAACACTGAATTGATTTGTTCTACAACTTGCGCATGAGAAACGAAGGAAAAACTTAAGCTTGAATTAACAATATAAAAAATCTAGTGTAACAATATAAGTGTGTTAATAGGTAACTAGCGGTATGCCTTTTTATGATTTTTAATTGAACTAAATAGCGTTTTAATTATTTTACAACAAAGAAGGTTACTTTTACAAAATTTGATTTATTAAACTCAAATTAGAGAAAAATTTTAATCAAAATTTTTTCGGCGCATCCACCATTTTTATCAACATTTATTAAAAGATTGATATTTTGTTCTTTTATCTGCAGTTTTGTTTTGCCAAGACATAGTAAACAAAATTAATTTCTACAATTTATTTTGACAAACAATTAGATTTATTTCATAAAATTTAAAGAAAATTTTAAATAGAAAAATTTTCCGGCGCATCCACCATTTTTCCCAAATAACGGTTACATTAATGTGTTGTTTCTGTTTTTGTGATTACTTTTTTGTAAAATCATAATTAAAAAAGTCACTTTCAACAATAAATTTTCAAACACAATATTCGAAATTAAAAAAACTGAAAGTACATATTTTTTCGCGCCAATATACCATTTTTATAAAATACTTGTTAAAAGATTAATGTCTTCTTCTGTTTTTTTTTTGTCAGAATATACTAAACAAAGTGAATTTTTACTATATATTTTCAAACATTTCGGTTTATAAATAGTTATTATGAAATTAAAGTCTTTTATCTGTATCTTCAGTTATCTACATAAAATTTAAAGTCTGTTTTTATATGTTTTTGAACAATTTAAATTTTGTTCATTTAATCAAATCTAAAAAATTCAATTAAAGTTTTCTAGCGCATCCACCTTTCTACCAGCTATTTTTTAAACGATTAATCATTGTTTCTGCTATTATTTGGTTATTTTATTACTATAACATAATAATCAAAGCCACTTTTTACGAACACTTAACTTAATTTAACTGGAAGTAAATGAAATATTGAATGAACATTATGTCAGGCGCATTCGCCATTTTTAGAAAATACTTATTCTTGTATCTTTAGTCAATTTCTTTAAAAGTTTTTATTCAAACTTTGAACAATATATTTACATTTTGTACAGTTAATAAAATAATATATTTCGCATAATAATCAAATTCAATTTTTTACCCAAAGCCATCACCAAAGTTAGTTTTTCTCTGTACAATTATTTTTCTTTTATAGAAACCAAAGAAAAGTTTGAATAAAAAATTTGGCGCATCTACCCTTTTTATAAAATTTTTGTTAAAAACTAATACCACGTTTGTGTTTCTTCGCAGTTATGTTTTTTACAAAACATAATAAGCACAGCCAATTTTTACAATATATTTCCATACAGTTAGTTTTATTTAATCTAAACTAAAAAAAATTGCTTGAAATTATTTTCTGGCGATGCTTATCAAACTCATGTTTAAAAGTTAATCTCATAGTTTGGTTTATTTAGTTGTTTTTCCCAAAACATAAGAGATTAATTTGTGCGTTATATCTTAGAAAAATTTGGTCTATGTAATGGAAAATAGAAAGTTTAAATTAAAATGTTTTTGGCTCATCTACCATTTTTTACCAATTAATACCAATTATTGCCTTTTTTCTGTATCTTCAATTATTTTTTCGCAAAATATAACAAAGTCAGTTACATTCATTATGCCTTTGAACAACTTGATTTCTTGAACAGCAACTAAAAATATGTTCAATTATGTTTGGCGCATCCACCAGTTTCGGTTTGTGTTTTTTTTTGTCTAAACATAATAATCAAATTCAATATTTGCAATATATCTTTATACAATTAAATTTATTTTTTTTAATTAAAAAAAATAATAATAAAATACCTGACCCATCCACCATTTTCAGGCCAAATTATTTTTTAAATAATAATGTTTGTTGCTGTTTCTTGAGTTTTTTTACCAGAACATTATAAACAATGTCAATTTTTATAATGTGTCTTTGAATAATATTGTTTATTTAATTGAAATTAAAGACATAATTAAATAATTTTTTTTCAGGGCTCCTTTCCTTTTTATAAAATATAAAGCGATCGAAAAGTCCTTCTATTAAGTAAGCTTATAAATGTCTGCAGAACTCAAGTCTAAAGTCAAAAAAAAAATGTCAAAAAATTAAGCAAATTAAATTATCGTTGAGATCGAGTTTTGCTTTGTAGTTTTAACAAGAATAATATCCTGTTTCTGTATTTTCTGCTGTGTCATAACTTAATAATTAAGGTGAGCTTTTATAATATATCTTTAAACAATTATTTACAATTTGTACAATTAATAAATGAATGTATTTCGTATAAGTTTTATTTTTTACCCAAACGAATAATCAAAGTCAGTCTTTGTGCAATCACTTTTTTTAGGAGAAACTAAAGAAAATGTGTGAGTTAAAAATTTTATTGGCGCATCCACCAATTTTATCTTATTCTTGTTAGAAGGTTAACGTGATGTTTTTGTTTCTTTAATTTTTTTATTTCAGCTTTTTATTTATTTATTTTTATTTCAGCATAGTACACAAAACTAATTTCTACAAATATATTTTCATACAATTAAATTTATTTAATCGAAACTAAAAAAATTCTAATATTTGTATCGGCGCATCCACCATTTTTATGAAATACTTGTTTAAAAATTAGTGTCTCGTTTCTGCTTCTTTAGTTACTTTAGTGGCAATACATAGGATATTAACTCAATTTTTACATTTAATGGAAACTAGAAAAAATTAAATGTTTTCCTGAGCATCCACCAATTTTTTTACTAACTATTAAAAAGTTATTGCTTTGTTTGATTTCCTCAGTTTGTTTTTTGCAAGACATAACAAAGTCAGTTTTGACAAAACATCTTCGAATTTCAAACAATTTCATATATTTTAACAATAACTAAAGAAAAATCGTTTCAATTATTTTTGGCACATCCACCATTTTTATCAAATTTTTGTTAAAATATTAGCGTGATGTATTTCTTTTTTCTGTTATTTTTTGGCAAAAGATAATAAACAAAGTCAATTTTTACAATTTTAGATTTATTTAATTAAAAAAACCTGGCGCATCCACCATTTTTACAAGTTATTTGATTAGATAATAATTTAGCTAAATTCGGCAAGTAGTTTCAGTAGTTTTATTCAAAAACATGGTGAATTGCAGCTTACACTTGACCAGTCTTGAACTAGCCTTGTTTGTCATGTTTTCAGAAAACTTTCAGACAATGACCAAATGGTTTGCGTTTAGTTGGTCTTACAAGTTTGGAATGTTTATTCAAACTTTGTCCATTATTTCGAGAAATTGATTTCAACAGTTAAACTTGGAAAATTTATGCGCACTCACTTTTAAGAAATTCTGTAAAATGTGCGATGTACATATTGTCTAACATTACATTATTTTCGTAGCCTTCATTCATTATGAATTTTGTAGCATTTGCACTTCCAACGCGATTTTGCGCGATCGTAAAAAATGCAGCGTTAAAAGTTTTCGTGAAGTTTTGATGCAAAACATAATTTCTGTATACGAACCTATTAATCACTTGGTCACAAAAAGCTCCCCTAGTTCAGTTTATGTAAAAGCTCGTACGATAATTAATTTGTTGAAAGAATTTTCTAGCCCTCACATATCACTGGTTCATTATAATGAACTAATGAATTACATGCCTTTCATAGTGAAAATAATGCATTAGCTTTGGACTAATGCGACATTTTAAAAAGTTAAAACAAAACTTGTAGCTTCTGGGAAAAAGAAATTGTGTTTGGATAATCCCTGAAAATTAATGAGTGGAAGGATAAAAAGTACGTACATTTAGGTTCTAATTTGTTTAACTACTATTTAAATATTGTTAGTACTAATAATTTGTCATTCTTAAATAAACATAAACAGTGTTACACAATTTTAATTTGAAAATTTAGTGTGGTCGTTGTAGACATTTTAGTAATACGTTAGGTGGTGCCACAATGCCTGGGAAATATATCATCCATGTGACTGCAATATTTCATCGAACGTTTCAAGTATTCTGCAAACAATTTTAGATACCGGACACCTTACTCGCATCCAATATTTTATAGCTTGTAATAATTAGAGACCGGATATTTAGAAAGGTTGTAGAAAAACTTCCAACAGGAAAAATAAAAACATAATTTTTATTGCAGTAAATTCCATTACAAAAACAAACAAACAGCACGAGCCACGTTTTGTCAAAAACTTAAAATTATCTGTTACGCAAAAAAGCTATAATGAAGTTAATTAATTGTTGAACCTAAATAAAATTAGTATGTTTTTCCGTTAAAATTTATTTTAATTTAGAAAATGAACTCACTGAATGGAAATACATATTAATACTAAAATCGGGCACCTCTATATTATCAATATTGTTCATCCAATTAACATTTTTATTTTCAGAATTTTTTGTATAGTTTGGCACTGAGTAATTTTTTCACAACTCCTGGAGTACACTTTACAAAAAATTTCACATTATTTACTAGTTTAGTTACTCCAGTAAGTGATAGGTTTACTGTTTCTGATTTTGTTATATATATATATATATATATAATTTTTTATATTATATAAATATAAATATAAATACAAGGGCTTGTGAATCGTTAGATGAAGATAAACACTTCTAAATAATAAACCAACACACTAAAAAAATTAAAACAGTATACAAAAAATTAAACAAACAGTAAGATTAAAATTTTGTAAATCTATAGGTAAATAAAAGTGTGATAAATTAAAAACCTATAGAAATGCAGTATAAAAACATTGAGAAAACAAAATAAAAAACAAAAAATAAACAGAAAGACAAAAGCAAAAACTGAAAAATTTAGGAAATGAATATGAAAAATGGAAAATTAAGAAACTAAAAAGTTGAAATATTGAGAATAAACTTAAAAACTGTGTGACTAAAACAATATGAAACTATGATATTGAAAAACTGGAAGCCTGAGATCATACTGGGACAAACGAGACACCAGTAAACCGGATTTAGGGCCAGTCTTTCACAAAATGGTCGATTTTGCTTAGTTTTTTAAATAACTTGATTTTTGGGACAAAAAGACACTTTTTTTATTACACAAAAATTACAAATGCTAGAAAAGTTGCACTTTCATACAACTAATTAAAATCTACACTGTCGGTTTGGAAAAATTAATAGTTACTATTATAACAATTAATTAATAATGAATTAATTAAATAAATAAATATATAAATTTTTAAAATGAAAATTAGTACAGCAATTTTGACACTTTAACGTAAATTAGTTTTTTATTCTAAAATTAAAGCTGATACAAGAACTTTATAGAAACAAAAATTGTTTAAAACTACAAAATAATTTAATATTAGAATCAGAGTATGCATTATTTCAAAAATTAAATTATCAACTTTGACGCTGAAAAACGAAAACACAAAAAACTAAAAAAACTTGAAACTGAAATTATAATGAACTAAGCTATTGATAAACTGAGAAACTAAAAAAATTAAAAAACTGGGAAAAAAGAAGTTTATAGTTTAAAACTACAAAATAATTTAATATTAGAATTACAGTATGTACATTTTTAAAAATTAAATGTTGAAACACTGTCACAGCAACTTTAACGGCGAGAAACTAAGAACTCAAAAAATTAAAAATACTGAGACTGAAATTACAACGAACTAAGGGACTGATGAACTGAGAAAGTGAAAAAAATATAGAACAGAAAAAGAGAATCTTTAATAAATGAAACATTAAAATCAAATGGTAAATGAATAATATGAAATACTATGGGAAAATTAAGAAGCTAAAAAGCTGAAATACTGGAAATCTAACAAAAAAAATCTTTAGATGTAAAATAAAATAACTACGAGATGGAAAAATTTGATGTAATGATTTTATTCTAAATAACAGTAAAAAATTTAAAAATTAGGAAGGTTAAACAACTGTAGGATGATTAAAACTCACTTGGGATATAACAATTTAGCAAAAAAGGGTGTCAAATATTTTCAGTTTTAACAAAAGAATTTTATTTTGAGTTGTAAGAAAAGTCCTTAAAAATTGCGTGTTAGGAAAGTTTCCTAAAATTCCGTCTTTAGTAATAACCTAAATCTGGAAAATAACTAGCTAAAAAACAAGACATTAAAAATGAGGACTCTAATATAAAAGACAACGCGACAAAGTTTGTTATTCCATCCACTTTCCAACTTTTATTAGTTTACAAGTGCAATGATTTAATGAGTTTATTACTGTCTTAAGTTCCACAAAACAAAGTAAAAACGAGCAAACACAATTTTTAATAAATTTGTTTCATTTGATCTAGTTATACGCGTATTGATTTTAAATTTAATTGGAGAACTGAAGGAGTACGTCATAAAAAGCGAGTTAAAAATTTAACTTGAATCAAGTTGTCATTTACTTTTACTTTGCGCTGCCAAACGTCGAATTAATTATGGGTTCGTGATCACCAAATTAAAATTTGATTTCAATTAAATATTCTGTAAACGGGCTCTGGCTGTATGTTTGTGGAATTTTATCCAGAAAGAAAAACCGGAATACTATTTGCTTAAACCTAAAGTCAGATTTATTAAACAGGTTGTTTAAAGTCGTTAGGTGCTTTAATTATATTAAAACTTTTACGGACTGGTTTACAGAAGAGTGATTAATTTAATCTGCAATTAAATGCGTGATCACATGACCAAAGTTGAGCAATTTGGTTGGTCCATTCGCGTTGTTAACTTTTAACAACGAATCAAATTTTAATAGAGCTATCTTTAAACCGGCTAGAACATTCAATGAAATAAGTAGTTTCTGAGAAACTGGAAATCATTTGGGTCATTGTTCTCTTTGTTTATATAAAACCATTATATTTTTTTATTTTTTATTTTTATTGTTTATTATTTTTATTACCATAAAAGTGTTTAATGGTTTAGTCTATATTTTTGTTCTTATTTGGATACTCAGAATCATTATTACTTCGAAAAGCAAATCGTAAATATAAAATAAGATATAACATAGAAAAATGATTCCACATTCTTGATATATAAACCTACGTCGTATGAAAAACATCACCTATATTAATACAAAGTGTAAACATTACGATAAAATTGTCCATTTCTCACTTTTTGTAAATGTAAACAATTTTTTTATGGTAAAATTATTCATTTCTAAATTTACTTTACGAGTTTCAAATAAATTTTACTTAAATGAGCATTTTCATATAAAATTATAAAATAGGATTATGTGATTATGGCTTCAAATATGTTTATTGTTTTAAAAATAAATTTAAAAATTTAATCTGGGCAGCTGGGATTGCTACTTAAGTTTCCGTTAATTGATAAAATAGTCGTTACACCTAATATTAACGAATGTAAAATTTTGTATAAATTTTGAACATAGTAAAGTCTCTATTATCATATAGTACTGAAAAATATTATATTAATACAAAACGTAGACATTTCTTTAAGAATAAATTTCTCATTCTACACTGTTTTTTTCAAATAAATTTGTATTAAATGCTTATACAAAACAATAAAAAAATTGCCATAAAACCATTTATGAGCAAAAACACGCATTTCGACCGATTTTAATCACTTGTTGTAATATAAAATAAGTTCTAGATATTTTAAGCGTTTTAATGGCACTTAAAACATTAGAAATAGAGTCATTAAAAAATAAAATTTAAAATTATATTAAAAGTTAAAAATTCAGTTTTAAGTAATAATAATAATAATGATGATAATAATATTTTTTTCAGAATTAAATGAAGCAGTGATCGTATTTTAAAAGACTTTTTACCCTAGAGCCCTAGTGAAAGAATGTATTCTGTAAAATATTTTCAAAAATGTTACTGAAAACCGCTGTAAATCACTGCGGAAAATAACTAGAATTTAATTTTTTAATCCCCTTTAATCATCTATTGGTTTACTTTTTAAGAAATTGAGAGCAATAGAATTAAGCTTTTGCTTACTTAGAAAAGGTAAATTTTTGGTCATTTTCGACCAAATTTTGTAATTTCTTCGTTCTATCTTAATTAAAACAGAAAAAAACTTGATTTTTGGTTTAACAACATGTTTGAATCTTCAGAACTTGCAAACAGTATGTCATTTTTGACATAATTATGTGATTTACTGGCTAACCTTATATGAAATTTTGCGCAAAAATATTGTTTTTGCTGATTAAACACTTATAAAAGTTAAATTTTTAGTCATTTTTTACCTGACCTGACCTGACTTGACCAAAAGAAGTAATATTTTGGTTCTAGTTTAATAAAAATAGGAAAAAAACGTGTTTAAATCCACACGATTTGCAAAAAAAATGTCACTTTTGGCATATTTCTGTCATTTATTGGCTTAATTTTTAAGAAAATTTGCGCAATAAATAAGTTTTTGCTAAACAAGTGCATAGAAAATGTAAATTTTTGGTCATTTTCGACCAAATTTTGTAATTTCTTCGTTCTATCTTAATTAAAACAGAAAAAAACTTAATTTTTGGTTTAACAACATGTTTGAATCTTCAGAACTTGCAAACAGTATGTCATTTTTGACATAATTATGTGATTTACTGGCTAACCTTATATGAAGTTTTGCGCAAAAATATTGTTTTTGCTGATTAAACACTTATAAAAGTTAAATTTTTAGTCATTTTTCACCTGACCTGACCTGACTTGACCAAAAGAAGTAATATTTTGGTTCTAGTTTAATAAAAATTGGAAAAAGAACTTGTTTAAATCCACACGATTTGCAAAAATAATATCACTTTTGGCATATTTCTGTCATTTATTGGCTTAATTTTTAAGAAAATTTGCGCAATAAATAAGTTTTTGCTAAACAAGTGCATAGAAAATGTAAATTTTTGGTCATTTTCGACCAAATTTTGTAATTTCTTCGTTCTATCTTAATTAAAACAGAAAAAAACTTGATTTTTGGTTTAACAACATGTTTGAATCTTCAGAACTTGCAAACATTATGTCATTTTTGACATAATTATGTGATTTACTGGCTAACCTTATATGAAATTTTGCGCAAAAATATTGTTTTTGCTGATTAAACACTTATAAAAGTTAAATTTTTAGTCATTTTTCACCTGACCTGACCTGACTTGACCAAAAGAAGTAATATTTTGGTTCTAGTTTAATAAAAATAGGAAAAAAACGTGTTTAAATCCACACGATTTGCAAAAAAAATGTCACTTTTGGCATATTTCTGTCATTTATTGGCTTAATTTTTAAGAAAATTTGCGCAATAAATAAGTTTTTGCTAAACAAGTGCATAGAAAATGTAAATTTTTGGTCATTTTCGACCAAATTTTGTAATTTCTTCGTTCTATCTTAATTAAAACAGAAAAAAACTTGATTTTTGGTTTAACAACATGTTTGAATCTTCAGAACTTGCAAACAGTATGTCATTTTTGACATAATTATGTGATTTACTGGCTAACCTTATATGAAATTTTGCGCAAAAATATTGTTTTTGCTGATTAAACACTTATAAAAGTTAAATTTTTAGTCATTTTTCACCTGACCTGACCTGACTTGACCAAAAGAAGTAATATTTTGGTTCTAGTTTAATAAAAATAGGAAAAAAACGTGTTTAAATCCACACGATTTGCAAAAAAAATGTCACTTTTGGCATATTTCTGTCATTTATTGGCTTAATTTTTAAGAAAATTTGCGCAATAAATAAGTTTTTGCTAAACAAGTGCATAGAAAATGTAAATTTTTGGTCATTTTCGACCAAATTTTGTAATTTCTTCGTTCTATCTTAATTAAAACAGAAAAAAACTTGATTTTTGGTTTAACAACATGTTTGAATCTTCAGAACTTGCAAACAGTATGTCATTTTTGACATAATTATGTGATTTACTGGCTAACCTTATATGAAATTTTGCGCAAAAATATTGTTTTTGCTGATTAAACACTTATAAAAGTTAAATTTTTAGTCATTTTTTACCTGACCTGACCTGACTTGACCAAAAGAAGTAATATTTTGGTTCTAGTTTAATTAAAATAGGAAAAAGAACTTGTTTAAATCCACACGATTTGCAAAAATAATATCACTTTTGGCATATTTCTGTCATTTATTGGCTTAATTTTTAAGAAAATTTGCGCAATAAATAAGTTTTTGCTAAACAAGTGTATAGAAAATGTAAAGTTTTGGTCATTTTCGACCAAATTTTGTAATTTCTTCGTTCTATCTTAATTAAAACAGAAAAAAACTTGATTTTTGGTTTAACAACATGTTTAAATCTTCAGAACTTGCAAACAGTGTCATTTTTGACATAATTATGTGATTTACTGGCTAACCTTATATGAAATTTTGCGCAAAAATATTGTTTTTGCTGATTAAACACTTATAAAAGTTAAATTTTTAGTCATTTTTCACCTGACCTGACCTGACTTGACCAAAAGAAGTAATATTTTGGTTCTAGTTTAATAAAAATAGGAAAAAAACGTGTTTAAATCCACACGATTTGCAAAAAAATTGTCACTTTTGGCATATTTCTGTCATTTATTGGCTTAATTTTTAAGAAAATTTGCGCAATAAATAAGTTTTTGCTAAACAAGTGCATAGAAAATGTAAATTTTTGGTCATTTTCGACCAAATTTTGTAATTTCTTCGTTCTATCTTAATTAAAACAGAAAAAAACTTGATTTTTGGTTTAACAACATGTTTGAATCTTCAGAACTTGCAAACAGTGTCATTTTTGACATAATTATGTGATTTACTGGCTAACCTTATATAAAATTTTGCGCAAAAATATTGTTTTTGCTGATTAAACACTTATAAAAGTTAAATTTTTAGTCATTTTTCACCTGACCTGACCTGACTTGACCAAAAGAAGTAATATTTTGGTTCTAGTTTAATAAAAATAGGAAAAAAACGTGTTTAAATCCACACGATTTGCAAAAAAAATGTCACTTTTGGCATATTTCTGTCATTTATTGGCTTAATTTTTAAGAAAATTTGCGCAATAAATAAGTTTTTACTAAACAAGTGCATAGAAAATGTAAATTTTTGGTCATTTTCGACCAAATTTTGTAATTTTTTCGTTCTATCTTAATTAAAACAGAAAAAGACTTGATTTTTGGTTTAACAACATGTTTGAATCTTCAGAACTTGCAAACAGTATGTCATTTTTGACATAATTATGTGATTTACTGGCTAACCTTATATGAAATTTTGCGCAAAAATATTGTTTTTGCTGATTAAACACTTATAAAAGTTAAATTTTTAGTCATTTTTCACCTGACCTGACCTGACTTTACCAAAAGAAGTAATATTTTGGTTCTAGTTTAATAAAAATAGGAAAAAGAACTTGTTTAAATCCACACGATTTGCAAAAATAATATCACTTTTGGCATATTTCTGTCATTTATTGGCTTAATTTTTAAGAAAATTTGCGCAATAAATAAGTTTTTGCTAAACAAGTGCATAGAAAATGTAAATTTTTGGTCATTTTCGACCAAATTTTGTAATTTCTTCGTTCTATCTTAATTAAAACCGAAAAAAACTTGATTTTTGGTTTAACAACATGTTTGATTCTTCAGAAGTTGCAAACAGTGTCATTTTTGACATAATTATGTGATTTACTGGCTAACCTTATATGAAATTTTGCGCAAAAATATTGTTTTTGCTGATTAAACACTTATAAAAGTTAAATTTTTAGTCATTTTTTACCTGATCTGACCTGACTTGACCAAAAGAAGTAATATTTTGGTTCTAGTTTAATAAAAATAGGAAAAAAACGTCTTTAAATCCACACGATTTGCAAAAAAAATGTCACTTTTGGCATATTTCTGTCATTTATTGGCTTAATTTTTAAGAAAATTTGCGCAATAAATAAGTTTTTGCTAAACAAGTGCATAGAAAATGTAAATTTTTGGTCATTTTCGACCAAATTTTGTAATTTCTTCGTTCTATCTTAATTAAAACAGAAAAAAACTTGATTTTTGGTTTAACAACATGTTTGAATCTTCAGAACTTGCAAACAGTGTCATTTTTGACATAATTATGTGATTTACTGGCTAACCTTATATGAAATTTTGCGCAAAAATATTGTTTTTGCTGATTAAACACTTATAAAAGTTAAATTTTTAGTCATTTTTTACCTGACCTGACCTGACTTGACCAAAAGAAGTAATATTTTGGTTCTAGTTTAATAAAAATAGGAAAAAAACGTCTTTAAATCCACACGATTTGCAAAAAAAATGTCACTTTTGGCATATTTCTGTCATTTATTGGCTTAATTTTTAAGAAAATTTGCGCAATAAATAAGTTTTTGCTAAACAAGTGCATAGAAAATGTAAATTTTTGGTCATTTTCGACCAAATTTTGTAATTTCTTCGTTCTATCTTAATTAAAACAGAAAAAAACTTGATTTTTGGTTTAACAACATGTTTGAATCTTCAGAACTTGCAAACAGTGTCATTTTTGACATAATTATGTGATTTACTGGCTAACCTTATATGAAATTTTGCGCAAAAATATTGTTTTTGCTGATTAAACACTTATAAAAGTTAAATTTTTAGTCATTTTTCACCTGACCTGACCTGACTTTACCAAAAGAAGTAATATTTTGGTTCTAGTTTAATAAAAATAGGAAAAAAACGTGTTTAAATCCACACGATTTGCAAAAAAATTGTCACTTTTGGCATATTTCTGTCATTTATTGGCTTAATTTTTAAGAAAATTTGCGCAATAAATAAGTTTTTGCTAAACAAGTGCATAGAAAATGTAAATTTTTGGTCATTTTCGACCAAATTTTGTAATTTCTTCGTTCTATCTTAATTAAAACAGAAAAAAACTTGATTTTTGGTTTAACAACATGTTTGAATCTTCAGAACTTGCAAACAGTGTCATTTTTGACATAATTATGTGATTTACTGGCTAACCTTATATAAAATTTTGCGCAAAAATATTGTTTTTGCTGATTAAACACTTATAAAAGTTAAATTTTTAGTCATTTTTCACCTGACCTGACCTGACTTGACCAAAAGAAGTAATATTTTGGTTCTAGTTTAATAAAAATAGGAAAAAAACGTGTTTAAATCCACACGATTTGCAAAAAAAATGTCACTTTTGGCATATTTCTGTCATTTATTGGCTTAATTTTTAAGAAAATTTGCGCAATAAATAAGTTTTTACTAAACAAGTGCATAGAAAATGTAAATTTTTGGTCATTTTCGACCAAATTTTGTAATTTTTTCGTTCTATCTTAATTAAAACAGAAAAAGACTTGATTTTTGGTTTAACAACATGTTTGAATCTTCAGAACTTGCAAACAGTATGTCATTTTTGACATAATTATGTGATTTACTGGCTAACCTTATATGAAATTTTGCGCAAAAATATTGTTTTTGCTGATTAAACACTTATAAAAGTTAAATTTTTAGTCATTTTTCACCTGACCTGACCTGACTTTACCAAAAGAAGTAATATTTTGGTTCTAGTTTAATAAAAATAGGAAAAAGAACTTGTTTAAATCCACACGATTTGCAAAAATAATATCACTTTTGGCATATTTCTGTCATTTATTGGCTTAATTTTTAAGAAAATTTGCGCAATAAATAAGTTTTTGCTAAACAAGTGCATAGAAAATGTAAATTTTTGGTCATTTTCGACCAAATTTTGTAATTTCTTCGTTCTATCTTAATTAAAACCGAAAAAAACTTGATTTTTGGTTTAACAACATGTTTGAATCTTCAGAAGTTGCAAACAGTGTCATTTTTGACATAATTATGTGATTTACTGGCTAACCTTATATGAAATTTTGCGCAAAAATATTGTTTTTGCTGATTAAACACTTATAAAAGTTAAATTTTTAGTCATTTTTTACCTGATCTGACCTGACTTGACCAAAAGAAGTAATATTTTGGTTCTAGTTTAATAAAAATAGGAAAAAAACGTCTTTAAATCCACACGATTTGCAAAAAAAATGTCACTTTTGGCATATTTCTGTCATTTATTGGCTTAATTTTTAAGAAAATTTGCGCAATAAATAAGTTTTTGCTAAACAAGTGCATAGAAAATGTAAATTTTTGGTCATTTTCGACCAAATTTTGTAATTTCTTCGTTCTATCTTAATTAAAACAGAAAAAAACTTGATTTTTGGTTTAACAACATGTTTGAATCTTCAGAACTTGCAAACAGTGTCATTTTTGACATAATTATGTGATTTACTGGCTAACCTTATATGAAATTTTGCGCAAAAATATTGTTTTTGCTGATTAAACACTTATAAAAGTTAAATTTTTAGTCATTTTTTACCTGACCTGACCTGACTTGACCAAAAGAAGTAATATTTTGGTTCTAGTTTAATAAAAATAGGAAAAAAACGTCTTTAAATCCACACGATTTGCAAAAAAAATGTCACTTTTGGCATATTTCTGTCATTTATTGGCTTAATTTTTAAGAAAATTTGCGCAATAAATAAGTTTTTGCTAAACAAGTGCATAGAAAATGTAAATTTTTGGTCATTTTCGACCAAATTTTGTAATTTCTTCGTTCTATCTTAATTAAAACAGAAAAAAACTTGATTTTTGGTTTAACAACATGTTTGAATCTTCAGAACTTGCAAACAGTGTCATTTTTGACATAATTATGTGATTTACTGGCTAACCTTATATGAAATTTTGCGCAAAAATATTGTTTTTGCTGATTAAACACTTATAAAAGTTAAATTTTTAGTCATTTTTC
Organism: Tribolium castaneum; assembly: GCF_031307605.1. Lineage (NCBI taxonomy): Eukaryota > Metazoa > Arthropoda > Insecta > Coleoptera > Tenebrionidae > Tribolium > Tribolium castaneum. The sequence continues at coordinate 849,997 of NC_087395.1, read as the reverse complement.
ACCTGACCTGACCTGACTTTACCAAAAGAAGTAATATTTTGGTTCTAGTTTAATAAAAATAGGAAAAAGAACTTGTTTAAATCCACACGATTTGCAAAAATAATATCACTTTTGGCATATTTCTGTCATTTATTGGCTTAATTTTTAAGAAAATTTGCGCAATAAATAAGTTTTTGCTAAACAAGTGCATAGAAAATGTAAATTTTTGGTCATTTTCGACCAAATTTTGTAATTTCTTCGTTCTATCTTAATTAAAACCGAAAAAAACTTGATTTTTGGTTTAACAACATGTTTGAATCTTCAGAAGTTGCAAACAGTGTCATTTTTGACATAATTATGTGATTTACTGGCTAACCTTATATGAAATTTTGCGCAAAAATATTGTTTTTGCTGATTAAACACTTATAAAAGTTAAATTTTTAGTCATTTTTTACCTGACCTGACCTGACTTGACCAAAAGAAGTAATATTTTGGTTCTAGTTTAATAAAAATAGGAAAAAAACTTGTTTAAATCCACACGATTTGCAAAAATAATGTCACTTTTGGCATATTTCTGTCATTTACTGGCTTAATTTTTAAGAAAATTTGCGCAATAAATAAGTTTTTGCTGAACAAGTGCATAGAAAATGTAAATTTTTGGTCATTTTTGACCAAATTTGGTTATTGTTGTGTTTTAGTTTTATAAAAGCAAAAATTAAACTTAATTTTTGGTCTTAAATCCTGGTTAAATCCTCAGAAATTGCAAAAATAATGTTATTTTTGATATAATTTTGTGACTTCTTGGCTTACATTTTAAGGAATTGAGCGCAATGAAAAAGTTTTTGCTAAATCAACGCTTAGAGAAGGTAATTTTTTGGTCATCTTCAACCAAAGTTAATGATTTTTTTTATTCTAGTTTAATAAAAACAAAAAAAACTTGATTTTTGGTCTTAAAACTTTGTTAAATCCTTAGAACATGCAAAAATAATGTCATTTTTACATAATTTTGTGAATTCTTGGTTTAGAGTTTAAGAAGTTGGACGCCATAATTAAGTTTTTGCTGAATTGTTGCTTAGAAAGGATAAATTTTTTTGGTAATTTTATGATTTTTGTGATATATTTCTTTGGATATTACATTTGATAAAAAATAAGTTCTATCTGGTAAGCAGATAAAGCCAGGACAACATTAATTTGGATCTTAAACAAATACTTAACAATAAAAAATGAGCATCAAATCTGTTTATTAAACAAAAATAAAGTTAAAAATCTTAAAATTTGAACTGGTGTCCTTTCATATAATCTATTATAAACTAGTCAATCAAGAGATGCAACATGTATTATGAAAATCGAAAATTAAGAAAAATATAAAGTGAGATACTTACCTAAAAAAGATTTTTCCGAATTCTTGATACACATTAGGTAATATAAAACGCAAACACAAGGACATTTACAAGTTTTCTCACCAAAAATTTTTGATTGATGATTTTTAGTATTAAATAAGTCCTACTAAATATTTTGTGCGTTTTAAAATAAATTTTGAAAAAATTAACACAGAAAGAAAAAAATCTAGAATTAAGGAGCTAATTTTTGTAAAACAAAAAATAAATTTTTTTATGAATAAAGTCAAAAAAAATCTGTAATCTGGGGTCTTGTGTCTTTGTTGGCATTAATACTTAAGCTTCTTGACTTAATCTGTGCCATGTTTCTTTTGTGCTTAACGACATATTTATTCAAAGTTACTGATTTGAACACTATCTGGAGGGTTTGTTAACTACCACATTGTCCTTATTTGCATTATCCTTTAATTAAAATACCCGTTTTAATCCAACCCTTGAGTCGTAAATATAGAGAATAAATGTGCACACGGTCTGATTTGTCGCATCGAAGATACAGTCATGGTTCCGGTCATTCAGAAAAATTCAAATGTAAAACTTCGGCGTTCACTCAACAACATACTGAAGAGAAAAAAACCTGAATAAAAGCGTTCTTTTATAGGTGGTACAAGTTTACGAGGGAAAACTTTTACTACAGCCTTTGACATACTTGAATTCGACGTAAAAGTTGAGTTGAAAAAGTTTCACCCTTTGCTTTTAGAAATGTATGGTGTGACGACATCCATTATTTTAAATGCTTTATGTTAGTTGCAACATTTGAGCACTTGTAAAGTTTGTACCCACTCAATTTTCAAATAAAGGGAAAATGATGTCGTTAAGTAAAATCCCTCGTTTGGTAAAAAACACAATTCGACACAGTCCACATTTCGTTACAGCCATAACGTCGCCTTTTACGTGATATCATCACTTAAACGATACCACCCTCGGAACATCCCCCATTAACCGACAAAGGGGCGCCCTCGAACTGCCTCATACATAAAAATATAAGGCACGATTTGCCTTCTGATACGCACGATAACAGATCACAATTTGTTCGCGTTTTTTACAAATATTAACAATACAATTCAATTTTTAATTGAAGGATAATTGAGAACATTGTTCCAAGCAGAACCGCAAGAACTTTGAATAAGACCTGCATTAACAGTTTACGAAAACTATATTGGCAGTAACTAACTCAAGAGTAATTTACAAACAGGGAGACTGAAGCCCAGGTGTAGCCCTGGATTAAACATTGACTAATACCACAGAAGTTGGACTAAAAAGTTTAAAGCCAATACCACTTACCATAAATATTGAAAAAAATGTGCCTAAACTATTTTGTTCTGTAGCAAATGTTAAAGTATTTTGTTATCAACTTGTTTGAGGAGATAAAATAAAAATAATAATAATAATGTTTATTAATGTTTAAAGACTACACTGGTCATAACACAAGTCAATAAGAGGGCTTACAAAGAACATAAATGACATAAAATACAATCATCATACATAATATATATATACAAAGTTAATACATAACATCACATTTAAAATCATTAAAATACTCCTCATATGAGTAAAAAGCTTTTTTACAAAGGTAGCTTTTTATAAACTTTTTAAATTTATTTGTCTTTAGCTTAGCAATATCGTCAGGCAACGCATTAAAAAATTTTATTCCTAGGTTTCCGGTGCCGTTTTCGGAGCTTTTTAAGCGAATACTGTGTAAGCAAATTTTATCTCTGTGACGTGTACTATATTCGTGAATGTTACTATGCGATTTAAAATTCTCTATGTTAGATTTTATATAATTTAAACACTGATAAATATACGTACAAGGAACAGTAAGTATATTAAAATTCCTGAAAACATATTTGCAGTCTTCTCTATATTTTAGACCTCCTACTATTCGGATAGCTCGACGTTGTAATCTGAAAATTGTAGAAATGGAAGCAGAATAACCCCATACTAATAGTCCATAACTGATGTGACACTGGCATAATGAATAAAATGCAGTTTTTAGAGTTTTAGGAAGAACTTGATCTTTTAAATTGCGAAGTGCAAAAATACCACTGCAAAGTAATTTTGCAACCTTTTCTGAATGTGTATTAAACCTCAATGAGGAGTCAAGAAAGATTCCTAAAAATTTTGTAAATCCTTAAACAAAATCTATTTTTTGATGATGAATGAATGAATGAAAAAACCAGTGTATTTGTTTTATTTTTGTTTAATGTTAATTTATTGGATTCGAACCAAGACAAAGCCGTTGACTGTGCATCATCTACGATTTTTAACGCTGTAGACAGATTTTCGTTTTTTTTCCATTAGAGTTGTATCATCTGCAAAATGTATACTGTTATTTTCCATATATGAAGAAAAATCATTTATATAAATAATAAAAAAAAGTGGCCCAAGTACAGAGCCTTGGGGCACTCCTAATTCAACACGATTTTTGCCTGAGTCAATTCCTTTGTGTCTTACAAGCTGTGATCTGTTGCTTAAAAATGATGCTATCATTTTACAACTACTAGGTAGCAAGTTATAAAAATATAATTTTCGTAATAAAATGTGGTGATAAACGCAGTCAAAAGCCTTGGAGAGGTCAAGAAAAGTTCCTATACCATAGCTTCCTTCTTCCAAACAATCTGTCATATATTTTACAAATTCGGTAACTGCACTAATTGTATTTCGGCCCTGTCTAAATCCAAATTGACTGTCTGTGAATAGATTATTGACTTCAAAATGATGAACTAATTGCAAGTATAAAACTTTTTCAAGTATTTTGGAAAAAATTGGAAGTAAAGATATTGGTCTATAGTTATTAACAACGTTAACGTCCCCTTGTTTCAAGAGTGGTATTACCACAGCTATTTTTAGACAGTCTGGAAAAATCGAAGTAGTAATACAAAAATTAATTAAACGAGTTAAAGGAGACACTATAAGATCTTTAATATACTTAATAATACGAGTGTTTAAGTTATATATATATCCATAGAGTTACTAGATTTCATGTTATTTATAATATCGCGAACTGTAGCGCAGGAAACCTTAGATAATGCAAAATTTACTCTAGAATCTAAATCTGAACAATGAAACATTCAACCGCGTGATGTCGAGCGGTAAAGACGCTCACATGAGTCTCTCGGTAACTCAATCCAAAAAGTGTAAAAAGTGTAAATATCCCATAACATCGGGGATCAGCTGTGTAAATTGTGGGTCACTTAGCCACCCTAGCTGCTCTAAGTTATTGAAAAACGTAAAAATTATTAGTGATTCTCAGTTAATCTGTTGCGATAAGCCACCCGACGACCCTCAAACAAGTGAGGTTGCCGATACGGACGTTTCTTTGGAGGATGTCATCAATGCCGCTCTTCTGCCAATGCTAGAAGAAATCAAACAACTTAGACATGAGGTCGAAACATTGAAGCAATCTAACATCGACTTAATTAGACTGTTGTCAACTAAAAACAATGAATCGTCTCATCCTGGTAGATTAATAAATCGTTCCAATGAACTAACCATCAAAAAATCCACGGTAAAAAATAATCAACAACAAAATGTTCAGTTCCAAAAACCTTCAATTTCATCTGGGGTTCCTCGGCAAAATTCTGTAGACCTGCCGGATACAGATGCTGAAAAAGATACAGGAGGCTGGGAAATTCCGACTCAGCGTAATAGGCGTCAGCGTACATAAAAGACCCAAAATGTGGTGTACGGAAACGCCAAAATGAATCTTGAACAGAACTTTGCGGCAAAACCCAACAAGAAAGCTTGGATTTACCTAGGCAAAGTTAAACCGGAAACGGATGAAGATGTCATAAGAAACTATATTTCAAGAAAACTCCCGGAAGCAGATGAGCTTATTGTAGAAAAATTAAATTCAGCTGGAAAGAATGAATCCTTATTAATCCCAATTTTGTTTTTAAAGACAATATCTCTTCAGCGAGATTCTGGCCGGACGGTGTCTTGATTAGAAGATTCCACTTTGGCAAGAAACCTTTTTTAGGGGAAACTGGCGAACCAACAAACGAGAATTCTCAAGCACTACTAGAAGGAACTTCTTAAACAATTCCAAGGTAAAGAAACATTCAAAAAAAAGTCACATAAGTCCAGATATCTACAATCTCCGGGTATATTACCAAAATGTAAGAGGACTACGGACTAAATTAAAATCCTGTCTGTTATCCTGTCTAAGTGCAAGTTATGATGTTATCATTCTCACAGAAACTTGGCTTCATCCGGGCATCAATGATAAAGAATTTATTGATATGCGATATGTTGTTTATCGTACAGACAGAGCTTCGAATAATAGTAACAAATCAATTGGTGGCGGTGTGTTAATTGCTGTGAATAAGAACTATGTGTCGTGCAAATTAAATATTGTTTCGAATATTGAAGATATCTGGGTGTCAGTTCTCGTTGCGGAAAAATGTTTCATATTTGGTGCAGTGTATCTTCCACCAGATGCAACAGTAGACGTTTATATTAAGCACACTGAAATCGTCAAAGATGTTATTACTAATAACTTGTCTAGTTTAATATATATTCTCGGCGATTACAATCTTCCAAATATCAAATGGATACAAGATGATGAAATTCCGGGTTACATACCCACATGTATTAAATCTGATAAAGAAACTGTTATATTTGATGCATTTTTTAAATAAGATCTTTGTCAGTTTAATGTTTTTGATAATCCCATTGGTCATGTACTTGATTTATGCTTTTCTAATAGTGATAGCATTGTTATTGAAAGGCCCAATACAGTCATTGTCAAAGAGGATCTGCATCATCCTTCATATGAATTTGTGATATACAGCTGTGATGAAACCACTAATTATTTCTGTGATATTTATTACGATTTTAGAAACTGTGATTATCTACTTGTAAATAATTTTGTATCCTCTATTGACTGGTCTTTTATTGATAATTTATGTGATATTAATGCTAGTGTAGAATTGTTTTATAATTATTTATATTTTATATGTGATATTTTTGTACCCACAAAACGTAGACGTAAAAATAACTTTCCAATATGGTTTAATGATGAGGCTAGGCGCTTAGTAATTCTAAAAAAGTCATTACATCGTGAGTATAAACTGAGTAATGATCCTAATATCTACGCTACATTTGCAAAGGTTAGGAAACAGTGTAAAGATGAAATAAACAGTTGCTACAACAGTTATATTGGACAGACAGAAGATCAAATAACTTCTGATCCAAAGCATTTTTGGAAATTTATAAATCACTTAAAAAGTAGTAATGATCTCCCTAATATAATGTTTTTCAGAGGTCAGTCTATCATGGGTGTTAGCAATATTTCTAATACATTTGCGATTTATTTTGCCTCAATATACAAAGACTGCCAAGTTTCACTTACTGGTACAAATTACTTCAATATTACTAAATACAGTGTAGATATAAATAATATTTTTATATCTGAAAACACTGTACATAAAGAACTTTGCAGTCTAAACATCAGGAAAGGAGCAGGACCTGATGGGTTTCCTCCTCTGTTCTACAGAAACTGTGCTAACTCCCTTGCAGAGCCTTTGACTCACATTTTTCGTAATTCACTTGTATCTGGTATTTTTCCAAATTTATGGAAAATGTCTAATATAACTCCTGTTTTTAAGTCGGGTCTTAAGCACAAGATAGAGAACTATAGACCTATCAGTTTACTATCTGTCCCCGCCAAGTTATTTGAGAGCATTGTATCCAGTCAGTTGTTTTGTTTATTTAAAAATGTTATTAGCCCATCGCAGCATGGATTCTTTACTGGCAGATCTACTCAGTCTAATCTTTTTGTGTTTGTTAATGACATATTAGACGCTTTCGAGTCCGGGTTTGAGGTGCATTGCGTCTACACCGACTTCAAGAAAGCGTTTGATTCGGTTAGCCACTCTGTATTATTACATAAGTTAAATTTATATGGTATAAGCGATCCATTTTTATCTTGGATCAGAAACTATCTTACTCATCGAACGCAAACTGTTTCAATAAAAGGCTTTAAATCTTTTGTCATTAAAGTAACCTCTGGTGTGCCTCAGGGCTCCATACTTGGCCCTTTACTTTTTAACATATTTATTAACGATGTTGGCAGTGTTATAAAATCTAAGTACCTATTGTATGCTGACGATCTAAAGATGTATAGGGTAATAAAATCTTATAAAGATATAAAGATCTTACAAGAAGATATCAAAGCTCTTGAAGGTTGGTGTAGAAGCAATGGCATGGAGTTTAACACCGATAAATGTAAGGCAATGTGCTTTAGCCGTAAAATACATCCCAATAGACACTCGTATATGCTAAATTCAATCGAATTAAAAGAAATTAATTTTATAAAAGATCTTGGAGTATTTTTGGATACAAAACTTTTATTTACATATCATTATGATTACATCCTATCTAAAAGCAGAAAAATGTTGGGGTGTATAAAAAGATGGACGGCTGATTTTCGCAATATTAGGTCAGTCACAATACTCTATAACACTATGGTCCGTTCTATTCTTGAATATAGCTGCAATGTTTGGTCGCCTATATATCGGGTGATTCAAAAATATGTGGCATAATTTTAACCACGAATACCCCTCTACAATTAAGAATAGATAAGATAGTATTTACTGACCCACCTCAAAAAATAGGAAAATTACAATTTTTCAGAAATTGGTATGGAAAAATGATTTTTTGAAAACATTTTTGTTACCGTTCATGCGATTATTATGAAATTTTGTATGCCAAGAGACACAAAGACGCTCTTTGATATGGTGTAAATGGAAATCTTGTAAAAGCTATACATTTCCGGTGACAAGGGGGCCCTTCCAGTTTTTAGGTGATAACTCAATTTTTCGGCCTATAAACACGTATTTTTGATATCAAAAATCAAAAGCCCAGTTATTTTTTAATAATAAAGGTACTCTTGCTTCATGTCGTCAAACTGTACCGTTCTCTAGTTATTTGGGATTAAACTAAACTCTACACTGCACTGCAGAATAGAAAAGTATAAATTTTGAGCGTACCATTACTTTGGAAACAGTTCACTACGAATGACACAGCTGTCAATGCTGTCACATTTGATGTCAATTTCATTTAATCCAAAGTAAATTTTGATTATTTCTTGATGATAATAGTAAAAGACATGATTATGTGTAGGAAGAAATAATGCATGAGCTAGCGATAGCCATCGCGGCATCACAACTTGAAAACCACAAGGTTTTCACACCGTAAAACGATTTTCCCCCCAAATTGCTGATTTTATCAATACTTCACTACTTGCATTATAAAACTATAATCCAAATGAAGAATTAAAACGATCAGAGACCAAAACACAACCTCAACTGTAACAAATCACAAAATAAAATCTTATCAACTATTTGTAATGCCATTGTTGCAATTTTTCTTTAATAGGAAGTTAATTTGATCCACAAAAGAATAATGCACAGCTTAATGTTTATTTACATTTTTGAAAATTACAAGAGCATCGACAACAATGAGCACAAAAGCAACAAATGCCGCCAGCGTGCTAATTGGCGCCAGTGCTATTTTTCATAAGCGCGAATATCAAAGAAAATATGAATGATGAAGTCAATGTTCTTTTTTTAAACAACAATAATAACCTGGATCATTTTTTTAACTAGACTTACCAGTATGGGCTGATCAGGGCATCATTTCCAAAAACTAAAAGAATTTTTTTATCGTTATGACTTTATGATTTGTTTTTCGCGCTTACGAAAAATAGCACAGACGCCAGCTAGCGCGCTAGCGGCATTTATTGCTTTCATGCTTATTGTTGTTGAAGTTCTTGTAATTTTTAAAAATGTAAATAAACATTAAACCGTGCGTTATTCTTTACAGGTTTCAACAACCTGTGGATTAAATTAACTTACTATTAAAGAAAAATTGCAATAATGGTACTATAAATGGTTGATAAGATTTTATTTTGTGATTTGTTACAGTTGAGGTTATGTTCTTGGTCTCTGATCGTTTTAATCCTTTATTTGGGTTGTAGATAGTTTTATAATGCAATTATTGAAATGTTAATAAAAACAGCGATTTGGAGGGATAATCGTTTTCTGGTGGCTGGCATCAGATCAAGTTGTGATGCCGGGACGGCTACCGCTAGCTCATGCATTATTTCTTCCAACACATAATCGTGTCTTTAACTATTATTATCAAGAAATAATCAAACTTTATTTTAGATTAAATGAAATTGACAGAAATAACAGCTGTGTCATTCTTAGTCGACAGTTTCCAAGGTAATGGTACGCTCAAAATTTATACTTTTTTATTCTGCACTGCGGTGTAGAGTTTAGTTTAATCCCAAATAACTCGAGAACGGTACATTTTGGCGATATGAAGCAAGAGTTCCTTTTTTATTAAATAGTAATTGAGCTTTTGATTTTTGGTATCAAAAATACGTGTTGATAGGCCGAAAAATTGAGTTATCACCTAAAAACTGGAAGGGCCCCCTTGTCACCGGAAATGTATAGCTTTTACAAAATTTCCATTTACACCACATCAAAGAGCGTCTTTGTGTCTCTTGACATGCAAAATTTCATAATAATCGCATGAGCGGTAACAAAAATATTTTCAAAAAACCATTTTTCCATACTAATTTTTGAAAAATTGTAATTTTCCAATCTTTTGAGGTGGGTCAGTAAATACTATCTTATCTATTCTTAATTGTAGAGGGGTATTCGTGGTTAAAATTATGCCACATATTTTTGAATCACCCGATATATTACTTATGCAGATCAATTAGAGGCTGTGCAGACTAGTTTTCTAAAATATGCTAAATACAAACTGTCTACTAATAATGTTATTTTGAATAGCTTAGATGATGTGTCATCCTATCTATCTATTATACCCCTAGAAAAAAGGCGTACGCTACATAAACTTTGTTTTATGTTTAAATTGGTTAACAGCCAATTAGATTTACCAGACATATTATGTAAAATTAATTTTAATGTATCATTGGTAAACGTTAGATATCCAGAATTATTTTTTGTTTACAAGAATAAACCCAATTATTTCTATAATTCACCACTTAATAGTTTATTCTTGGAAGCAAATAAATATGCCAGCAAAATAGATTTTTTTGGTTCCTCCTTGTACAGATTTAGAGCAGATTGTGTTATGAATATGAAAGTGTAATTATTGTTTTTTTTTTGCGTTACTTATGTTATTGTAAATGCTTCTTAGCGTCAATAAAGTTATTATTATTATTATTATCAATTTTATGTATGTCATCTAAAATCCGTAATTTATTTTTTAAAAGTAGTAAATCTTTGTCAAACCAATTCACAACCATACTGTTTTTAGATTTATATTTTACCTTAATTTCCGGGAAGGCACGATCACACTTCTCACTTATAACATCAATAAATTTTTCAAACTGACAATTTATATCTAAAGAAGCGTCATGAATAAAATCCCAGTCAGCAAATTCCAGTAATGAGAATAATATTCCTTTACCATTATCCGTTATTGGTCTAATTTTTTTACAGTGTTACAGTTATTCAACGAACTGGGTAAACTAGCTTTTAGGACAATACCTAAGTGATCTGACAACAAAGTATTTGTGGATTCTACATGACAAGTAGTAATATTTAAATTAGTAAATACATTATCAATACAATTAGAACCTCTAGTTGGAAATTCGACGAGAGGCTCTAAACCATATTCATAGAATAAATTACATAAGTGGGTTTTTTGAGAACAATCACTATTAAAAAGAATATTAAAATCACCGGATAAAATTACGTAATTATTTAAAAAGTTAATGTTATCTAACATTTCGTCCATTATTTCTATAAACATATTAAAATCACCAAATAGCACATTAACCGCAATAGCAGATAAAATCTTTCAAATCTTGTTTATCCAACTAAATTAACAAATTACACCAACTTGAAATCCTACTATAGAATCATATACACGACGATGAATATTGTTTATAAAGTGTGTTAGGGAATGGTTTAGCATAAATTTAAAGATAGATAGAGAATAGCAGGACAAATCTATTAAGCAAAATTTATATAAATCAAAAATGAATTTTCCCAAAAAATGGTTCTGAAAAAAGTCCCAAGTTTTGAGAACCGCTGAAATAGAATTATAAAAATTAGCGTAAATTTTAATAATATTGAAAAAATTAAACACACTAATTTCTTTTATTGTATTTTGTTATTACATTACGAGTATTACATTGTAATTACATTTTACGAAAAAAACCAACACTTTTTTGCCTAGACTGGAATTCCGAATGTTAAAGTATTTTGTTATCAACTTGTTTGAGGAGATAAAATAGCACATTAACCGAAGGGTGTAGACTTCTTTTATCGATAAATACATAACACACGTAATAAACTCTTATTTAGAATCTTTGTATTTTTCACACTCTGGTGAAGCCGTTACTGAAAGTAAGTAAAGCACAAAATTATAGTTACCAAAGGCCTATTAGTAATATTTCAACTCTGTCTCAAATAATAGAAAAGTTATTTGCAAACAAATTTATACTTTTGTAAATTTTCATAGCATTCTTCCTTCTTCACAATCGGGGTTTAGAAAAGTTTCAGTACAAATGTTTTACTAACCAATATTTTAGATAACATAATCAGAAACGCTCATAAAAAGATAATATTACTGCTAAAATATTACAATTTTGTATGCCAGCGTTAGGACCACATATAATACATTTAATAAATTGTGGTTTAGAAGTAGAGTATTTTTCCTCACTTGTAACTACCTTTCCTAAAATAGGTTTTCAGGCTTGAGACCGATTAGCATCATACCAACTTTAGCAAAATATTAGAAAAATGTATTGCAAAAAAATTATTCGTATATTACCGGAAATGACTGTATTTAAAAAAAAAAAGTACGTCAACGGTTTTATTAAACTTAGACAATATCATAAGAGAAAAAAATGTAAGAAGATGCACTGCGTTTGTTTTATTAGATTTTTCCAAGACATTTGACACTATAGAAATAGATCATTGTCTTCTATGACTTAAGTAGTCTTTTTGTGGCCTCGACGATGTTTCACTATAATTCTTTAAGATCTGTTTAGCAAATCGCACTCAAAAAGTAAAATTAAACAATGTTCTATCTGACAGTAAAGCGGTATCAAGTGGAGTGCCACAAGGGTCTGTGCTAGGGCCTTTATTATTTTTACTTTATACTTTTGATATTTTCACGGTTGCAAAATATTTAAGAGTAACTAGTTTTGCAGATGATACGTAAGTTTCTATATCTTTTAAATTATCAAAGATAAAAAATGCTTACAACAACTTAAATGATGATTTCAAGTCAATTTTCAAATTTAGCGAAGGACATAACCTTAAACAGAACCCAAGCAAATGCAAAATAATATGTTTTGCCCTCAAAAAAGTTAAAAATACATTTGAAGTTAAAATAAGTAACAAGACATTAAAATTATTAGTGAAATCTAATGTTTGGGTCTAATCCTTGAGGAAGAAATTAGATTTGTGGGCAATTTATTTTAAATATCATATTTAATGCTTAACTGACGTCATCTCCAAATTACTTCAGAGAAAAACTTGTGTTCAGAAAGACTCTTCAAGTGGAATCCTTAAATTTACATGACACCTCTACACTGTTGGCCTTACCAAGATTCCATACTGCCTTGTCGCGGAGATGTATTACATAATTATAATGTGGTCATTCTTTAAGCTGCCAAAAAAAGTTATTTCGATTTTGGTGAGCAAAGTTCGTGCTTTTGTAAAAAATTTCTACTTTGCTGTACAAAAAAATTTTTAGTGTTAAAAAAACATTTATGATTTTTCGATAATGTACTCTCTCTTTTATTCTTTTACTGTTTCTTACTTTTTTATATGAAATTTGACTGAGTTTTATGTGTACTTAGGTTAAGTTGAAATAACCTATTGGCTAGACTTACGAAATAAAACCTGTATTATTATTATTATTATTATTATTATTATTATTACTATTACTATTATTATTACTATTACTACCATTATTACTATTACTATTATTACTATTACTACCATTATTACTATTACTATTATTACTATTATTATTATTATTACTATGTGCTAAACTTAAGTTTCTGAGCTTTAAGGAAAACTACTTATTTTTTTTTCATGATTTAAATGAAAATAACACACATTTTAAACTAAAAACAAATTTTTTTATTTTGTACCTCACATTTCTCTCAAAATTTTATTCGACTAGACCAAATAACGATTAACAAGGAAGGTCAAAAAATCGTTGACTTTGCGTTTTTCGACACGTTTTAGCACATCAAAAATATACTTGTTAAATAATTTCGCTAAAACGTGCCAAAAATAAATCGCCATATAAAGTCAAAACGGTTTTATTTTGCTTTTTTCAATATAATAAACTGTTTTTTAAATGAGGTATTTACTTATTTGGCAAAATAACGTCAAAAAATGATGAAATTACTAAAAGTAAGGTCATTTAGATTTGTTTCTGATATAACACTTCCAAAATTCCGAAATTACGTCGAAATCTGCGTAACTACGAGCAAAAGATTCGCTGCAGTTCTAGTGAAGGTCAAAAACGACGTTGTGATCTGTTCTTTACACTTCAGGATGCCAAATAGCCCATTTTTACACCACAAAAAAACTCACTTTGTTTCGCATAGTTTTGTTAAAAAGAGGTTACATAATTAACAAAATAAGTAAAAACTCTATTATCGGACCTTTTTCCCTAGCTTTAGCTGATTTTTAAATAATATAAGTACTCACATAATTTGCACAATTTCGTCAAAAAGGAACCCAATTTGTTGAAAATTACTGTCATTTTTGTTCTGTTTACAGTAAATTAGTTAATTTTTCGTAAAATTCTTTGAAATATTTTGAAATATCATCCAATTAAATCAAAAATTAGGTTATTTAATGCTGGAAACTCATCTAATTTTTATTTAAATAATTTTATTTAAATATTTTTAAGATGGCGGCACTTTCGTTTATACTGGAAATCGTTATCAACTTTCTTATTTTAAATGGAAAATTATGTTTTTTGTTACGTTATTGTATTAGCTGAATACGTTTTTATTAGCTTTCTTTACTTCTAAGTTTAACTCTTTTCGAGATAATTAAGATTTTGTGAAAATTTTTGGATTTGCATCTGTCACTTAAAAAATTATTAACTCTCAGTAGTATTAAAAATTTTAAAATCATATTTAAAAAATTAAAAAAGAATTATTATGTTCAGAATTGGAAAAGAACTTAATAAACCCAAAAATTTTAAGATTAAGTTTGGACAACTTCAAATACCCATAACTTAATTTTTTCAAATAGAATGTCCTAGTTTTTATTTCACCAGAGAGAGGTGATTTTTTTTCTGCATCGATTTGTATTAACATTTTTTTTACCTATCTGTGATGATTCGTTACTAACCACATTTTTGCATAGTTTGTGATATAAACATTTCTGATTAAACAAACGACAAACTGTGTTCAAAACTGTATTATCCGTTCTGTGAAAACAAAATAAATTATTTGTTATTTTTTTTAGAAACTTTAAAACACCAAAGATAGGATCTGGACTTCCTCTTTCAAATACACTAAAAATATTTCCCAATTTTACAAAATGGGAGAGTTATCGATTTTGGAACTGGAAGGTGCACATTCAAAAAAAAATCAAAACTTTAAATATTTCGTAAACGGTTAAATTTAAGTATAAATCCGAGTTCATTTAATAGTAGAATTTTTTAACAGTGCATTTAAATTTTTTGGAGTGAAATAAAGTACAAATTGAGATAATTATGTATAAGAAAAGAACTCTGTGTTAAGCTAAATCCTAGCGACAAATTTTCAGTCACGAAAACCCACCAGAAACTCTAAAAAATGCAAATGGGTTTTTGCAAAACTATAATGAACTGAAACTACCTTAAAATAACTCTAGTAATCAAAGACATTTAAAAAATATAGCTTTTAATTTAAAATAACGTGATTATGATTGTATACAAATCTTCAGATAACTGTCATTGTTAGAACTACGAATACTTTAATGTGAAGTTTATACGGAACACCCTGTAATGTCGTAATGAGAGACGTTGAGCATTCTTATAAAATACAATCTGACAACATTTACTTAAGGAAAAAGACAACAAGGAAGAGGAATGAATATGTTTTCAAATCTAATGTGCGTGATAGAGTTCCTTTCTCATTTCGTAGAGTGCAAAAATAAAATGTGTCCCGTGTGGCGGTGGTTCATTTCAAACAAGCCAAGCTAGAACAAACTGAATACTTTATTTAAATTGGCAATAAAATTAAGAATAAAAATATGACCACAACGAACAGGAATTAATCAAACTGATTAATTAAAAGACTGTAGATTCATCTACATACGAAAATAAGTGGAAGTCGTGTTTTGTTTGACGAAACTTTTGCTCTAATCAGCTGATTTGCAAGTACAGCCAACGTTATGTGTAAAATGCAATTTATTCGTAAATAGGAGTTTGCTTTACATGCATAGTAGGTGACATATTTTCCCTGCTTACCTAAGTTATTTTAATAATGTCCTGCAGAGTTACTGCTCTATTTTCTCCATGTTAATATCGCGTAGTGCACTACTGCAATATTATACTCACTATATTTGCTGTGCAACAAAATACAAACGCCTTGATGTTTCCTTAAGGCATTGTTTACTACATATTTGACGATTCTAGTGTCGTTTATGTTATATTTATGTAAAACGTATAAGCATGTTTTTATTTAAACGAAAAGTACGAAGCTAAAGTATTGGTGAAATAGGTAGTAAATATTGAAATTTCCAAAAACTGCTCTTATTATTGGTTCTTCGAGCCGGATATTCCACGATATGTCATTGTTTGACGATTGGTTGGTTTAATTATTTAGTTATAATCGTTCAAATGGCTTTAGTTCTGGCCTAAAAAGAAGACAAGCAAACCAATAAGTCGTTAAAGATCCGGCTCGAAGGACCAAAATAGGAGAGTCTTAATGGAACGAAAATTACAGTTAATTTTTTTGTTTGAAATTGATAATAACAGCTATTTTTTTAATATATTAGTTGACCACGTTGTTAACAAGTGTCATTTATGTGTGAATAATTAATAGGTTTTGCATAGTCGACTATTAATTAGTGGGCGAAGACAATTTGCAAATAACAGAAAAGCCAAGTTTTGCACGTTCTTGTAATTATGACCAACTCTAACAAACGTTTGATACAATTTGAGGAAAGGGATGCTTTTAGCAACCACATATTTCCAACCTTTGTGTCTCAATCGATAATTTCATGAATTCTCGACCTGTTGCACGTAATCAAATTGTGGTAATGCTAATGTTGATGTCAATATGTATAAGCAAATGACGTAGCTTATACCCAAGATTGTGCTATCAATATTGTAATTAAAAAAATGAGAGGCACTTTAATGTTATAGCATCACGCTTATAAGCTGCACGAAACTTTTAACTTTTAATAAAGAATAAAAAAATCAAAGTAAATTCCAAATTTGTAAAACAAAATATCAAGGGTTCTAGAACTGCATGGAATTTAATTAATAATCAGAAACAAATAGAGTTATTCTCCAGATAAAATTTTGCTCCCAACCTCTCCATTTAATCCCATTTATTCCATATAATCCCATTCATATCATGAAAAGTGTTCACAAAATCTTTATTTTTTGTTTTTGAAACAGTATCTCCTACTCAAGTTAGAAAAGCTTCCGATTTCTAAACAAGTTCCAACAGCAACATACAGGGTGTTATGTCTTTAGTACAAAATGTTATTCTATGCTTAAAGTTCGAAGGCAACGAGCACCTGAGAACTTTAAGGGTTTCCTATGAGTGTTATTAATTTTTTTTGTTGGAACATTTTAATTTAAAACACGTAGGGGAAGCGTAATTAAAAGTAAAATTTAAAAAGTAAAGTTTCTTCTGAGTGGTTAATGAAGTACCCCAAGGTTCAACCTTAGGACCAGTACTTTTATATCTTTTATATCTAAGTTACCTTCCTTATTTTATGACCAAAACTGCCGTTGAGATAACTGGAACAACAAAAGAAATCGTTAATGTCAAACAACAATAATGTATGGAATTAGCTGAAAAATTGTTTCTTAGTAATAAACTAACATCAATAAAGAAAAAAACTGTAATAATGCAATTTTCACTAAAAAAGCGCTAATGTAATAAATTACTCAAAAACTACAAGCTATCTATGATTCTATGTAGCTACAGAATTCACATGAAATCAGCATGGCTTCTTGCTGGAATTCTACATTCTAATTTCTACTTGGAAATTTGAATAAAAATCTAGCTTTAGATTATTTCTTCTATAGGACATCGTAACGACTGCAGAAATAATTTTAGTAATCCAAAAATTCCTACGTTACCTTCCATGTATAATATTTAAATGCTTGCAATTTATAAAAAACAATGAACTCATTTCAAACTTACGACATCAGAAGCTATACCAGGAGTCGAAACTTTACCTGGTAATAGAAGAGTGTAGAAATAAGTTAACTGCGCAAAAAACTCAGGAAATTGTTATTTTTAAAAATGTTATGTAATTTAAAATTGCTACATGATTTGAGGGTCCCTGGAATAAATTCTCTGTTAAAATATAATTTAATTGTTGTAACAAATAAGAATATTGTAACCACGGCAGTAAAAAACGTCACTTCATAAAAACACTCTGTATAATTTTATTCGAAAATACTATAAGACTATCTAAATTAAAAAAGTTTTACATATTGTTGAATAACAGATTGTCTTGTTCTTCTAATTCTTCTAAACTTCTAATATAGCTAAGGTTTTCAAATTTTTTATACAATCCAAATTAAGCATTCTAAGTTCAACTACATTATTTTTAAAATGGCTGAATTTCCGGAACTACGACAAATTGGCGCCAATTTTTAAATTTTAAACAGTAACTACCTATTTTTATTACATTTTTAATTCACTTTCTCAAATTAAGTAAAATATCTCTTAGTTATTAGTACTTTTCTGTCATAGTTGTTGACGTATGTTAATTTTTTTATGCAAATTTTTATTTGCAGGGGTTCATTTAAAATATCATGGCTCATAAACCCTTGATAAACAGAATAATTCTTTTTACATTTGATACCCAAAGTTTGAAGGGTCTTTTCAAATCTCCAGGATTGTCAACTGTCAAATTGCAAAGCTACTATGATTTTTTGCAAGTGATGATTAACAAATGATTATAAAACAGGTTTTTTAAATAAACTTTCATTTTTAATTAAGTAAACTTTCTAAAAACACAATAAAATTGTTCTATTAATTAAAAGAAACCTTAGATTTGTTCACCATTTTCATTCAAGAAGTTCAAAATTCGATGGCAGACTAACTGAGTTACTACTTTACATAAGTCATTAAGTTATAATAAACTATAATTAAATATTATTGTTTTATTGCTTATTTAGTAAGAAACCTGCTAAATACTAAATACAATATTAAAGTTTGATAATTGTTTACTATTTCACAAGGTCTATTTGATTAACTATGAAAATTACGGAGTAAAATCTGATTTTTGTGATTTTTTTCAAAAACTGTAAGAGGACATATTGATAAAAGTTATTATAAACATTATTATTCTTTCAACTGCCATTAGAAAATAAGGTCGTTCCATTTGAAGAAAGAATTGTAACAGTTTTATGAAAACCATTTTGGAAAAATCATACTACTCGTGAATTTTGACAGTTGACAATTTCGAAAATTCTAAAAAAACTCTTTAAATCTTCGGTTATCGAAAAAAATTACTCACTCATTATCGCAAAGATTTAAGGGTTGTGATATCTTAGATAAAACCATGCAAATAAAAATTTTAACAAACAAATTGATATGTCAAAAACTATGACAGATAAGTACCAACAACTTAAGTAAATTTTATTTAGCTAAAAAAGGTGAATTCAAATATGCAATAAAAATATGTGGTTACTATTTAAAATTTTAAACTTGGCGCCAATTTTTTGTAGTTTTGAAAGCTTATCCATCGTGAAAATAAGTTAGATGGACTCAGAATGGTTGACTTGGATCATACACTCCAGCTATATTAGGAGTTAAAAATTTTCTAATGTAGGCCCCAAAAAAATTACATTTAATAACAAGGTTTAAATTCATATTCACAAATAGCATCTTCTAGAAAATATACCAGTTTCACATGTGCATAGTATATTGTGTTTACACAAAGAATTATTATTACTATTATTATTAATATTAATATGTTCCACTGAGTCCATTGTTTTTCGTTGGACTTATTGAATATTAAATCAAATTAAGAATTCTAAAAATAGGTTTAAAATGGCTTAACAAAATTAACTGATAAGTTATAACATCTAACATGTTGGTCTTTCTACCTATCTTTGACAAGTATTGATTTTAATAAGAATGTTCAAAGACCACTGCAAACTCAAATCTATTTTCCCAAGAAGTGTTTCAATGGGTGAGCCAGTTATGATGAATGACACTTACATTCATTACTCACAAGAAATCCAACCGAATGAATGGTAATTGTACAAAAACCATCATAACGTGTCATTAATCATCCTCTGGGTTATTATAAGTCCACAGTGAATGTTTTAATTAGAGGTTTTATTAAAATGTTGTTATAATTAAATGTGATTTAAGCATCAGTAATAAATTTTAATTTAAACTTCAATATTGCTACTATTCTTAACAAAAAAATCATTCTGTTTTTGACTTGACTTTTTATCCATGATCTTGCTCTTCATTTTCTTCGTTTTTTTCAGAAAAAACGAGCATAGAACAAGCTTCAATATAAATAATTTTTTTTCAGACTGCATGTATAATAAATATCTCACAAGGATTACATGTTATTTGAAGGCAAACATGTAAGTGCAGTTAATGTAAATAATATTTAATAATGCAGCAGAGGAGAATACAAAGACAATTACTGTAAATTTCTGGAAAGTGCATTCTAGATGTAAGTTTTAATGCAACAAGTGGAACTACAATTTGAAACGTTATTTAACGAGTGACATTCTACCAACTGTAATTAATATAATTATTCTGATTCAAAACCTTGTGCACTTGCTAATTGCAATTGGATAAAACTAAAAATTAGCTCAAATTAATTACGTTGTGATTAATTCGTAGAAAGCTGAAGCAGCTTTACATCTAATTTAATTCTTATTGACAAGGATCACAAAATATCACAAGTTTACAACGTTTTTAACCAATAGATAAGTCTAATACTAAAGTCGAAAAAAATTTAGATCGGAAAGTTTTTCAAACATTTATTCTAAAGTATCAGTACTTGACAATTTTTGCAACATCAAAAATGCTACAGACTGCGTCTTCTGCTGTATTATCAGAGTCAGTAACATATTTTTATCTCAAAAACCTTATTAAATTTCTTTATTATACTTTAAATCTTGCTGGAAACATTCACCATGTTCTTCAGTTAAACTTTCTAGGTTTTGTTAGGATAATTTAAACACAAACATAAAAAAAAAATTTTTGGCCTTAATTTACATTTACCTGGGGATATCTTGAAGCAAATAAAATATTTAACAATTAGTGTATCACAGAAACAAAAAATGCCAAAGTGGACACCAGAAACTAAAACCTATATAAATTTTAGTGAATATTTTAAAAAAACTTGACGTAATAGACAAAAATGTGGCTGTTCCGTCTAAACTCCACATTAGAAGAATTTGGAAATATTTTTAACACATCTGAAAGAGGAAGTTGAGTTGAGTTTGCAGAAATTTAAGCACCCATAACTCATTTTTTTAAAATTAAATGCTAAAAGTTATTAATATTCCCTATACTTATGTTTAATAGTTTTCAAGTTTTCAAGTTACAATAACTTTTCGTTGGCACTGAAAAATGCATTAGCCTTAGGTCAGTTTTTAAACTTTGCCATGGAAATGAATGAAAAAATCTGAGAAATTAAAGTTTTTTAAACTACCACTCAGTGCATTTGTTTTGTTTTTGGGGGATGGGTAACACAATTTTGAACAGAGTTTATCGTTTAACTTTAATCAGAAATATTTTTATGAGAAACTATTCAAAAATAACTGTGGTTAGTAAGAAATTTCTTACAATGACAAAAAAAAACAACATAACTTAAAAATTATTACTGATAAGTATAGGGAATACTAATTCAGATCAATGCAGGACAAACTTGTCATCGATCTAGTAAAATACAAATTAGGACATCCCATTTGAAGAAATTAGTGGATATTTGAAAATGTCTAAATTTAACCTTAAAATTTTTGGGTTAATTAACTTCATTCTCAATTTTAAACACACTGACAAGCAGATATATGCCTTCTTTTTTCATTTTTCAAATATGATTTCGAAATTTCTAAAATCAACCGAGCTACCGATTAAGTGACAGGAACATTTTCAAAAAATCTAAATTACACAAAGACGGTTAAACTTAGGTATAGTGAAAGCTCCCTTAAAATAACTCAACTAATCCGAAAACGCAGTAAAAAATATAGCTCTCTATTTAAAATAACAAAGTTAATAGCGACTTCCGGTATAACCGAAAGTGCTGCCAACTTGAAAATATTTTTATTGAACAGAGCTCAACAGATTATGATTATGAGTACCAACTTTACAACAAATATCTATTAGAATCTTCAATTCTTCTCATGTGGGATTTAAACGGAACACTCTGTATATTAGCTATCAGTAAGTAAACAGAAAAAAAATCAGTATAAATCTCTTGGTACAAAAAATCTTTGTAAACTCGTGAGATGATTAATTGTCTTAATCTTAGTTATTTGTTTAGTAGATTTTGCTTCTTTGATTTTGACAATTTCGACTTTTTTAATCGGTTTTATTTTAATGTGGACCTATGTAGAGTGTTTCGAGTGAAAATCGAATAATTTTAACCAGTTTTTAAGTTATCACCAATTTTTAATTGTACTTAATTTGGTAATTTTCTCGAAAACTATAAGTCACAGGGCAATAATCTTTTGTTTAAAAGATACACAATTAAAAAAACTTTCCAAAAATAATACACTTTTTTGTTAGAAACATTTAAAGCTTTCTTTTTAATACCTGAATCTTAGATTATAGACTCAAATTTAAAACACGCTTTGTTTTAAATTAAAATGTTCCAACCAAAAAAGATTTAATAACATTTATGCGAAAACGCTTAAAGTTCTCGCATATGCTCGTTGCATAACGACATCTCTCGAACTTTAAGCTTGTCATTTCGCGCTCGTATTATTAATAACTATAATAGGGTTTTCTCGCCAAACCAAAAAAACCCAAAAAACACTTTTTTTCAATTACAGATATTTTTTTGAGTTTGACAAATACGTTATCCATGTCAGTAAGTTCAGTCCCGAATTACATACGTTATGAGGTAGCGCATTTGATTTGCAAATGGTGATGTAGATCGTCAATAATCCTAGCTAATTATAACTAGATGCATTTCCATTGTCAGTTTGCTCAAATTACTAATCAGTATGTATGCTGTAACACAGTCATTAACTTGTCGAAAAACCACGTAAATGTTTGTAAAAATAAATTTATGAGCACCTACTTTTCAATCTCTTTAAAGTAGTAGAGACATGAAAGTTTCGTTTCGTTGTAAATTAATTATACTACTCAGTGAAGACTATTTTTAGATGCTTTTATGGGAAAAGTTCTCAGATCAGTGACTAATGCAATGTCATCACAAATTCAAAGGAAATGTCGGTACGTAGATCCAACTTAAGCAAAAACTAACCAAGATTAGATTTCAGACATACTGTCTGTCACCAAGCAACATTCAGATTTATTTCTTTAGTTTAGTACTAGTATTCGGAAATAAAATTAACTAGACGCCCTCTGGTAATGACTTTTGAACTATGTCGAAAACAGTAAAGAAATTTTCGTAATGCCACATTTAACTGACATTTAATGAATTGTTCAACAATTTTGCGTGTGTAGTGTTAATTACTTACAATAGAAAGAATTACTTTAAAAGTACGTGGTGGTAAATACTAGCGTTGACTTTGGTTCTGTAGTTTTTCGTGGTATAAAGTGTTTATTGTTGGAACTTGAAAGTGGATAAAAAGTGAAAAATATTTAAATTTTGATTACAAAGTGTTATCAAACAGTTGTCTAATTAAAGATTATAAGTAATGGATCACAGCGAACACAAAGTTTGGCTCAAGAAACCAATAAATTAGTGAAAGTGTTATGAATTTTAGGTTAGAATTTTCCACTGAAAAAATCATGAAATGCTGCAGTAAATCTACAAAACTACAATAAAGAGTAACAACTGCTGATACATTTAAACGTAAATTATGCCAAAAGGTAGGCTTTTCAATGTCTTTGTAATAATTTTCCAATAAAGAAAGTGAACCAAACAGTCATTCGTTATTCGTGTTTTCCTCGTCATCTCTCATTTGTCAACATAAGTTTCTTGCATCAAAGGTGCAATAATCATTCCGCATAGGCAATGTAATAATTGTGAAGCCCCAAAATTCGTACAACGCTCAAAATATCCGAATAAACATTTTCCCGCCATTTTATGGTTACTGTTTTCGACCTAGCTCAGTGGCGCCTCCAACGGTAATTTTACTTCCGAATTAAAACTACGTAAACATCAGAATTAATTATAAAAATAAAATTGCAGCTCAAAAGAATTATAGTCACACGAATTATACTTTTGTGTTAATCTGTTTTTTGATATTGTAAACAAAAAGCTTAATGAATTAAATATTTATAACATTTTTAAAAAATAACTATAAAACAGCTTTTTCCAATGAAATGGCTCTGTTTTTTAATGATTATCAAAACGACATCAATTTTTATGCAGACTTTTATTAACATTTTCTATATCTATCTTTTACAGTTTTTGAAATACTTATTAGAGCCGGTTTACAGAACATTTTAATTGCAATTAAATTTTAATCGCGATTAACTTGACATTTGACAATGCTTTTTAAATGGCAACTTAATTCGAATTAGTTTAATTTTGAATTAAATCTTAATTTCGCTTTCTGTAAACCGGCCCTTAATCGGATATAACAGAATTTTAGCTTGTTATTTTCGTTTTTAATCAAGTAGATAAATGAAATGTCTTATTTGCTCACAATTTTCATTCAAGAAGTTAAAAATTCTATGGCAGACTGACTGAGTAACTTTACATAATTCATTAAGTTAATAAACTATAATTAAATATTATTGTTTTGCTGCTTATTCGACAATAAACAGGCTTACAACTAAATAACATGTTGGAGTTCGGCAATTGTTGACCAATTAGCTAGGTCTACTTGATTAACAAAAAAATTACAAAGTAAAATCCGTTTTTTGTATTTTTTTCAAAAACTGAAAGAAAGGTATAGGACCTGTTGATAAAAATTACCATAAATATTATTGTTCTTTCGAT
The DNA here is from genome assembly GCF_031307605.1 of Tribolium castaneum. Lineage (NCBI taxonomy): Eukaryota > Metazoa > Arthropoda > Insecta > Coleoptera > Tenebrionidae > Tribolium > Tribolium castaneum. Next base: position 825,306 of record NC_087395.1, on the reverse strand, counting down.
GGCCGTTAAGAAAATAGATTTAAAAACCATTTAAAAAACTGAGTTATAGCCGATTTTTATTAACCATTTTAAAAAAAATCATACTACCCTTAAGTTTTGACAATTAACAATTTTGAAAATTCTAGAAGGCTCTTAGAAACTTCGGTGATCGAATGCGAAAAAAATATTCATTTACCGCAAACGGTACATGGGTTGTGATTTTGTAAATTAACCATTGCAAATAAAAATTTTTATAAAAATGATATATGTCAAAAACTATGACACTAAAAAAATTAAAAAATTTAAGTTAAATTTAAATAAAACACAATGTTTTTAAATTTATTATAATAAAATTAAGATTTCTAGAGAAGTCTTCAAAACTTAAAAGTTTAAACACTGACAAAAGAATTTCAACGCTGAGAAACTAAAAACACAAATAACTAAGAAATATTGAGACTGAAATTCTAAAGAACTAAACAACTAAAAATCTAAAAAACTTAAAAACTTGAATACAAGAAAACTAAAAAACATTATGATTAAAATTTTGTAGTTCTAAGTTACTGAAAGAGTGTTAATTAAAAAAATTATGAAACTGCAAAGTAAAACCATTAATAAGATAATATAGTATAACCACGAAAAACAGAAAAATTGAGAAAACGAATAATATGAGATACTATAGGGAAATCAAAAAACTAAAAAACTGAAATAGTAAAAGCCTCAAAAAAAAACTTTTGATGTACAATAAAACAGTTATGGAATTGAAGTGATTTTAAACTAATTTGAATTAGAAAGATTAAACACAACTGAAAGATCTTTTAAACTCATTTAGAATAGAAAAATTCAATTTTGGAACCTAAGAAAAATTAAAAGGGTGTCAAATGTTTCCATTTTTAACGAAATAAATTTATTTCGAGTTTAAGAAAAAACTCTTAAAAATTGCGTGTTAGAAAAGTTTCCTAAAATTCGGTCTCATCAAATAGACAAAAACAAAATAGATTGTAAATTCAGATGATTGGTAACAAACTTTTGCTACAAGTTCGTTTATTAATAGAATCTCAAACTATGCTCCAGCAAGTTTTTTACTTTCGATTATTACATATTAACGGTTTTTACTTAACAACCTCCTTTTTAGAGAATAAAAATTTACAATTGTCTTGTCAATTATCTTTGTGCAAGTGTACAACCTTACCTATTTGTATTTTAATTCCTCCATTTAAAATTTTACAAACGCTTTTACATGCAGGGTGTTCTGTCTAAGCTCCAGACTAGAAGTATTGAAGGTTCTAATAAAGATATTCATCTAAAAGTTGGTACGCACCTAAAATTCGTTAAGTTCTGCTCTATGAAAATTCTTATTTTAAATAGAAAACCATGTTTTTCATTGCGTTTTCAGATAAAGTGAGTTATTCTAAGGCCGCTTCCATCAGCTTTTGCTATACCAAAGTTTAACGGTTTCGAGATATTTAAGATTTTTGGAAATTTTTTAATTTACATCTGTTAGTTAAAAAATCGGTAACAAAGTTTAAAGATTTCTTAAATCATATTTGGAAAAGAAAAAACTCATATTTGTACTCCAGTGTGTTCAAAATTGAAAAAGAAGTTAACAAACCCAAAAATTTAAAGGTTAAGTTTTGACAATTTAAAATACTTAATTTTTGCAATGAGATTCCCCAAATTTTATTTTACTAGATGGAGAAGATTTTTTTTCTGCATCGATCTGTATTAGCATTTCCTCCTATACCTTATCTATGATAATTTTGAAGCTATGTTGATTTTTTTAACATTGAAGAAGATTTCTAACTAACCGCAGCTATTTTTGCATAAAAACATTTCTGAACTTTGTTCAAAATTGTATTATCCGTCCTGTTAAAACAAAATAAATTGGCTTAAAAACTTTAATTTCTCACATTTTTTCTCGTTTCCATGGTAACTTATGAGAAAAAGCCTATGGCTAATGAATTTCTCAATCCCAACAAAAAGTTGTTGTAACTTGAAAACTATTAAACATAAATATAGGATAAGCTAATACAGATCCATGCAGAATAAAATTTTTTACGATTTAATGAAATAAAACTTGTGGCATTTTGTTTGAAAAAAAATAGTTTAGGGTGCTTAAGCTTTGAAAAAATAACTTTAAACATTTAGGGTTTGCTATCCATTTTCAGAAAATTAAATACACCAAAGAAAAAAATCTAGGATTTTTCTTTAAAATGAGCTCGAAAATATTTCCAAATGGCAGAGTTATCGATTTTTGAACTGAAACTTGCAAATCCAAAAAAAAAATTTAAAACTCTAAATATTTCCTAAACGGCTAAATTTAGGTATAGGGAAAACTTATGAATACTAGTTTATAATTACTCTACTAATCTAAAAACGCATAAAAAATATAGCATTTCATTTAATAGCGACTTCCGGTATAACCGGAAGTGTCACCATCTTATAAATATTTTCATTGAGCAGGAAATACGAGATTATGATTACGGTTTTATTAATAGATTATTCTTTTAATGTGGGATTTAGACGGAACATTCTACATTCATCGAAAGTTAGATAAAATTTTTCTAGCTAATTAATTTTTTTGGTAATGGGTTTAGTGACCCAAACTTATAGAAGCATATCACTTACACGGTTAAACGTGTACTCAAACTTTCAAAGTTGCAGTATCTCATTTCATACGTAGTTAAGGAACAATTGACTTTTTGGTAATTATCCCGGCGCATCCACCAAATTTGTTGCAAAAACAGTCTGATTTTTCGTGATGTGTTACCTCTTGGCTAGCTTTTTGTTTTTAAAGAGTGTGTCACTTTTTGATGCATTTTCATGTTTCTACTAACGTTTTATTCTTTCCTTTGCCAATCATCTCAGCTCAAGCGTACCAATTCACTGTTTTTTAAACTTTCGAATCTCTTATCGGATTTCTGTCATATGCAAATTCCGTTTGTTTCTTTGGTTTAAAAGATGGTAACAGACGTTTGAATTGATTTAAAAGTGGAGAAGTAAACATTGTGTTCTAGTAACAATAATTATAATTATAACGCGACCTAATTATCATTGGTGTGTTTACAACAAAAGCGTTCATCAACGTCACCGGTTAGTTAGAGTAGAGTTAATAACTTATGTCACTGTGGTGGTGTTGAATTTGTTTCACGTTTCTTAGTTGAAACATGGTTTGTCAGACCTAATTAATTATTAATACACCAGTAAATTGTGATAAACTGCCTGGCTCCAAATAATATTTAAGTACCAATGAGTAGTTACACATTTATTAAAATTACAACCACACACTTTACCATAAATCATTTCAAGCGGCAATATGTGCCATACATAAGATTTATTAAACACGGTTTCGCTGGAATTTGTTCGCGTCTTTTCTACGCATAAATTACAATGTAATACCTTGAGGCGTAACAATTTACAAAAATATTGCTCTTTTTATTAGTTGATCAATCAATCAAACGGTTACATTGGTTAGAAGAATGATTTTTTCTCAACTCGAGCGGCAAACAGTTTATAAATGAATCGCAAGATAAAACGCCTCGTAAAGTTCGAACGCTTGATGTCTCCTGTGATATGAGCTAGATGCAGGATCAACATGGATTTGCTACTGACAGGTGATTGGCCTTTTTTCGTAATGCGGCAATCAGCTAAATAGTATTAGGCAACGTTGTGACGAATGAGCAGAGACAAACAAAAAAATAACTCCAAAAAATTGCAATTTCTTGGTCTGTGGTTAAAGAAATAAAAGTTCAAATTAACTTGATTTTATTAACGTTTCAATTGTAGAATTTTCTTATTTCGCAAAATTAAAACAAAACGATTAAAAATCACTGTTACTTGTGTGATGAAAAAAAGATTAATGGTTGAATTAAAACTCAAATATACAGGGTGTCACAACTAAGACTTTCGATCTTAATATCTCAATTATTTGACAACAGATTGTTATAAAATTTACAATGCACATAATTTAGAAGGTGGTCTTTCAACTAGGGTAAAAAAAGGTACTAAAGTAAAAAATAAAATTTTAAAACACATTTTTTTATTTAAAATTAAGCCGAGTTACCGTTGGATCATTAAATTCCAAAAAATAAATGGCCACACAAAAAATTAACCAAATCGCTCGGCTGGTCAAAACAAAATTAAATTTTGTTGATAAAAACTTAATCCAAATTTTGATAGTAATTTGGGCAGTCACCCTTTGAAACAATTGATAAAGCATTTCTATGCGGCATTTTGTGTACCACTGAAAAAAACTATCAAAAGTGTGCGCGCTGTCAGAAAAGTAAAATTGTTTTAATTTGGTGAAATTGCTTTAAAAACCAACAACAGTGGCTGAAGTTTCTGTGTTCTTGAAAAAGGAACCAATATTCGCTTATGGAAAGTGTCGTTGGACTTTTTATGAAATCTTATTTATGAAATTTAAAGTTCAAAGAATCGTCAATAATTTGAACTAAATCGAGTGAGGACAAAAAACGTCACTGGAAACAAAGCAATAGTTAGGGCTGTAATTCAAGCTTTTGAAGAGAATCCAATCAGCAGTGTACGAAACATTTCCAAAGTCCTAAAGGTTCAAGTGTCGAGAATTTTTCAGTTGTTGTTCAGTCTTTTAGTCCTTCTTGAAAGAATTCAGGCATCCAGTACCAAAAGAAAGTCAAAAATATTGTTTTTTAACTTTGTATGGGTGAGAGATAATTGTGAAATGTTTCGTTTCTGGGAGTAGGATTGACCAAAATTCAATAGTAGTGCTCATTTGTCTCATAGAGATCTACGCTTTTGCATCTGTACCCACGTTTAACAGTTTGTTTCTCATTTTTCTCGCGAAACAGACGTCTTCCACGAACGAGTTGTTTCTGACAGCATTTTTCAATGTCGATAATTTTTTTAATATAAGTCTTAAAAGGCTTAACATTTTAAAAAGGCATGTAAAAATTACCTTTTTAAGACTTGAGTTTTTGCATTAATTAAATTGTAATCTTTTCTTTATCTTCTAAAATATCTGCCTTTTAAATTTCATTAAAATCCGTTAACAATTATCTGAGATATCAGGCTTGAAAGTCTTTGATGAGACACCCAGAAGAAAATTATGATCCTTCCGCTACACAAATAAACCGCAAAATTTTAATAATAAAATTAGTAAACTAGTTACAAACTAATGGTCAAAGCAATACAGGTGTCTAAAAATTGACGCCCGTGCTTTGAGAATTTGATTCAAGAGACTAATACAAATCGAAAGTTAAGAGTAAAAGACTTTTCAATTGTCCTTCGTTATCGACTTGTAAGATAGAATAAAATAGAATAAAGCTTTATTCACAAAAAAAACAAGTGGCGTAGAACATGTCAATAAAAAAATATAAAACATGACAACATAAATTATACCTACTTAAAAAAATACAGTTATAAAATACATTTACAAATACAGATTATATAAATATAAAATTAACTAAAACAAATTTAGACAATATTTTACAATACATCAATTAATTCTAGATAAAATTCATTTAAAGTATAAAAGCATTTGCTTAACAAATATAAATTTAGACTCCGTTTAAATTTTTTTAAAGAGTAAAATGAGTAGACTTTGGATGATGGTTAAAAAATTTAATACTTTTTTTGTGCTTTCTAGAACTAGTTTGATTTTTTTTATTTTGAAGCAAATGATGTTTATTTCGGGTAGGATGCTTATACAGCGTGCTCAAAAACTGGCGCACCAACTCAATGGTGTGTGGTAGAGAACTGGTTACATATAAAGGTAAAAATAGTAAAAAAATTCTTTGTATTAAACTTATTGATAAATAACGGATTTTAGATAAATGATATGTGGCAACGTTGTCTAACAGTCATGATCGCAATAGAATTTGAGCAACAATTCGGAAGTAAAGTTACCGTTGGGGGCGCCACTGAGCTAGGTCAAAAACAGTAACCATAAATGGCGGGAAAATGTTTATTCGGATATTTTGAGTGTTGTACGAATTTTGGGGCTTCACAATTATTACATTGCCTATGCGGAATAACTATTGTATCTTTGGTAGAAGAAACGAATGTTGACAAATTAGAGATGACGAGGAAAACACGAATAACGAATGACTGTTTGGTTCACTTTCTTTATTGGAAAATTATTACAAAAACATTGAAAAGCCTACCTTTTGGCACAATTTACGTTTAAGTGTATTAGCAGTTGTTAATCTTAATTGTAGTTTTGTTGATTTATCGAAGTATTTCATGATCTTATCAGTGGAAAAATTCTAACCTAAAATTCACAAACTTCACTAATTTATTGGTTTCTTGAGCCCAACTTTATGTTCGCTGTGATCCATTACTTATAGTCTTTAATTAGACAACTGTTTGATAACACTTTGTAATGAAAATTAAAATCTTTTTCACTTTTAATCCACTTTCAAATTCCAACAATAAACACTTTATACCACGAAAAACCGCAGAACCAAAGTGAACGCTAGTATTTACCACCACGTATTTTTAAAGTGATTCTCTCTAATGTAAGTAATAACACTATACACGCAAAATTGTTAAACAATTCATTAAATGTCAATTGAATGTGGAATTACCAAGATTTCCTTACTGTTTTCGACATAGTTCAAAAGTCATCACCAGAGGGCGTATAGTTAATTTTATTTCCGAATAAAAATAAATTATTTTTGAAACGGTTTCCTAGGAAATAATTCCCAGTGTTGGCACATCTACACATAGTGATTTTTTGGATGAATTTTAATTTTTTTAAATTAAAATGACTGGTAAAACTTGATAGTAAATTTAAAAATAATTATTCATTGTTACGGAACGATTACCTGGTATGAAACATAAAAACATAAAAAAATAATGAAAACCACAATAAGTTTGTAGCTCCAGATTTTAAAAAATATGACTTTAGGAATTTTTTCAACATTTTTCCCGTAATCTGCACTTGCTTCTCAATAACTTACCATTGAGTTGGTGCGCCAGTTTTTGAGCATCCTGTATAGAAATTGCTTTTCTTTAAAAAAAAATCGGATTTTTTTATAAATAGTGCACATTCGAGAATGTATAATAAGGTTACAGTTGAATTTTTTAAATAATGGCCTACAGGATGTTTGCGGGCTCACTTTGAACATTGTTCTAAAAACATCTTTTCTGTAACACTGTAACTTTGTTTATTTCTGTGGCGTTTCAAATGCCATATTTGCCATATTTGAATTTGCGTAAGCATGATATGCATTTATAAGAGTCGGGATGTTAACACTGTTTTTTTAAACTAGCATAGAGAGCTTAATTTTGCCACAATTTTTTCAATATGTGAACTCCAGGTTAGTTTTTAATCCAGACGTACGCCTAAGAACTTTACTGTGTCTCTAGCATTTATGACATTATCATTTATTGTGTTTATATAAAATACATTGTCTAGAGTGTGTGCGGAGTGAAACTCTACCAGCTTTGTTTTATTATTGCTCCAACGTATGCAGTGCCACTTCTGTTTTGTTTTTTATAAAGTTATAATCCTCACTGCTAGCTACCAAAGAGGTATCGTCAGCATAAGAAATGACATCATAATTTACATCTGTAGGAAGATCATTTGTATAAAGAATAAACAATAAAGGACCCAATATGGAACCTTGAGAAACTCCTCTTATGTTGGGACGTCACTTCGATGTTAAATTCATTTTTAACTTTTAAACAATGTTGGTTATGAAGTAGAATGTTATGGTCAAAAGCATCAAACGCCTTTGACAGATATACAAATAAAACGACTGTTTTTTTATTAGCATTAATTAAGTCTTTTATATTGTCAATTACTTGGAAAATGGCTCTTTCAGTAGAGCGATCATTCAAGAACCCATTTGTTTTTTTTAATATGCTGTTTAAAATTGAAATAGGTCTATAATTATTTAAAATACTTTTGTCTCCTTTTTTGTGTGGTAATATTAAAAAATTCTCTTTTAATTTTGAAAGAAACATAAGTTACAAATATGTGCAACTAGTTCTGAAAAGAATTCGTTAACAATGTTGTGATTTTTTATTTTTTTTGTAATGTTTATTATTTTAGTGTTATCTGTAGCAAGTAGATACATGGATCTGTTAACACTTAGAGGAACTAGTGTACCTGTTATAATGTCTATTGTTGTGTTCGATTATGTTAATAAAGTGCTTATTAATTTGATTTACTGTTTCATGGTCACTTTTTTTGCAATTTTTAAACTTTTTAATGCTGATTCCGTTTTACTGATATCAACATTATTTTCCACGCTGCATTGCTTTTATTTACAGCACTTTGTATTTGATTTTCATTAAAAAGGCGTTTGGCATTTTTTATAGTTAGTTTTAATATTTTTGTGTATTCATCAAAACGTTCTTTAGGTATTAAATTATTTTTATATTTGTAGTAAAGTTCTTTTTTTGTTTGACACGAAATTTTTTTTCCTGTAGTGATCCTATTTTTAGAATTTTTACTTTTAGTATAGATGGTTTTAGATAGAAAATGTTTAATGAGTTAATATTGTAACACAGGATTAAATTTAAAATAGGCCTCCTCTACGTTAACAGTGGCAGTGACTTCATCCCAAAAAAGGATTAAAAAAGTTATTGTGTAACATATTTATATTAAAATCACCTGTTAAAATAAATTTATATTTGTTAAGCTTATTAGATAATGACTGTAGAATAATGAATAATGTATCAAACAATTTAATCATAGTACCTGTGGGTGAACGATATATTACCATAATTATAGTGAGTACCGCAGCGAATTCCAAACTTCTTTGCATCAGTTCATCCAGCTCTATATAATTAATCCCATTACGAGTAAAAATGAATACTCCACCATGATTTCCAACTTGTCTCGAAAAGCAAGATGCATTTGTGCAGCCTAGTGGTTTAATCGATTGAAATCCACCATTCTTTTTCCAGGGTTCTGTGAATGTTTGAACGTCGTATTTGTTTGAAGGTAGTTTTAGGAAGACTTCAATTTCTTCAGTTTTATTACGAATACACTGGATGTTTTGATGGAGTATCTTGAACTTTTTTTATAATTTTTTTTCACTGTTTGATTTGTTTTTAGTTGTTCTTTTCTTCTTGGCGATAATGTTTGTGTTTATTAAAAAAGAAACGTTTTACTCCAACTTTTAAAATTTAGTGTCGTACATTTTTTGCTTTTTTTTGAAAATAGTGCCGTGACCACAAAACATTTTTTTCTCGAAGCTTCAGTCGGCAACTCTTTTGCAGTTACGTTTAAGTCTTCGAAACCTTCTTTCTTCAGTGACGTGTCTCTGTACTCTATACAAATTCAGCCAAACTTTTTTTCTCTTGTCCAGTGAAACCTGTGTTTTCTTCTGCTTCAGCTGTTCAAATATATTTTGTAAATTGTTTTTTTCTGATCCCAACTGGTGTTTACTTTGCTGAATTTTATTCTTATTAATTGTAATTCTTAGAATTTTCTTGATGTTACTACTGTTCTTGTTTTCCTTGTTATCCTTTTGTAAAGTTTCTCTTTCTATCAGATGTTCTTCTGACGTAGAATGAATTGTGGACTGTTTATTTTTTCTCGTAGCAAAGCATTATTTTTTAGAATAAAACTATTTACTTTAAGAAGTTCATTTTTTCTTCCACTTTTTTTAGCAACTGTTTCAACAAGTTATTTTCAATATATAATTTTTTATATAGTTCATTGATGTTATTGGTATTTTCCGGATCCGCTTTTCCTTGGCAACAAATCATCAATTAATACGTAGTTTTTCTTTTCGGCACTACATTGTACACAAAAAGTAGATGTTAGTTTTGATTTGCAGCATTTCCGCTTTCGGTTGATTTTCGGATCACCTTCACCACCACCCATAATGATTTGACAAGAGACAAGTCTTCTGTAAATAAGCAAGGAATGAGCAGTCTCAAGCAAAAAGACGATAAGACGACGATTTTCAAATAAATAAACAGTTACTGATTTCTCATTTGAGACAGAATTTGCTTTGTTTATAACAGCTTATACATTATCTTATTTATTTATATCACCATTTACCTTAGTAAAAATCACAATTAAACACACATGTTCCCACAGAAGATAAAAATGTTGCATGTTGGCAATACTGAGTCTAGGGCATATGCGGAAAAGTTTCTAAATCGCATTGTGGCATATTTTGTGACAACATATATAATAAATTCGCTATTAAGAAATTTAAATGTTTAAATTTTAAATTCTAGTTTTTTATCAATAGCTCGAGAATATAATTGTCTAATCGGACAATTTTCCACTCTTATCTTTAGATTTGTTTCAGTCTTTTGAAACAGACTCTAAAAGCACGGACGTCAATTTTAAGAGACTCAAAACGATTTTTGTAGTCTAGGAACATATTTATTACATAATCAAATATTGAGACTGACGTTTGCAAGATTTCTGCTGTTTTTCGAAAAAATCTGAAAGTTATAAATTGTATTAGAAGAAAAAACTGACATGATATTTAAAATGATGAAAATTTGCTGTGGATTTGATTTGTTAATAAACAAAGCAATAAATTTACTATAAATATGGTGGATGCGCCGGGATAATTGCACTCAAAGTTTTTAATGCAATTTGTTTTATTAAAAATTTTTTGTTATCAATTTTTTTTGTAAACAGTAAACATATTTTACATTCCTGGTTTTTTCATAACAAACCTATTAATTAATTACTACAGCTGACGAAGCTTTAAAAATGATCTACATTTAATTGCTTGCAGTTTCATAGTAATTAGCAGTTTTCTCGAAAATTAAGGGTCGTAAGGGTCGTCAATTTTTTAAAATACAAAAATTAATTTTTAAGGGCTTTCCAACGATATTATACTTTTAGGGTTGCGGCAAACAAGTTTAGAATTATTGGCGGATATTTCAGATAACATTATGGTATTTAAAATGATAAAAATTTGCTGTAAATTTGTGTTATCAATGAGCAGACAAGAATATTTATTTAAAGGAGCATTTACATTTGAGAGATACAAAAAAATTTACGATAAATATGGTGGATGCGCATTCAAAAGTTTTTTCAAAGCTCTTGTTTTAAAACTGTGTTACCATTTTTTTGTAGAGGGTAAATATATTTAAAATTCTTCCTCTTTTTCCTAATTAATTCGGTAATTAATTTCTACAGTTGAAGGAACTTTAAAAATTAGCTAATTTTAACTGTAGGTGGTTACATAGTTTTCTCGAAAACTAAGGAACGTTAAACAGTGCTGTTCTTTAAAAAATAAAAAATTTCATGGGCTTTCTAACGATATTAAATTTTTTGGGTTTCCGCGAAGGTATTGGCGGACATTCACTCTACAGAGGGATCCGAAAAATCACAAAATCCAAAAGTTACAAATTTTATTAGAAAAAAAAACAAACATGATGTTTAGAGTGATGAAAATTTGCGTTAACAACAAACAGCTAATTTTGACATTATACTTAATTTACTCTAGATTTATCTCAATTTTAAGACAATTTCTCAGGATTTTTTTATGATTTCAGCTAATACGTGTATCTTCATAATTTCTTTCTATTTCCTCATTGTTGCTCCAATCGCACTTACTTTTAACACTATACTTAAATTTCTAAGAATAAGTTTTTGTGGCCTAGATACAGTCACGATCAAAAAGTATGACACTACTAAAATCGTAGCTCCAATTTTTTTCGATATGGCAGAGTTGTACTTTTGGCTAGTTTATATACTAGGTAAACAGTTTTTAAACTAACCTGTTCATTGAAATTTATGACCTAGAATATTTTAGTCGGACTTTTGCTAGCCATCCCAGTGCCATTCTTGTTAATTGTGACTGTACATATTTACTACATACACAAATATTTAGTCTGATTTTTGCAAGATTTCTTTTATTTTGTTTCGAAAATTGTCAAATTTATTGAAAATTTGTACTCACAATAAAAATAACAATATTTCATTTCGGATTCTTAACATACTTTTGTAGATGAAGATGTAAAAATTATTTTTTTTAAATTTGGTTTCACAAATTATTTATTGTAAATTTGAAAGTAGTTGTGCAACGCCTTTTAGTAAATTTTTAGAATTTGTATTGGCAGTGCTGGGCTGAATGTCATCAGTCTTCACTGTCATTTAGTATGTGATTTGTCAACAGCGTCGAGTAGTTTATGGATAACGCCCGAATAATTAACAAAATTAAGGGGAAATAGTTTGAACAGATTTTGATAAGTTAAAGTAAACAAAAACAAACAACAAAAATAGAAAGTAGAAAAATTAGTATATTACACTCGTTTTATAAGACTTAATTGTGACACTCCTTCGTCGTGCTCCAAAACCATTCAGGCCCCAATAGAACATGTTATAAAACTCGTATAATGATGTACAATTAGGATTTACTTTGACGATTTTATTTTATTATTGCAACAGAACACAAGAATTAACATTGTTGGTTAATTTTCTAGATTTGACGGCGGCTGTTTCCACCATAAACAAGTAAAAGCAAACAACAAGTCGTAAATGTAATGTAGGTTTAGCTCTTAACTCCCATTTCCAGGTAGGAGTACACTTAAGTTCATATCATCCCAACTCTTTGAACGATTTAAATTGTCGTCGAAGCAAATTCCAGAAAATGTGTTGACGATGATATTAGGTGCCGTTTGCATATTTATGAAATATTACTACAACGCTGAGGAAACGTAGCGGAAAATATCATACCTCTCACCGTAAACGAAATCCGTTTGCAATTAAAGGAGGAATGCAGTCATAAAGTCTGCGACAAAAACCATAATGCATTCAAAGAGATTAAAAATCAAATAACGACGACGAGTTGTGCGCATACCACTAATTTAATTAAAATTATGCCGTCAAACTCAAAGGAATGATAATTTGGGATTTGTATGCCCGACAAGTGGTGATATTTTTTTTCGTTTAGTTTCAGGAAAATTTTCACGTTTGTTGTTCCCAATTATTTTTTGTGTGTCAACAGCTTTAATGAAATTTGTTTTTTGAGTAGAGAAAGTTAAAAAGACTACTAATAATAGCGTTGCTAAATTGTAGTGACAAGTAGGAAAGAGAATTGGAAAGAGATAAATTATTATTGGGGAAGCGCTGGCAAGGGGAGTTGGTAAACACAAACAATGCGAAGCTGATTGAAATGGATTTGTGAAGAGAAGCGACAGTTTCATGTCATCAAATCTTTCCAAAATGTGTGTGTGTAAGAACTTAAACACACGTGAATTCATCTAAACAAACTGTTATTTGTGCGAAAAATTATCACATATTCAAGAGTTATCACAACTTTAAATGAAGTTATTATTTTAACTACAAATTATTAAAATTGTTGTTCAAGTGAAAAAAATATTCAAATAGTATAATAAATACCGAAACATTAATAAGAATTAAAAAAAAATATATATTTCAATTCATAATTACAAAAATTTTTCACTAAAACGGATCAAGATAAACTAATTAAGTAAAAAATATTTACAAAAATCAGGATAAATAACTCAATTGATAAAACTACGAGAATTCCGGAATAATTATATAGACAAATTCTTAATAATTAAGGTTAAACATGACAAAATTATAAAGAAATCGTGATATAAATTTAATTAAATAAAACAAAATTACTCAAATGTGATAAAAGTGAGGTTCGGAAAAAATGTGCAAATTAAAAAATATAGGCGGAAATTATCAAGAACAATAAAAAAATTGTCAGTGTATTAAAAAACCAGCGCTTATAAGAAATTATCTTCAAAATGTCTTTGGAAATTTTATAGATTTTAAAAAAGCTCGTCTATTATTTACACTAATTTTTTTTTAATAATTAATTTCACAAGTTGATTCAAAAGTGACGGACACACTCTCGTTTGGTGATAAAAGTTAAGTACAAAAATAAAGTCGGATTTTTTTCTACTAATTTAATTTTTATATATTTTTTTAATTGTTTTCATTAGCAAGAGTGCCAATTTTTGCTGTTTTGTTTCATATGATGTCGAATTTAATTTGTTATCTAATTTGAAATTTTTATAATCCTTTTGTACATCATAAGACATTAATTGTTGATTGTTGAAACAGGCATTTGTTTAGTGTTGCAAGAGCTATCGTTTCCTCTAACTAAAGTAAAAAATATGATCTCCAGTACCAAAAACTTAACTTCAAAATTTAACTTTGAAGAGCTATACTTCGTAAAAAAAAGCTCAAACAACTTTTTGTCATAGAAACATTTAATTTAGATCTCGAGACATTGTACGGTACTTTTGAATTACCCTGTATGTTTTATTTTTAATGTAGATTGTCTAGTTTTGTTTTTTTTTCGTTTGAATGACATTATTAAATTAAAGAACAATAAAATTTTCTAAAAAAATATTTTGTTTTCTAGGTAAGTTCTTTTTTTAAGTGCTCTATTTATAATAAAATCTGAAGAAAACAAAAAAAGAAGAATTCATTTATATATAGTTTTTTAGTTAATTCTTATTATTTCAAAATAATACATTTTTCTTAAAACTCAAAATACGAGTCCACCACTTACTTTTATACTTTAAAACCTTTCTCTTTTTTCACAATAATAAAAGCAACAAAGTTAAAAAAACCTTAATCATACAAAGTTAAATAAAAAAATAATATTTGAAGAAGAAAACGTCATAAGAAAATTCGACCCAATTCAGTAAATTTTTAAATCTGTTTCATAGTCTGTCTCAAAACTGTAGTTTTGTTCTAAAAGCACAGTGTTTAACAATGTTAAAAATACGAAAAATGCAATAACTACTAAATTATTTTAAGCGAACATTTCGACTAGACACTAATTTTTTATCCAATTATTAAAAAGTCGAAAAAATGGGGCATTTTTTTAATGTACAGTCACCCAAAATGAAAATGACGCTTTTTTTATAAACGAAATTGGAAAATGTTAATTGTGGGTTTGAGCCCAGTTAGGTTAATTTTTCAGTTGGGATTATAAGGTAAGAAACTTAAAAATGTGTTTAAAAACTAAGAATAACTCTTTTTTCGACCAAATTTTCTCATTTTTCGCGCTAAACATTTTTTTGTTTATTTTTATGTTTCCATTTATTTTGCTTTTTGTGTTTTGACAAGTTAAAGATAAGATAACAGCAATTTCGATCTTATTCGGTGATTTTTCATTCAATTTTAGCTGATCTTTTCGAAAAAAAATCGTTTTTAACACAAAATAGTTATTTATGTTACAAGGCCGTGAACTTTTATGAGAATGAATATTCTCATTCAAATAAAAATAGAATAAATAAAAGTAATTAATTAAACAAGTTTTGTTCTGACCTCAAAAAATGTGTTCAAACAGATGATTTGTGACAGGAGCTGGCCGCCTCTTTTGCAATTTAAGTGACTGTACTATATCTTCTAAAACATTTTCTTTTGTTTTTATCAAAAACCATCTCGATGCAATTATGTTTTCTAAGAACTAAAGATATAATATCAAGAACGGTACTTTAAAGTAAATTTTCAGAAAATTTTGCACAATAATTGCGTTTGTGAATGCAGACAGTGTTAAAAAGTGGCAAAATAATTTCATTTATAAAAAAAAATAAATTCGAAAATTTTTAGATTAGTTTAATAAAATTTCGCGGTTTTATTTCAAAAACAAAGTTCAATGCACAAAAAGAGCAAAAACTGTTGTGTTTTCATAAAATCTTGGAAAAAAAAACACGCTTTTAGCTTGAAAACGCTTCTAAATCTGAAAATAATATAACTCTAACTCACATTAGTGATTTTTCTTTTCAATTAGACTATTACATTAAAGGGAAGAAATCCAATTTTTTCAAAGTTGGAAGTAAAACATTTCCTTTTACAATATTTTTCCTGATTTTTAATAAAAACTTATTCAAACAATCAGAAAAAACTAGATGAAAAAATTAAAGTTTTTAGAAGTGATTAAGAAGAATTCAGTGTAACGTAATATAACGTAATTTGTTTCAGGATGTCATTACAAAAAATTCAGAAATACAGGGACTCACTATCAATGAATTGATTATGATTTAAAGGAATTGCAGAAAAATTCAGAAAAAAAAATCACACGCATAGAGAATAGAGTATTATTATACGAGTTTTATAAGACTTTCCATTGTGGCTCGAATGATTTTGGAGCACGACAAAGGAGTGCCACAAACGTGCACTGCAATGTGCAATTTGTTTTACTTTCTATTTTTGTTGTTTGTTTATGTTTAGTTTAACTTATCAAAAACTGTTCAAACAATTTTCTCTTAATTTTGTTTACATACACTAAATTACAGTGACATACTTTTAGCTGACTCATTCTGTATTTTTTAAGACATAAAAATATTGTACAGGGTGTTCGGTCTAAACCCCACCTTAGAAGTATTGGTAGTTTTAATAGTGATAGTCATCTGAAAATTTGTATACAACCATAATCTCTTAAGTCCCACTCAACAAAAATGTTTCCAAGATGGTGACAGTTTCGGTTATATTGGAAGTTCCTTTCAACTTTTTTAATGCGTTTTTGGATTACTTGAGTTACTTTAAGTTAGTCTTCATAAGCGTTCTCTATATCTAAATTTAGCAGTTTACAAAATATTTAGGGTTTTTAATTTTTTTTTTGGATTCGTCACTACCTGTTCAAAAATAGATAACTCTGCCATTTTTAAAAATATAAAAATATTTTTTAGCTCATTTGAAAGAGAATGCCCAGGCCTTTCCTTTGGTGTTTTCAAATTTCTAAAAAAGAAAAACAAACTCCAAATGTTTAAAGTTAAGTTTTCAGTTTAAGCACCCATATCTAATTTTTTTCAAATGAAATGCCACAATTTTTATTTTATTAAATCGTAGAGAATTTAAATCTACTGATGTTTAATAGTTTTTAAGTTACAGTAACCTTTTGTTGGGATTGGGAAATTCATTCGCCATAAGCCTTTAGGTTAATTTTTTTTGAGTAATTTTGTACGCGGATGTTAAAATAGAATCGAATCTCGCTCGAAAATTATTTATGAAGTTATAAACCCTGTGAGAGTAAATACGAAGTGTGAAAATTTGATTTACCTTTAATAAGCCTAATCCTCGCCTTCCAGCTGTGAAATCTGAGTTCAGCATTATGCGTTATTAAAATATAGATGGAATAGAGTTTTCGCGTTTAAAATTTACTAAAATGCCATTATCTGCTGCTGGCAAATTGTGTAAAAAATTCCGAACAATCCAAACTAGATGTGAATTCCTATTCAAATTTCAGGTTAAATGTTAACACACTTTCAGCAGTTCCGACACTGCCTCTGAGCTATATTTATTATTCCAATTTCTGCAATAGGAAGTTTAGTACCCGGTTTCAGTAAACTAAATTTACATAACGAATTCAGTATTGGGGATAAGGATTTAACGATACTTCCAAATAGAATTTTCAATGGTTTTTGCACTAAAAACAACGATTGAATTTGTATCCGACGTTAAATTAAGTGCTTCAGAATGGGATAATAATTTAATTTCGTTTTTTTTGTATTAAAATATTTCATATTTAAACCAACTGTTTCAGTAAGGACTGGAATTTAATAAGTTCTTATGAAAGAAACTTCCACTTCTGCTCAGTGAAAATCGCTGAAATATTTTTCGGATATTGCTTAGCATCTTATCACAACGTCCTGTTATTTGAAACAGCAAATCAAAACTAAGTGGCACTTAATTAAGTAATATTATTTCAACGAAAAAAGACATTCTACAAGTTTTTAAATTCCAAACTTAGCTTTTATGTTTGAAAAGAAATTGATAAGAGTTAAAGTAAACAAAATCAAAGCAAATCAAACGTTAAAAATATGTTTAGTATAAACAACTTTACTTTCCTTACAAGTAACTGTTAGTCAAGTTTGACATTTTAAAAGTTAACAAAATAATTTTGTCAAACTTGATTAAAAGTTACTTGTAAGGTAAATAAAGTTGTTTATACTAAATATATCTTTAACGTTTTTGGTGATTTTTCAGTTGCATTTATCTAAACTAGCTATTAATTAGCTACTAATTACTGATTCTACTAATTTCTTAAATAATTTTTTAATGTCAGTAAAATTTATAAAACTTTTTAAATGTAAAAATGGATATGTACAAATGTAATTTCACAGTAACTTTTTTCAGTGTGTTGTTCTTTTAATATTTTCAATTGCAGTAAAATTTCTCCCGATCTCAAGAAAATTTTTCCAGATTCTAATATTTAGTATTTGCTTCAGTTTCCTTTTCTGACTTGACCTGATCTGAGTTCCATTGATTTCCTTTTGCCACAAACTTACAAATTTTCAGAATTTACTTATTATTTCCTTTGATTTATTTAAAATTTTATGACAGTTTAGTACTTTTGACAATTTTTTTTAAGATTTTCATTAATCCCTTCATAATTTTTCCATGGTTTTCCTTAATTCTTCAGTACAATTTTCTGTGTTTTAAATACAATGCGTTTTTAAATGATTCTTATCTAGTTAACTTTGAAATTAGTTTACAAGTAAAAAAATTTTTGCCGCTCTGCTCAATTGAATCCTGTGTCAATAAATGTCACACTTGTCAGTTGAGAAATTCAATTAATTTCTTTTGAAAATTTCGTTAAAATGCAACTAAATTGTTACATCGGGCAAGAAAACACTTTTATCTACGATCATCAAATAATATAACCATTACTGTTGTGAAAGTTCCACTGTAAATTTTCATTTTATCCATCGACAAATTAAAAGAAGTCTCTGATTGGTTTTCACCCATGGGTAAAATTGGCAGAATTTTTTATCCATTGGGATTGGGACCAATCAAAATTGAAAATATTGGAATTTTATCTTTTCCACCACTTTTATGTTGGCAATTGTGTGCCGTAACCGCAGCAATATAACCAAACAAGCCAAATCAGCTGACAACAAAAACAAACAGCTAATTATTTAGACGGAACTAGTAGTGAAATCTGTGATTGTTCAAGCAGTTTTTTGTGACAGAAAGTTATTTAAAATGTTGGAAGAAGAGAATGAAATGACCTGCACGCCACCTGACATTCGCAATATCGCAACGAGTGCAATAGAAAATCTTCTACCACAAAAATCGCGGCACAAATATGAGTGTGTTTATGAAAGGTTTTTAAAATTTTTTTTTTTTGGTTATTTGATCGTAGATAAAGTATAGTATTATACTCGCAAGTAGAGGTTTTTATCCACTCAAATGATTACATGCACTCGCCTTCGGCTCGTGCAGCAAACTTCATTTTTGTGGATAAAAACCTTCTTTACTTGCTCGTGTAATAATATACTATTTTCTACTCCCATAGCAGTAAGTAGGCAATAACGCAATCGTTTGTTGACTAGTAACCATGGCATTATGAAACATGCACGTAATGAAGAAAAAACCAGCACGTAATAATATTACGTATCAATTATTCCGACAAAGCATCAATTAAGTAGCTTAGACAAATTAATTTGACATTTATCAATTATTATTGTTGAATGAATGCACAAGGCATTACATTGGTGTTATTTTGGTCTAATTACTATTAATAATTAATTTATTCATTGTTAAAATGAGCGAAAGTGACTCCACACAACTCGTATTGTAAGTCACTTAGGTACTAGCTGCTCATGCGCAACTTCTTTCATTTCTACGTTGAGCTTGTAAACTCTGTATACGACCACGATAGGTGGAGCCAATGCGTACTTGATCGAGTGGAAAGATTGAGCAGTGGCGTACCAAAAAACTATTCTATGATCACGAAGGGTTTGAGATTTATAATTTGTATTATTAACTATTTCCTGTATTATAGCAAGATGAAATAATAAAAATCATGTCTAATGCTAATACATGTTGACTTCCTAGAAACACTAAGCAGAGATGTCAAATAAATAAAAATATACACAGTGAGTAACGAGTAAAAACGCGTTTATTGCAAAAAATGTTTCTACTGTTATCTTTACCATAACAGTTAATGTTGAAAAACATTTCAACATGTGTAAGTCTTAGAGTTTATCAAAACTTTAAGACAAATTTCGTACACATGTAAATACACGCCACGCCACTGCTTTATGCCAACACCTCTAATTTAAAGATTAGACTCGTCTGTGACGAGTTGCTCTCTCTAATATGTTGCTTACAACTCTCGTTATGTAGTCTACTATTCTATACTTTGGTTTCAAATTGTTGTAATAGAACTTGATAATTATCAATTTTGACAATTCCAATACAACAAAGCTACCATACATTGGTTTGTTTAATTTTATTTTTGATTTTTTTATATACTAGTATCTACGTTTTCTTTATCTATTGCATCTCCACATTCAAACTCTTTGCATCTGTCAAGTTGTTCATATTCATTAGAGCTTATTCCAAACCTAGGAGCGAATTGACATTGTCAAAAATGACTAAATTCTGACATTAAACATGTGTTTACTATTAAAAAAATATTGCCCATAGGCGTCGTAATAAAATGTTGGTCAAGCCTACTTTAAAAAATTATAATAAGATAAGTAAGATGAAGAATAATGAACAAATTATTAATAATAATAGGAACATTTCTATATATCTTTGCCTACAAAATTTATAATGTTAAAATGACAACTAAGTAAATTTTGGAGAGAAAAATGCACGCCCATGTATTTCATTATCTTAATCAAGTGGGTGCATTTCAAGAGTCTTTTATGTTTCTATGTCAGTTCGCCACCAGATATGAAACAACCTTCCATGTTCAATGTATTTTTTTTTACAAAAACCACAGATTCACTTTTTACGTCTGGCTCACATTTTTAAGAGATCATAAAAAACGGTTGGTTTTTCTTATTTTTGGCAAAAAAGTCTGGCTCACATTTTTAAAAAGGCTATAAAAAGTAAAGTAGTTTCCATAAAAAAAGCTGTTTCAATAAACAAAAGGGGCATAAAAATAGGTCATTTTCTCTTTTTTTGTGTTTTTGAACTAACCTCAATGGGCTGTTCTTCAAACTCAACAAACTTCAACGACCAAAACTTGAAAATCGACTCATTTTCCTAAAAAGAATGATGATTTGAGAAAATCTGAGTTAGAATGTAGGATTAAAAATCAGGGTAAACAGTCAAATTTACGTTTTTGTTAAAAAAAATGCATAGAACATAAGAAACTGACCAAGAAAACTAGACATAATAATCTATCTGAGTTAGAACATTACACATATTAGACTACCTACTTTAACCGCAAGGGTACATAGAAATTAGAATGTATAAAAGTTATTTAATTCAATTAAATTTAATAAAAAATCTGGATGTTTTTAATACCAGTAAAATTAAGACAAATCTGAAATAAATTACTTGTAATTGCAAGAAATAATTTTCAAACCGAGAGAGACATTTTGGAGACATTAAGAAAAATAAATATTTGACGACAATACAGTAAAACCTCTTAACAATGGACACCGATGGGGAATCTTTAATTGTCCGTTGTGGAAAGTGTCCACTAATGGGAGGTTAAAAATTTTAATACAAGTTTTGTTAAGTTCCTACAAAAATGTCCGTTGTGAAGAGGTGTCCGTTATTCGGAGGTGGCTATTAAGGGAGGTTTTACTGTATTAATTTATATGTATTACGGATAATATTCAAAAAGCTAATTAAAATAATAAAGTAATAAGAAGAAAACTTTAAAGATAGTAGAATAAAACATGAGGAAATAAAAACAAATCGAGAAAAGTATTTAATAGGAAAATGACTAAGAAAACTAGACATAATAATCGGAGTTAGAACATTATATATATTAGACTACTAAAGTACTATTTTAACCATTGAAAGGAAAAGACTAAGAATTAGTTTAACATTTGTAACAGAAAGATAGCTGTTTATTATACATTAAAACAGTTTATCTACCCTTGCGGATAAAGTGTTACTTTTACAAGTAAACAAAGAATCTTTATCGTTGTATATCTTACAAGGTTTTTTTAAATTAAAAAAAAACTTATTGTTATTCCTTCAAATGAATAAATTATTTCAAAATATTTTTTTAACACTAAATTGCTACAAAAAAAGGAAACTTGTTTGCTAAGATTGTTGAAAGGTAAGTATTTCATTGCAGAGAGAAGTGACTCAAGTTTGGTGTGTTTGTGAAATATATAAATTTCACGTAGAACTGCAAATGTAAATTAAATTTTCAATAGAAACTCCGCTCCGAGTACGGAACTCCATTTACGTGTGACTTGTAAACTTCTAAATTACGTTTTTGTACAATCCATTTTTATTATGATCGCGTTGTTTCGAATTTCTTCGTGTGTTTGTTGGCTGATAATAATAAAAGCGCAAAAGTTCATAATTTCAACAACTCTATAACAAGCTTAAGCATTCAAGCAGAATATTCCGGTAGAAGCAATTTCAAGCTTTTATTTACCTGAAATCAATGTATTGATTATTTACGGGTACGAGTTGTTCGCTTGCTGAAACTTCCGCTTAATTGTTATTAAAAGACAAATTTACCAGCAAAAAAGTGTCGGTTCAATATCGGGTGATATTTTTTAACTCATAGCTTTCGGTGTGATGATTCCATTTGTAGCCTGGAAGTTCAAACAATTTTTTTCGCTTTTATGCCTCTAAGAAGACTGAAAAGCAGAGGATAAGGTTTTACAGCTTTGCAGATTTTCAGCTTGCACGTAGTCGGGTTTAAGAGACACTTTACTAGATTTTTAAAGTGCTCGTCTATTATTTACAGAAAAATGTTTTTAATAATTAATTGGAAACAACTGGAATTTTATTCATAAATCATCTTGATTTGTTTATTTTCCTTTGCTTTGTTTGAATGCATTTATTTGACTGAACAAAGGGATTATTGGGAGAAATAATTCAAACTTTATGCAAAAGGAAATTAAATTTCCTAAATTTTTCATAGCACGAATTTCTTACAAGAAATTGTTTTCTAGTTACACTTTTACATTTAGTTAGAAACTTATTTTAGAATCTTTGCGGCAAATATTGGTTACAACAACGTTTGAAACCATAAAAAGTTTGGATACAAAGCAGAAAACTAAATAATGGAGAAGTCGATCAATTACATTGCAAGCAAGTTTATTTGCAACAGTAGGAAGCACTTTTCAGTTTATAAAAGAAAAATTGTTTAATTTGATGAAATGCCATAACGTTCAAATGAGCAATTATGTTTGTTGTTTGACAAATCCAAGATTTTTTATTGGCAAAGTTTGATAAAGTAATTGCCTTTTGGGGAATTCATGACATTCTTAAATAAAAATTGTGTCACTAAAACGCAGCAGTGGCAAAATAATTTAATTTTTGTCCTAGTTTAATAAATTTTTAACTACGGTTTACAAAAATTCTGTTTCAAAAACTTGATAAAATCTATAAAATGCTCTTTTTTTGCCAAATTTGGGTAAACTTAATTTTTTATCTAAATTAACTATTTTTGGGTTAAAATCTATTTCAATTTGAAAAAAAATCTAATTTTTTTAGACGTGAAAATACATTAACTTTTATAATAATATAATTTATTTCCAACAGACTTATTAGTCTAAAGTGGACAAGTAACAATACAATATACCAAAAAAGAACAAATTTGAGACAATTAAATTACACAAAACATTATAAATTACAAAGAAAAATATTCTAGAAGCTTGACCTTTACAGTTTTAGTTTAAAAATTATTGAAGAAAATATCTAAAGCTATTGTAATATTATTATATAAATTAAAACATTTAAAAAATGAAGAATTCATATGATGGAGTGGAAAAATAAAATATAACGTATAAATAAAAAATGTATACAATATACATTAAAACTCTTTTTCAAAATAAAAAATACAAAAAAAAATATTTTTTTATTTTTTTAGAAGTTTGAACTTGAATTTTAATTAGGTAAAACTAGATAAAAAAAGTAAGGAAAACAAAGAATGTCAAAAAATAAATAGACTTTCCAAATTTGACGTTCGAAACTGTGCAATAAAAATGTAGATGAAAAACAAGTCTAAAAACAAAAATAAAACAACAAAACTAAAAAAACGATTGTGTTAAGTAAAATTCCATTAAAAAAACTAAAAATATTAACTAGTCGAAAAATGTGATAAAATATAGTAAAAATAATTTCATGACTGTAACGAATTTAGTAATTTTTTATTCGCTTTAACAAAATTTCACTGAAAAACGTTTTTCCACAAATGAAAAATGCAAAATTGCTTTACTTCGACAAAAACTTAAGAAGTAATGATGTTTTTAATTGTCAGAAAAATTTAATATGATTAAATTTTTGAATTAAGTCACAGTAATTTTTTGGTTCACTTTAATTCATCGAAGAAGAGAAAATTGCAATTTTTGAATTATCATCTGAAACCTTCACTTGTTTTTTTAATAAAAACTTCTCTAAAAATGCCCAAAGACAAAAAATTGAACTTAGATAAAACGAGTTATGAACAAGAAATAATTGTTTGTTAATAAAGACTGTGTCAAGAAAACCCAAAAATAGCAAAATAATGTCATTTACGACCAAATTTCAAAAAATTTTGACAGTAAACATTTTTTTTGTTATAAAATCTTGCTTTTAAGGAAAGTGCAAGTTTTGACAAAATCTGGTTAAGCAAAAAATAATATAATTTTTGGTTCAAATTATTTTTTTGGGTTTGTTCATTTAAGAAAAAATGGTAAATATACTAGGCCAACATTTACTTTTGTACTTTAAAATATTTCCTTGGTTCCACAATAAAAACTACTTCAAAACAAATCATTGTTTTAATTTTAGGAAAAAATATAAAACTTAAGAAATAATATTTTTAATTGTCGAACGTTTGAAAAATACAGGATAATAAAATTTTTGACTTAAGCCCCAGTAATTTTTTATTCCAGTTTAATTCATCAAAGAATATAAAATTTGAATTTTTGAATTATCCTGTATCTTCTGAGACCTTTCTTTCTCCAAAAATGTACAATAGAAGCCCAAACACAAAAATAAAGCAAAAGGAATTGAAAAATCTTTCTAAGATTCAATGAGTTAAGAAAATAAAAAAGAAAAAAATTGCGAAATAATAATTTTTAATAAAGTTTGGGTCAAGAAAACCCAAAAATGGCAAAGTTATTTTATTTACGACCGATTTTTAAAAATGTCTAACTTATCAGTTCACAAAATTTCGACAGAAAACATGTTTCTTTGTTTCAAAATCTTGCTTCAAACAACGAAAAATAAATAAAGTGCAGATTTTGACAAAATCTGGTTAAGAAAAAACTCCAAAAACGAAAAATAATATAATTTTAGGTCTAAATTATTTTTTTGGGATAAAATCTTATTCATTAATCATATGTATTTACTTTTTTACTTTAAAATATTTCCCTGGACCTACAATATAAACTACTTCAAAACAATTTATTTTTTAAATGTACTTTAAAACGAAAAGTCCTGAAAACAACCATGATCAGAAAAAACTACATAAAAGAGGAAAAATTTAAAAGGGAAAATACAACCCAGTATAGTAATTTTTTAACTCAATTTAACAAAAATTTGGCCAAAAACATTCTTTAACATCTGAAAATTACAAAATTACTTTATTTTTAATGAAAATTCAGAAAACAATCAAGTTTTTAACTAAAAAACGCCCGAGAAATGCAAAATAATAAAATTTTCGAATAGTCAGTAATTTTTAGTTTAATTATATATAATTCTTTAAAAGAAAACAAAAATTAAGCAATTGTTTTTATACTTTATCTGCCAAAATTGTTTGTTAAAAAAATCTACGGCAAATCAAATCAATTTTCAGTGCATAAAACCAAAAATAAAGCTAAATAAAAAACGAAAAAACCTAATTAGGTAAAATGAGTTAATGAAACTAACATTCCATGATGGAAATTAATTATTTCATAGAGTCAAAAAATGTAATGCAAAAGTAAAAAAATTGATAAATATTTGTTTTGGTATTTTTAATCAAAAAGACGCAAAATTAGCGAACTAATGTCATATACAACTGTCGTATTTTATAATTTTTTAACGCAGGTTAAAAGCAAAATAATTATGATTTTGGCTTGAAAACGCTTGAAAAAAACTAGATAAGAAAAATAAAAGTCAAAGTCATTATTAATTATTATAATTATTTAAAAAATATTAATTAGAGCTATCGATATTTTAAACGTAATTTTTACACAAAACATCCTTAGTTTCAAAAAGTTATTATTAATATTATATTATTTAATCAATTTTGGTTAAAATTAATTATAAAAATTCACATTGAGATGAAGTAGTCTCACTTTATATTTTACGATCCATCCCGATCTGCAATAGATTGAATTCAAGACAAAAAAATGTGCCGCCTATTTCCTTTCATGACAAATTGATTAAAACCACGCCCGATTTGTGGAAAACGATTCGTTTCATAAATTCTTTATCGAGAGCCAAAATTGAAGGGTCATAAATAAATAAAAGAGACAAGAGCTGTTGAACTAAAGGTTAATACAAAATTCCGCATACAGATCGGGTTTAATTGAAGAACGTTTTTCTCTTTTTCACGCCGGAATTCGACACTTTTTTTCTAAAAGCGTTTAATCTAATTATTTGTAATTAATATCCTGTGAAAGTATTCATAGGGGAAACATTTACTTGATAGAAAAAAAAGGTAATTTGTGAAGTGAAGAGGTCAGTTTTTGGACATGACAAGAATTAATAACTGCAATATATCACCTACAAATCGGAATCATTTGGAACTCTCTGTGTCATCATCACACCGTGCTTTGATTAAACTCTTTTGTAGCACTAGGTTGGACGATATTTCACTTTTATTACGACGAGTCTTTTAATTTTTAGGCACGATCTGTGTACGTCTCAAGGGCACAATTTAGTTGTTTAATTAAATAAAATTCAATTAAAACACTTTTCTATAAAATCGTTGTATAAAATACCTACATGAAAAAAACTGAAAAAAAACTCGATAAAGTAGACACATTCACATTGTAAATTATATTTTTATTTCATTGAGATACATTTTATTAAAAAAATATCTCTAAATAGGAATTAAAAAAATTAGAGACTTTTTTTAAACATTTATTAAAATATTTAGTAAATTTATACTTTGTATGAGTATTGATGAGTTTGTTATAAAATATACATCGAATATCAAACGCCGAACTTCGTAAAACTTTCTAACAGTGAATTTAGTCTTACTTGAGGCTGTAAAAACAATACTAATACAATAATAACTTTAATTCTTGATTAATTAACAAATAAATGCGAACAGAAAAATGAAAAAAAAATTAAAAATTGTAATTAGACTGTGATTGATAATTGAAACGGTTATAAGTTATAATGACGTTTCAGTTTTTACATTTTGTTCAAATTTAAAACATGTCTACAACTTTAAAAATTAATACAAGAAACAACTATAAATAAAACAGACCTAATAAAACGATACTTGTATGGTGGGAGAGACACAAAATAAAGACAAATAAAGAAAAGAATTACAATCAAATATTTTGTGAAATTTGATTAATAAATTTAGTAGTAAAATAAATAAAATAGAAAATAAAAAACACATAAAAAGCATATAAGCGAATAAAAACACCGACAAAATTGTAAAAAATTACATAAAGAAATTTCTTTTTGACTTTTTTTAAAAGTTTTTATTTAATTTGCTTTGTTGTCTGTCTGTGTGTTTTGTATTTTTGGAGCCAGGTTTAAAAAAATTTTCGTTGTTTATTAATTTTAAAATTTTAATATGTAAGCAAAAATATTCTCTTCTTATAGAGAAACATTATTTTTTACTTTTTTGTGCATCTTTTAAATATAAGCTTTTTTGCAAAAAACATTTTTTTATTATAACTGTGATTTATATTATCTACATCGGTTTGAACAATGACACTGTTAAAAGATTAGAAGGTTGAAATAAAATCAAGTAAAAAAGAGAGATACTTACAAATATACAGTGAAATTTGAATAATAAAATTAGTAAAATAAATTAACTGTATAAATTAAATGGAAAATAAACAAAAATATTAAAACATGCTAAAACCACAAGGTATTCAACAAATGAAGGATAAAACAACGTAAATAAAAAATTAAATTAAAAAAATGTACATAAATAAATATAAACTAATGAACAATAGCAATTTTTTTAACTACAGGGTGTTTCAAGTTTTAGTGCCAAACAAAAGATACTTCTAGTTGTCTAAAAGAAAAAACTTATATCGCAAACGATAAAGTTTCAAATATTCTGCAATTTGATGCTTTAACTTTATACTAAATTTTTATAGTATGAGCGTGAAATGCAAAAACTACATTAAAAATTTTTTGTTTTACAATTATTGGAATGTTTTTTTTATAATAAGGAAAAATTTCTTCTATTTTTCAAGTAAGAATTCCGGAATTGAAATAGTAAAAAATCCAAGACGTTTTGAACAAATTAATTTTTGATTTGATCTATACTAAATAAATGTTTTATCTTAGTCACATCTGAAAGTACAGCGCTCGTGTCTGCATGATTCACAAAAATTTTTACTGTTATTACTTGACAAACTAAAAGCAATGATATGTCACTCAAAAAATGCCCTGGAACTATATCGTTTGAAATATAATTTTTTTCTTGGGGCAACTGGATGTATTTTTCACTGAAACTAAAATTTGAAACACCGTGTATAGCTTTATAACTGTGATCTAATATATCAACATCGACATTGTTAAAACATAAGAAATTTAAATAAAGAAGAGAATTACACACAAATATATACAGTAAAATTTGAATAATAATAGAAAAAAAATATAATAGAAAATAAACAAAACATGTTAAAACCACAAAATATTCAACCAACGAAGGACAAAACAACATAAATAAAAAATTAAAATTAAAAAAATATACATAAATAAATATAAAATGAACAATAACATTTTTTTAAATTTCATAATTGTGATCTAATTTATCTAAATCGGTTTAAACATCGACATTGTTAAAACATAACAAATTCAAATAAAGAAGAGAAGTACACACAAATTTACTGTAAAATTTGAAACGCAGTGAGAAACATAGGTGTAACCGGAAGTGCCTCCACTTGAAAATATTTTTATTGAGCAGAACGGATTATGGCTGAATACCAACTTTAAGATATTTTTTTTATTATATTAGCAGTTTCAAAAATATAAAAACACCAACGTCGCATTTTACTGAATTAGTTTTTTAAATAAAATTGATAAATAGTTATTAATGATTAGATCTCTTATTGAAAGCATATACTACATTGGCTATCAATCTTTTGAAGTACAATCTTTTGAAGTATTTAATCAGAAACTATCTTACTCATCGAACGCAAACTGTTTCAATAAAAGGCTTTAAATCTTTTGTCATTAAAGTAACCTCTGGTGTGCCTCAGGGCTCCATACTTGGCCCTTTACTTTTTAACATATTTATTAACGATGTTGGCAGTGTTATAAAATCTAAGTACCTATTGTATGCTGACGATCTAAAGATGTATAGGGTAATAAAATCTTATAAAGATATAAAGATCTTACAAGAAGATATCAAAGCTCTTGAAGGTTGGTGTAAAAGCAATGGCATGAAGTTTAACACCGATAAATGTAAGACAATGTGCTTTAGCCGTAAAATACATCCCAATAGACACTCATATATGCTAAATTCAATCGAACTAAATGAAATTAATTTTATAAAAGATCTTGGAGTATTTTTGGATACAAAACTTTCATTTACATATCATTATGATTACATCCTATCTAAAAGCAGAAAAATGTTGGGGTGTATAAAAAGATGGACGGCTGATTTTCGAAATATTAGGTCAGTCACAATACTCTATAACTCTATGGTCCGTTCTATTCTTGAATATAGCTGCATCGTTTGGTCGCCTATATATATTACTTATACAGATCAATTAGAGGCTGTGCAGACTAGTTTTCTAAAATATGCTAAATACAAACTGTCTACTAATAATGTTATTTTGAATAGCTTAGATGATGTGTCATCCTATCTATCTATTATACCCCTAGAAAAAAGGCGTACGCTACATAAACTTTGTTTTATGTTTAAATTGGTTAACAGCCAGTTAGTTTTACCAGACATAATGTGTAAAATTAATTATAATGTATCATTGGTAAATGTTAGATGTCCGGAATTATTTTTTGTTTATAAGAATAAACACAATTATTCCTATAATTCACCACTTAATAGTTTATTCTTGGAAGCAAATAAATATGCCAGCAAAATAGATTTTTTTGGTTCCTCCTTGTACAGATTTAGAGCAGATTGTGTTATGAATATGAAAGTGTAATTGTTTTTTTTTGCGTTACTTATGTTATTGTAAATGCTTCTTAGCGTCAATAAAGTTATTATTATTATTATTATTATTATTACATGAATAATTTATAATAGCTAATTTTGAGAGAAAATGCGACGTTGGCGTTTTTATAGTTTTGAAACAACTAATAACTTTCAATACTTTAATGTGGGGTTTAGTCACAACAGCCCACTTAACTTGCTGGTTAAGCAATACTTTAGAACAAACTTTGTTTAAAAATTTTCTTATTATCAGTATTAATTTTGATCTAATTTTATAATTTTTTATGATTTATTATTGATGCAATTTTCCATTACGAGGGTTATATGCAACATCACCAACTTGGTCTATAAATAATTAAAATGAGTAAATATTTCTTAAATTATAGTCATTGTCAATAAATAATTTATGGAGGGGTGTAATTTTAAAAAAAGACAGTTTATTTATTTTTGTAGTTTATCATCCAGTTTTTGAAGAAAGTAATTAGTTTAAGGAATTGTATCAGAGACAGACGTTACAAATAATTTTAATATAGGCTTAAAATAATTACGGTTATGGTCTTAACAATAGTATCACGCAAGTAAATCCCTATAAATTTTAAATCGACACGGAATATAGGGCTATTAGAATGTTGTCTTAATTTAATGGATAGATAAAGCACGGAACCGTTGATCAATACGATCAGAAGCTTTCGAGAATTTAGTGTACACCACTACATTTATCTCTTATCGGTTAGATGTGATTCAAACAACATTAGAGAATTTCGTGTATGTTCAAATAAGTTAGTGGATTAGATGGGAAAGTATTTTATTCGCTGCTTTAGAAGAGCAGTTATTAAAGACGTTTCCATTCACATAATAGGCAAAAAAATATGTTGCTAAAGTAGATTTCAAGATATCCATCTGGAAATATTTTTCTTCTGAAAGGAACTAGCGACTTGAATTATCTAAGAGACAGTATTAAAGATTGAGAATGCAATTTATATTTAAATGAGGCACATAAGTGCCGAGCCCAATTATTTCTCAAGTAACGAAATTGCATTTTCAAACACCTGATTGAGTTCGAAAAATTGTTTACCCAAAAATGCTAATTAGGAATGCACTTTTCATATTTTTGTTCTTGCTAAAAGCTTTCAAATCCCACTCAAACGACAATGGGCACACGTGCGTGGACTTTAAAAACCGTCATTACCTTAACGAATTTGTCGGCTTTATGCAAGTTAGCAAATCTAATTACGTGTCGACCGGCAAATGGAGCTCTTAAAACCTCATCTTACATAATATTTTCTATAGTATGTTTGAAAATGTTTCATCAAACGAACACAATTTTCCGATTTAATTCGCTGGCGAAGGATTAAGTTTTACAATTCAAATTTTCCTCCAGAATGGATCGCTTCAAAGCTTCATAATTTCCTGACAGTTTGTGTTGTAATTTAAGTGAATTTTTTGAGCAATTTCTGCTTCACCGGTCGGCATTGTGTGTTGTTAGAGGTATTCATTCAATTATTCAATACATAAACGAATTGGGTTGCGACCTCGAGAAAACAAAATCAATCCAACAATAAATCCATGTTCATCCAATACTAAACTGAGCTTCCGAGGTCGGTGTTGGCTCCAGTTCAACAAGGAAAAGGATTATGCGATGCAATAAATCTTACATTTTTTCACAACAGTCTTACTTTTCAAATCTATGCATTACGTAAGCTTTAACACGAAAAAATCGTTTTAGTTTAAATAGTTTAAATTTTAATAGACATGAAGTCCAACTTAAGTTTATTGCTAAATGAATTGTAATTATTAGCTGTTTCAAAACTATAAAAACGCCAACGTCGCATTTTCTCTCAAAATTAGCTATTATAAATTATTCGCGCACTTCAAAAAAATAATAGCCAATGTTATTTATACGTTCAATGATTAATAACTAGTTTGCAGTTTTATCTTATTTCAAATAATAATTCAGTAAAATGCAACGCTGGCGTTTTTATAGTTTTGAAACAGCTAATACGGAAGCTACAAAAGTTAATTAGAAATTAGTCAATAAATATCAGGCGCCTTACTTTATAAAGATTTTTAAAAGTGCGGCTGTAGAAACCTAAATACTATAACCTTCTGATTACTATTAAACTTCTTAAAAAAAAGAAAACAAAAAATCGAAGTTAAATGCTGTACATTTGATCGGAACATTTTTCCAAATTTTCTGTAAAGCTAAACTATTGTAAACTTAGAATTAAAAAAAAATATATTATTTGATAAAACTGCTGGGGTTTATCTAAAACATCACACCTTTTAAAATAAGTGAATAATTCTATTTGTATTTGGTAGGTTTAAGGGGCCTTTTCAAGGCTTTAGGATTGTCAGTTGTCAAATTGCAAGTCTACTATGATTTTTTGAAAATGATCATTAAAAAATGATTATAAATCAGTTTTTTCAAATGGGATGATCCTGTTTTTTTTTTTCAATGGCAATCAAAAAACATTTTTACGCAGACTTTTATTATCATCTTCTACATCTACCTCTTACAGTTTTTGAAATAATCGCAAAAAACTGAATTTTGGCCCATTATTTTCATTTTTAATTACGTAAACTGTGAAAAATGCGATAAAATTGTGCTATCAACTAAAAAAATATTCTATTTGTTCACCATTTTCATTCAAGAAGTTCAAAATTCGATGGCAGACTGACTGATTAATTTTACATAATTCACTAAATTATAAAAAACTATAATAAAATATGATTGTTTTACTGCTTATTCGATAATGAACCAGCTAAAAATTAAATAAAGTATTAAAGTTTAGCAGTTGCTGATCATTTCACAAGGTCTACTTGACTATGAAAATTTTTAAGTAAAATCCGTTTTTGTGATTTTTTCAAAAACTGTAGAGATAAGGTATAGGACGTATTGACAAAAGTTCTTTTAAATGCCGTTAAGAAAATGGTGTCATTTTATTTGAAAAAACTGAGTTATAGCAGTTTTTTGAAAACCATTTTGAAAAAAATCATACTATTTATGAATTTTGACAGTTGCTAATTTTGAAAAATTTGGAAAACTTTTCAAACGTTTAGTTATGAATGTAAAAAAATATTCACTTATCGCAAAAGGTTCAAGGAATGTAATATTTTTGATAAAATCTTGCAAAAAAATGTAAACAAAAAAATTGACATACGTCAAAATTTATGACAGATAAAAAATCCATGACAGTTAAAAAGTTTCTGTGTAGGCCCTAAAAGAATCAATTTGTTTTATAATTGCTAAATTTATTAAAAAATATATTAAACCTATATCTCATGTCAGTTTGTCGAGTCAACTGTAAAATATTACCTAATGATCAAGCGCCGTATTTTGTAAAAATTTCTGAGTGAGGCTGCAGAAACGTAACCATTATAATAGTCTGCTAACTATTACACTTGATTACAAAAAACATGCAGTAATTGAAAAAATTTTGACTATAAGTTGAAATTAATGCTAAAGATTTGCTCGGAATATTTTTTGTTGATCGATTTGGCATAATAATTTGAAGAAAATATCTTATAAAAATTAAAGAAGAAAGTTCAAACTTTATCCATACATTTTCCTTAACTAACTGACTGCAATCTCGAAGATAAAAATAATGAAAAAGCTTGTTGCAAGTTGAATAACTTTTAAGTAGAACACCCCATTTTTCATTTTCGCATCTAATATACTTTTTTATTGGTAATCAATTTTGCTTATTTAAAAATAGCTGCAGAGTGTTAAAAGAAAGAACGTAAAGTATTCGTGGATAACTGGTCTTTAATACACTTGTTCTATTTCAAGGACTTTAAAATGATTTTCGATACAATGGCGTGTCTTTTTCTTTTATTGTGACAAAATTGTGCTCAAAAGGAGCGAAACCAACATATTTTTTTTTATTTTTTAGGTTTGTTTTGACATGTTCTTGTGAATAAATCAGTCTAATTTTAAGTAAATGTATTAAAATAACTTTGGTTTTAGCTATAAAATGCGCCTAAAAGTTCAAGAAAAGCAGAAATGACAAAATGACAAAGTTATGAAAAATATCCAAATTTTTAAGTGTGACATTTGATTTTTTTGGGCAATTTGAGCAAAATTATTCGAGGTAAAAACCTTAACTATTCAAAATAAGAGTAAAATCATGTAATTTGGCGATATTTCAGTAGTTTCTTAGATCAAAAGTAGAACATGATCTTCGACAAAATGCTGTTTCTTTGGCTTTTTTTTACAAAGTTTTACTAAAAATCGAGTTAGATGGAAAGAAGCTAACACCCATTTTTATTTATTTTGTCGTTATTAGGTGTGTTTTGACAAGTTCTGAAAAAATAAATTGGTCGACCTAAAAAATCAAAAACAATTTCAATTTCTAACACATTCGGTGATTTTTATCCAAATATACGTAAATGTTTTTACAAAATATATAAAAACATGCTAATTTTAGATTTGAGTAGAGGATTTTTTTTTGTATTTCTTTGCGATTTTGCGATTTTATTTTTTAAACATTTTTAAAAGCTCCAAGAAGGCAGAAATAACATTATTTTTGAATAAAATGTATTATTGTAAAATTTCCTCGTACAATAAATGAATTTTCTGATGAAAAGTGGTTGAAATACTTAATTTTCACCTACTTTAAGCAATTTTTTAAACTTAGTTTTTATCTCCAAAACGTCGTTAAAAATGCAAAATACACAAAATTTACTCAATTTGGAAAAGTCAACTGTTGACTTTCAGTAAATGATACAAAAATTACCTTTTTTACAAAAGCGAGTGACTTTCCCAGATTTGCTACCATATATTTTTGTATTTTTTAATGTAGATTTTAACACTCATAACGCTTTTAAATTGTTACTGAATTATTTTGCTGAGTTTTTAGAATAATTTGATTTTTTACACAAAAAATAAAAAATAAAAAAATTATTTTTAAAATATTTAGTACATGAAAACTAAAAATTCGGGAAAATAAAACCTTTACCACTTAAAAACAAAATCATGTTTTAACAAATATTTCTTAAAATTTGCAATGACAAAGATAAAAATAAAGAAGTTTGTTGCGAATTAAATAACGTAATAATTTTAAATGGTTAACTGTGATAACATGCCCATGAATAATGTATATTGTTGTTGAAATTAACCTTTAAATTTTTTTTTATTATTTTTTGGCAAATAACATCATATTTTTAGATAGCCAGTTTTATAAATTTTGAGATACAAAAACAAAAAATAGATTGTTTCATTTAACATTTTCAAGTTATTGAATTTTTACTAACTTGTATGTTAAATTCTTTATTTTGCAATACGCTAAATAATCGGTACAGATTTAACTTTAAATTTTTCTCTTTAAAGTGGTGAAGTAAAAGCCCAGTTTTCCAAGAATTCCTAGTTTTATGTCATAAATTTAAAAAAAACTGCTAGAATAAAAACTTTGGAAGAATTTGGAGTCAAAACACTTAACTTAATGCACTAATCTGGACGTTAAAAAATTTTTTTTAATGTTTTCTTACATTTTTTTGAAGCTTAAAAAAGCATAACCCCATTTACCTTTTCAGGTAAATTGTGTTATTTTTTAGTTTATTCTGGACAAAAGTTTGCTAAAAATAAACAAAATTGAGTAAAACAAGCACTTTTAGGCATGATGACAATATTATTAAACAAAAGAAATAAGTTGCAGCTTCAAAAACAAATAACTGGATTTATCAATTTCAATAAGATTTGGTAACTTTTTAACTAGTTTTAACAAAAACAAAATGAATGTAGACTAATACAATAAAACGATTAAAAAACTTTTGCTTTTTATCATTGAATATTTCAATAAATAAACTTGGTTTAATCCTGACCTGACCAGGAACGATATTTTGGCATACAAATTAGTAATTTGATTGTTTTAACCTGAATAGTTAAACACTGCTTTACTTAATTACTTACTTTTTGTGCCCCTTTTAAATGCACGCCACTGGCGGTAATCGTCCAGCTCCAAATGAGATTTTTTCGGTATAATTTCGTATCCAAGCTCACCATCAGATTGCGTTTGTTCCCTTAAGATTTTCCAGAACGGATCTAATATAGTTTTTTCGTTTGGTCGATATAAAAATATGTCGGTCCATTCGTTGTAAACAAGAATAAAATGAGTCCCGAAATCAGCAGTTGGGGGCTTCCCTTGGGAAATTCTTATGTAGGAATAAAACCGGTTTAATTTTATAATTATTAATCAAATTCATTTTGGCAACTCGACGCTAATTAGCTTGAAATAGTTTAATGAAACGAAATAATTAATTATGAAGCTGGTGCTGCTGTTTCGTTATTACTAATATCTGAGTGCTTTCGCATTCTCTGACGACAATTGAATCAAAATATAGTGCTTCGCTCTGTAATGCCACTAACTCAAATTTGTGAATTTCTCGTATAATTTAATTTTCTTTTAAACAAAGTTTTTCGCGACTTGAAATCCACGAATTCACGTAACAATTTTTCCACCTCAATGCTTTGAAAAGGAGCATTTATGCTCATTAGGTGGAAATAGGTGTTTTGTATCGAAATTGCTCCGTACCCACGCTTACATACATTACGTAGGTGTAGGTGGATCAATTGCTCGCTTGAACACTTCATAATTTGTTTTTTTTTTAAATAAAATTATTATTAAATTGTAAAACGAGTATGAACAAAACTCGTTTAGGAGGAAATGATTTTTTGCACTCTTTGTCGTTGTAAACCACTCTCGCTTATTAGCTTTTGTTAAAGTTAAACACCGGTGATCCACTTGACAAAAAATACAGCCCAACTTGTGGAAATCATCTGAATTGGAAAAACATCAAAGTCCTTTTTATTACGTTTTTATGTCGTTTTAATTTTACGGTTATTTGCTACATTCGGGACTATAAAGCAGACATTCAAACTTTTGACAAGTCGAGAAAGAATGATTCCATTACAACATGTATTTTTTTTATTTATGTACGAGGGGAGATTCTTATAATAATCGATCTTGCCATCCTAATTTTCAAGTAGAAAAAATACTTAAAAACAAAAATAAAACCAAAAACGTATTTTTTGTATAGGGTGCTGCATTTGGATGTCCGAATACAGGATCTTCGAAATTAAGAGGTTTAGAGAAAAACGAGTGACACATTCTCGGGTCCGTTTTTTGAGAAAACAATTTTAGTCAAAACCGCAACTCGCTATCGTTTTTTGTTTTCGACTTATAAATAAAAGTTGATATCTTAGCAGAATCTTAAAAAAATCATAACTTTCTTATTATAAAAGATACACATTTGAAACAAAGACATTATAAGACATTTTTTTTGGAAAATCTAATAATGTTATCAGCGATTTTTTTCAACCATTCGTTTAATTGTAATAACATAAAGTTGTATTTTTTTTAAATAGGAATCATAGTTGGCAATGACATTTTCGAAAAGTTGATTTTTTCTGATTTGATATGTGCTATTTGTGTAATACATTAATTTTAAATATTTTAGAAAAAACAAAACATTTTGCTTTTTCTTTATAGTAGGCTATGAAAAAATTTTGGATTTTTAATTGAAGCTATAAAAATTGTATTACGCAACAAGTATTTATAATTTAATGGTTTCTTAAACCGTAATTAATAAATTAATAAATAATGAATTTTTATTAGATCAAATTTTTGCAATTAATAAAAATTATTGGTTTTTATATTTAAAATGACAAGCTCACGTTGTTATTCTATTTTCCAATTTTAAACATGAAATGTCGGAAGAAGAAATATCTTATTAATTGTATGATTGCGTATCAATAAAATTTTATTTTAGAAAAAGATGTCAATACAAACACCAAAACCAAATTTCATCTGCGGTAAAAAAAATACACAACATTATCAACGTCACCTTCATTGACCTTCACTAAATCATAAAAATGTGTCATCAAATGGTAGTGACACATCATTTGCAATTTTCTGCACATTTCTTATGTAATTAAAATTTGCGACGCTCTTATATTTGTTCAATTGAACATATCTTTACACAGCTTATTTTTATAATTTCACATTTTTTACTTTAATAACCGTTTACATAATTTCTAGATTATTTACACCTTTTATGTGAAATGGAAAACTACTTTCAAATATTTTAAATATATTTTTTATCAAAAATATATAAAAAATCAAACTATACAGGGTGCTCAAAAATTGGCGCACCAACTCAGTGGTACGTTATTGAGAAGCAAGTGCAGGTTACGGAAAAAATGTTGAAAAAATTCCTGAAGTCATATTTCAAAAAATCTGGAGCTACAAACTTATTGTGTTAACTTCTTCAGTTTTCATTATTTGTTTATATTTTTATGTTTCATACCAGGTAATCGTTCCGTAACAAAACGATGAGTAATTATTTTTAAATTTACTATCAGATTTTAGCAGTTTTTTTAATTTAGAAAAAATTAAATTCATCCAAAAAATCAGAGTTTGTAGATGTGGCAACGCTGGGAACTATTTCCTAGGAAACCGTTTCAAAAATAATTTATTTTTATTGTTGATCAAATTAAACAGTCAAACGAGAACTTACCGAAGTTCGACTATAATTGTCCTAGCAGCCTCATCCGAAGAGATAACTTACAGGTAGTTTCACTTGTATCTAGGAATGACCACAAATTTTAAAGAACTCTGTGTTACCGACTCCTACTGGGCTCTATCCAATCCTCTGCTGCTAATGTCATTAAGTTGGAAGAACAAGTCACAACCGACCTATATACGGGGTTTCAAATTTGGGATGGGTGGGAGTTATCTCTTCGGATGAGGCTGCTAGGACAATTATAGTCGAACTTCGGTAAGTTCTCGTTTGACTGTTTAATTGTCCAGCGCAGCCTCATCCTCAAGATAACTTACAGGTAGAAGTTTAAAGAGAAAGGTTGTGACAACGTAGAAAAGGGGCCCAATAACATCAAAAGTTTATTTGAGCGTCTACATTGTAAAATTAAAGATAAACAAAACATATATTCTTTTAATAACGAAAAGGAAAAAAGGCACATGACTCATTGCATAATTGCCTTGGGAAAATCGGTCTCTGCAGCTAGAGGCAGATTGTAGGTTTTGGCAAAAGTTTGTGACTTTTCGGACCAATCTGCAGTCTTATGGATTACATCCAATGAAATGCCTTTGCGTAAAGCTGCAGATGATGACGCATGTCTAGTTGAATGAGCTGAGAAAATACTAGTATTAATTCCAGCCATAGATAATGTGGTTTTTATCCATTTACTTAATGTTTGTTTATTAGCTGCTTTATGAGGTGATTTTATTGTCAGGAACAGAGAGTCAACATCTTTACGAATCTGAGCAGTCCTCTGGATATAGTCTGATAAGGTTAGAGCAGCACAAACTCCAGGTTGTTCGTTAAAGAAAGGGATTTGAAGGCACGGTTCGTTTTTTGTCAGTAAAGACGTTTTAATGTTTTCTGTTATTCGGATCTGAATTTTGGTATCCATCTTAAGAATATTTGATAATTTAATCAAGGATAGTGTTTGAACACGATGTCCAGTGATCAGTGCTAACAGCGTGATCAATTTGTACGTGAGTTTTTGCAATGAAAGGTTGGTCTTAGGAAACAAGTTATTCAAAAAATCTAAGACCTTACTGGGATCCCAAGTAAAGTCGTATTTGCGACGTACCGGGCGAAGTCGCGCTATCCCCTTCAAAAATCGTTTTATGTAAATATTAGTTCCAATATCAGGAATGATTAAAGATAAAGCTGAGCGATGGGAATTAAACGTCCCATAACTATAATTTTTTGAGGTAAATATGTCCTGCAAAAATTGTAGTACCTCATTGGAAGTAGCAGTATAAGGACATAGATTGAACTTTGAACAGAAAAGCCACCAGCTGCTGTATGTGCAGTCATACTGCTTTAAAGTCCCGGTCGACAAAGACTGCAACATTATGAGGATTGATTGTTCGGGTATTTTTCTTCTGAGAAAAAACTTCCCTGACAAAAGTGTGGCAACCAGAGTAAGCCTCAGAGGGTGTTGTTCGTAACTATAAGGAGAAGAAAGTAGATGAGGATTTGCTTCTAAATTTAAAAGAGCTTGAACCAGCAATTTAGATAGTAAGGGATACCACGGCTGCGATGACCATTTGGGAACAATTACTATCCCCACTGCTTTATCACATGATTTTTGTTTAAAACTCTTAAAATGAGACTGAATGGCGGAAAAGCATAAAAGTAATAATCACTCCAAGAAATAGTAAACGAATCAGTTGCAATGTGTTTCCAAGACACATATGTGTCACATTTGGTGTTATAAAAGGAAGCAAATAGATCAATTTCAGGTTGACCAAATTTATTTACCACTTTGGTAAATGCCTCTTGTGATAGCGACCACTCTGTTTCTACAGGCAACTTTCGAGATTCCTTGTCTGCTATATCATTACATTCTGAACGAATGTACGAGGCGTGTAACCATAAGTTACGATGTTTGCATCACTGCCAAATGTCACGAGCAAGAGAACTTAATTTTGGATATTGTACACTACCCATTTTATTTATATACGACAAAGCTGTAGTGTTATCAGTACGAATAAGAATATTCAGATTCGAACAATTTCTCGCAAAACATCTTAGTCCATGAAAGATTGCTAAAAGTTATAAAAAATTAATATGTTCCCGCTGTAAGTCCATTGGCCAGTTGCCACTAGCAGATGTGCCCTTACAGTGTGCTCCCCACCCTGTCAAAGAACTATCCGTAAATATTTCTAAATGAAATTCATCATTCCTTATTCTGTTCTTAGATGAAGGAATCGTGTTAGTCCACCAATCGAGATCCTTCAAAGACTGGATGGAAAGCTGCATATATGATTCATAGTTGCCCTTAGAGTTGCTTAAGGCAAGGAATTTATCCCGTTCGAGATGTTTGGTGTATAACCAGCCATACGTCACTGCCGGACAAGCAGATGTTAAAGTACCTAAAAGTTGAGCCATTTTCCTAATTTTAATTTCTTACAAACTTTAATCTGTAAAATTGTCTGTACAATAGCTTGCTTCTTGTCATGCGGTAATTCTACTGTTAGTTCACTTGAGTTAAACAAAAAACCTAGAAATTTGCAATTTGTGTTTGGTATTATACAACTTTACATTAATAATGAATCCTAGAGATTTTAGTAAAGATAATACTAGGTGAGTATTTCTTAGACCAACTTTATAGTTTTCTGATAAAATTAAAAAATCGTCTAAATAGTTCACACAAAAAACTCCCTCCATACGTAACCAGTTTACAACTGGTTTGATAATTTTTGTGAAAACATAGGGAGCAATCGACAATGCAAAGGGCATGCACACAAACTCAAATAGGTGATTTCTAAATTCAAACCTAAGATATTTCCTAGAGTTTTCGTCAATAGAAATAAGAAAATAAGCATTTTTCAAATCAATGGATGTCATGACCCAGTTCTTTTTTATGAGTTTGGTAACTGTTCGCATATCCTCCATCTTAAAATGGAAAGGATCCAGGTGTTTATTTAAATTTTTTAAATTCAAGATAAAGCGGTTCTTGCCATTCGATTTTTTGACCAAGAAATAATTTGATATAAATTGGTCAGTGCAAGGGTGACACTTACGAATCACTCCTTCACCTAAAAGTGCATCTATGGAAACCGACATTGCATCCATTTCCTCCTTGTTTAATTTCGCAGGAGATGGTGGTCGATTCTGAATTGGCTCGACTACAAAATGGATTTTAAAAGATTTAACCCATTCAAGAACTTTGTGATTATTAGTGATTTTTCGCCATTCAGTCCTGAAGTATGACAATCTACCTGCTATTACCTCTAACGTTTGTTGGAGCGTGAGGGACTGCGACTCCGGTAATTTTTGTAACTCTGATACGGTCGAGGATCTCGCCCTTTTTGTTTCAGGTCCCTCGTTGACCGAAACGAGCTCCTCGAGTTTAAAGACCTGGAGGTGGATGGGTAATTAGTTGTTCCTCCCCCCCCCCTCTTTTTTGACTGATTTTAGGGGTTTTTACTATTAATTTATCTGGTACCGCTTTGAGGTCCTGACTTGACTTTTGTAAAGTCTTTGCAGATTTAATGCGTTCACTTAAGTCCTCTCCAAACAGAAAGTGACCTGGTGTATCTTTCTGGATTATGTCCTTCATAGACTTATTAAGATTTTGAGCAATGTTGGCTCTTCTAGATCGGGACATATTAAAGAAAAGATCTGTCAAAATTTTTCCGGAATCTATTAATAATTTCAATAATTCCTCATTTCGGGAACCACTCTCCTTCAGAAGAAGGGTCAAAGCTTCACCTAGTGAGGTGAGACCCACGCCCAATTGAGATTGACCTAAACGTTGATACTTATCCTTCTTGATTTGTATATCGGCTAATGCAGGTAGAATTTCTGGTGCTTTGAGTAATTCGCAATTGATTGGTGTTTGGTATTTCCCCAATAATGCTGTTTTTACCTGAGCATCCAAACCTCGTGTGAGGTTATAGTTCCAACGCACAGTTAGTGCTTCATGAAGGTGAATCTCCTCAGATTTTTCTGATGGGTCATCCCCTAACAAGGCTAAAACCTCTTTTTCGAGGTCGGGTTCCAAGCAAACAAGTACATCAGGCTCGCCACCGTTGGTTGGCAGAGAAATAGGGGTCGGGCATCGAGAAAATGTGCCGCGATCAAACCCTTCTGACTCCTTGCTGCTGTGAAGAGGACTTGTTCTTTCCCCACGTTCATGTGTATGACGTGGAGAAAGAGATGTGGAACGACTACGCCTGGTGTGATGTTTCCGGGCGTGACGAGATTTGCGGACTTTCCGTTCCAAATGGCGTAAACGCCTTTCGAGGTCGGATTTGTCTCGATGGCTTCGTCTATGAGCGTCCGTGCTGGAGACAGAACTAGATCGAGAGGAAGATCTGTGCGATTTTCCCATTTTCACACTATGATTGCATAACGTGATCTAACCTCCAAATTTTTCCAGTACCTATATCTATAAACCGAGTACTTACTGCAACCTAATGTCTATGACTGTAAAAATAGACCTAAAGCAATTAGGAGAGTAAGAAATTGAACGATATTTTACCTTTTATAAGGGGAAACCGAACGAAAATTAGCAACGCGTGGTCAATTTCCAAGCACAAGGAAACGAATGACATTAGCAGCAGAGGATTGGATAGAGCCCAGTAGGAGTCGGTAACACAGAGTTCTTTAAAATTTGTGGTCATTCCTAGATACAAGTGAAACTACCTGTAAGTTATCTTGAGGATGAGGCTGCGCTGGACAATTCTGTTGCGATCATGACTGTTAGACAACGTTGCCACATATCATTTATCTAAAATCCGTTATTTATCAATAACTTTAATACAAAGAATTTTTTTACTATTTTTACTTTTATATGTAACCAGTTCTCTACCACACACCATTGAGTTGGTGCGCCAGTTTTTGAGCACGCTGTATTTATATTGTTTTGAGTTCAGAAAAAAATAAGCTTTTCGCAAATGTCATAGCCAACTATGATTCTGATTTAAAAAATTACAACTTTATGTTATTACAGCTAAACAAATGATTAAAAAAAATCGCTGATAACATTATAAAATTCTCTGTAAAAAAGTGCCTCTATAATGTCTGTGTTTCAAATGTGTATCTTTTATAATATGGAAGATATAAATTTTTTAATATTTCACTAAAATGTCAATTTTTGATTATGTCGAAAACAAAAGACGATAGCGAAATGCGGTTTTGACCAAAATTATTCTCTCAAAAAACGGACCCATGAATGTGTCACTCGTTTTTCTCTAAATCTCCTAGTTTCGGAGATTCCCTATTCGGATATCCAAAATGCAGCGCCCTGTACAGTGAAGATGCAATACAATTTTTGGTATTTAGTAAATTTAGTAATTTAGTACATTGTGTTATTATAAGATTTAACCGAATTTTGTTTTAAAAAATTTAATTGGCGCAGTCAGTAGGAATGGCAAAATTATATGTATTACAGTAACTTTTTTTTCTTTTTAAATGCTTAAGATTGTTTCTAATTTATTGTCGTTTATATGAGCAGCGGACTACTGTTTTTACAATATTTTTTATATTACTATTTATTTTAGATATGTTTATTATTCTTTAATACAATTCATTCTAGACTTAAATTTACAGTTGAAGTTTGACAGTAGCT
Source organism: Tribolium castaneum (assembly GCF_031307605.1). NCBI lineage: Eukaryota > Metazoa > Arthropoda > Insecta > Coleoptera > Tenebrionidae > Tribolium > Tribolium castaneum. The sequence goes on along the minus strand of NC_087395.1, from coordinate 781,098 downwards.
TAATTTTTATTTTTAATACTAATTTTATAGGTTTTGATTTTTACAAAAATAAATAAATTAATAAATATTAAAATTTTATGTCCAAACATCAGAAAATGTTGATTATAATAAAATTGTTCGTTGAGTTTCTCATCCTGATTGTAGAGATACAGACTTTACCTACAGTGTAACTTTTCAACATATATTAAAAGTATAATTAAACAACAAAAATAATATATATAATTAATTTATAAGGAATTGTACAGGGTGAGTCAATAGTGTATATCCAACCAATAATAATACAAATAATACTGATTCCGCTGACCAGATCAGTAATCATTAAACAATTTCAAAACTAATCCACGATTACATTGACTTGAGTATTGTCAATTTTGTCTTGACAGTTTTTGATTAAATTTCATTAGGAACTAAAGAAATATCATCTTCAAGCAAGACCTATCAATAGTGCAGCCTGATGATGATTTAATTAAAATCAAAACGTCGCTTAACGTATAAACTTTAATTACATCTCTGCCCTAAACAACCAAAAACAATTTTTTTCCGTCAAAAATTTTTCAAGGGCACAAATGTCATTTTAAAATTATGAACAATTTTTTTGAAAAAGGAGGTTTATATCATTATTGTTTTAAAAATCACACGAAGTATTTACGTGGTAAGTCCAATTAGTATTTTTGGTTGCATCTGAGGACATGTCAGAAATAACAAACTATTGACTCACCCTGTATAAACATTCTGAAATTTGTTAAAATAGCTTGCAAAGGTAATTATAATTATTATGATTTTACCCTTATTTAAGCACGAAGAAACAATTGTTACTTAATCTAATATTTAACTTAAGCAAACGGAAAATTGGTCTATAGTCGAAAGTTACTACAACACAGTTTTTACACTAGCATATCTGTTTCTTTTCTACTATATACCCCCATTGCTGGAACGATGTGACAAATATTTTGGTGTGCTTAAAATTTTAATGTGTTTTAAGTCAAATTCAGTTTGTAATATTTGGAAGTCCGTTACAAGCGGACTCCACTGTATGTTAATTAACCGCCATTTTATGATTTCTGATATTATTATAACACCAAGGATGCTTAAGTGATGTTTTGAACAAAAATTATTGTAATTATTTATAAGGAATTGTACAGGGTGAGTCAATAGTAGGTTATTTCCGATATCTTTTATATGCAACCAATAATAATAATACGAATAGCTGACCAACATCGGTAATCATTAAAAAATTTCAAAATTAATCCACGATTACACTCACTTAGGTATTATCAACTTTGTCTTAAATGTTTTTTCTAAAATATTATTGTGAACTCTTTAAAAAGAAACAAAGTTGATTTTATAATTATTTTAAAAATCAAACGAAGTATTCACATGGTAAGTACAATTAGTATTTTGGGATGCATCTGAAACATGGCAGAAATAACTCACTATTGACTCACCCTGTAGAAACATTCTAATATTTGTTAAAATAATTTGGATACGTAATTATAATTATTATGATTTTATCCTTACTTGAGCACGTAGAAACAATTGTTACTTAATCTAATACTTAAGCAACCGAAAAAATCGTCTTAATACGAAAGTCGAAAATTACTCCAACACGCTTTTTACACTTGCATATCTGTTTCTTTTCTATCTGATACTTTCATGATACTTTTATCGCTGGAAGGAAGAGAAGAATATTTTTCTGTGCTTTACATTTTAATGTCTTTTAAGTCAAATTTAGTTTGTTATATCTGGAAGTTTGCTACAAGCGGACTCCACTGTATATTAATTAATCGATATTTTATCATTTCTGATATTATTATAGCACCAAGGATGCTTAAGTGATGTTTTGAGCAAAAAATATTATAAGGAATTGTACAGGGTGAGTCATTAGTGGATTATTTCTGATTTATATTTTATATGCAACCAATGAACAATAGCTGACCAGATCGGTAATCGTTAAAAAAACTCACAATTAATCCACGATTATACTAACTTGAGTATCATCAACTTTGTCTTGACAGTTTTTTCTAAAATTTTATTGTGGATTATTTTTTTGAAAAAAAAAACAAAGTTGTTTGTTTTATTATTTTAAAAATCAAACGAAGTATCCACACGGTAAGTACAATTAGTACTTTTTGTTGAATCTGAAACATGTCAGAAATAACCCTCTATTGACTCACTCTGTAGAAACATTCTAAAATTTGTTAAAATAACTTGGATACGTACATACAAGTATAATGATTTTATCCTTATTTGAGCACTTAGAAACAACTGTTACTTAAGCTATTACTTAACTTAAGCTGAAACGAAGAGACAAATATTTATCTGTGCTTTAAATTTTAATGTGTTTTAAGTCAAATTTAGTTTGTAATATCTGGAAGTTCCTTATAGGCGGATTCCACTGTATACTAATTAACCGCCATTTTATGATTTCTGATATTATTATAACACCAAGGATGCTTAAGTGATGTTTTGAACAAAAATTATTGTAATTATTTTATCAGGAATTGTACAGGCTAAGTCAATGGTATAGTGGGTTATTTCTGATTTTTTTTATGCAACCATCAATAATAATACGAATAATACTAATTCTAGCGGACCAAATCGGTAATTGTTAAAAAATTTCAAAATTAATCCACGATTACACTGACTTAGGTATTATCAACTTTGTCTTAAATGTTTTTTCTAAAATATTATTGTGAACTCTTTAAAAAGAAACAAAGTTGATTTTATAATTATTTTAAAAATCAAACGAAGTATTCACATGGTAAGTACAATTAGTATTTTGGGATGCATCTGAAACATGTCAGAAATAACTCACTATTGACTCACCCTGTAGAACCATTCTAATATTTGTTAAAATAATTTGGATACGTAATTATAATTATTATGATTTTATCCTTACTTGAGCACGTAGAAACAATTGTTACTTAATCTAATACTTAACTTAAGCAAACGAAAAAATCCTCTTAATACGAAAGTCGAAAATTACTCCAACACGCTTTTTACACTTGCATATCTGTTTCTTTTCTATCTGATACTTTCATCGCTGGAAGGAAGAGAAGAATATTTTTCTGTGCTTTACATTTTAATGTCTTTTAAGTCAAATTTAGTTTGTTATAACTGGAAGTTTGCTATAAGCGGACTCCACTGTATATTAATTAATCGATATTTTATCATTTTTGATATTATTATAGCACCAAGGATGCTTAAGTGATGTTTTGAGCAAAAAAATATTATAAGGAATTGTACAGGGTGAGTCATTAGTGAGTTATTTCTGATTTATTTTTTATATGCAATCAATGAACAATAGCTGACCAGGTCGGTAATCGTTCAAAAAATTCACAATTATTCCACGATTATACTAACTTGAGTATTATCAACTTTGTCTTGACAGTTTTTTCTAAAATTTCATTGTGGATTATTTTTTTGAAAAAAAAACAAAGGTGTTTGTTTTATTATTTTAAAAATCAAACGAAGTATCCACGTGGTAAGTACAATTAGTACTTTTTGTTGAATCTGAAACATGTCAGAAATAACCCTCTATTGACTCACTCTGTAGAAACATTCTAAAATTTGTTAAAATAATTTGGATACAAGTATAATGATTTTATCCTTATTTGAGCACTTAGAAACATCTGTTACTTAAGCTATTACTTAACTTAAGCTGTTTCTGTTTCTTCTCTATCTGATAGAGTAATTGCTGAAACGAAGAGACAAATATTTATATGTGCTTTAAATTTTAATGTGTTTTAAGTCAAATTTAGTTTGTAATTTCTGGAAGTTCCTTATAGGCGGATTCCACTGTATACTAATTAACCGACATTTTATGATTTCTGATATTATTATAACACCAAAGATGCTTAAGTGATGTTTTGAACAAAAATTATTGTAATTATTTTATCAGGAATTGTACAGGCTAAGTCAATAGTATAGTGGGTTATTTTTGATTTTTTTATGCAACCATTAATAATAATACGAATAATACTGATTCTAGCGGACCAGATCGGTAATTGTTAAAGAATTTAAAAATTAATTCTCGATTATACTGACTTGAGCGTTATCAACTTTGTCATATTGACAGTTTTTTCTAAAATTTTATTATGGACGGTTTTTATTTAAAAGAAAAAAAAACAAAGTTGATTTTGATTCTGAAATTGTTTTAAAAATCAAACAAAATATTCACGTTGTAAGTACAATTAGTACTTTGTCGCATGTGAAACATGTCAGAAATAACCCACTATTGACTCACCCTGTAGAAACATTCTAAAATTTGTTAAAACAACTTGGATACGTAACTATAATTATTACGATTTTACAGATAGAAACAATAGTTACTTAAGCTATTACTTAACTTTAGCAAACGGAAAAACACGTTTTTTACACTCGCATATCTGTTTCTTTTCTATCTGATACAGTCATTGCTGAAACGAAGAGCCAAATATTTATCTGTGCTTTAAATTTTAATGTGTTTGATTTAGTGGTAACAAACCACAGAATACCAAATAAACTTTCAGTAAACGCATTCGAAAAAACAGTTTCCGACTCCCTGTAATTCGGTTACTAAATAGATTCGGTATCCCTTTGTGCGTTCTTACAGAAAATTGAGTGTAGATTTTATCTCGTTATCACAATAAACCGTCGGAATTTGGGGACGGTTACACCAATTAATTTAATAATGTACAAACCTCTGTAAATTATTCATATAATGTATGTATGTCACACGGATTTTGTGACGTAATTGTGTTAGGTCCTCGTCAAGGATCTATTAGTGAGCACGTTTTACATATTAGGATGTAAGCGGGAATCAGTGGTGCGCATTTAACATCACGGAAACGTAACAATTGTGCTAAATATAATCAACTAATTTGAGGTGATCCCCACGCTGCAGCACAATTGTTGTCATCTTTTATCGCTGAGCCACCCCAGCAGGATAAACAATTTTTATCACTTCATAAATCACCCTTTAAAATAACAGTCATAATATTTTCAGATAACTACCAGCATAGAGATACTCTTGATACTAAGCCAAATTTATGCGCTATTGACATAAACGGCAAAAGCATGTGTGATACTGACGATATACACAAACCTGGAAAATATGTAGTTGCCTGTTTGCAGGCAGCATGAACGGGCATGAAATTTAATCATAATAAAAGAGATTGCGGAGTGTTATTAATTTCCTAACACGTCCTAAAAATAATTATACCGCTTGAAGAAGGAAGGGTAAATTAAATCGATAGCAGGGATCTGCAAACACCAGAAAATTCCGCTTTAGTTGTTGTACAAAAAAAATCTAATGTGACATGTATTAATGATTGAACTGCATGTATTGTTACTGCCTTAAAGATCAAAATACCATCTGGTGTAGTTCCAGTCTAATGGATCTGAAACGGCTGGGTGGTTTCGAAATATATCATCGATTAACTGCAGCTTAAACAAATAATTAATCATAAGCAAAAATACGAACATTTAGACAACTCAAACATGGAGTATTTGTAAGAAATAAATAAAATCAAGTTACCACAATTATTATCATTAATTATGAGCTTAATTAAAATTTTGCTTCAGTAACTAATTTACACGTTTTAATAAATATACAGGCTGATCCAAAAGTAACGCACTAAATTTATGTCTTTGTATTAGTAATTTTTCAGAACAATCACTTAACAGGTAGATTTAATTTTTTTGGTAGTAGTTAAAAAATAATGGCTATAAAAATTTAAAAAAATATTTAATGAATTAAAAAAATATTTACAATTAAATACAGGGTGGTTGAGAAGTGACGGACAAACTTCGTATGGTGATAAAAAACGTTCAGTTAAGCACAAAAATGTAGTCAACATTTTTTTTGAAGTAAGTTAATTTTGATTTATTTTTAATTAGTTTTTCTTAGCAACGGTATCGATTTTTTTTCATTTGTTTTCTATGATGTCGAATTTTCAAGTTTTGTAATTGTTTTGTACATCAAAAAATATTAATTGTTGACTTTTTCAACTGAAATTTATTTAATGTTCCAAGAGCAGTCGTTTCCGCTAACTAAAGTCAAAAAATATGAAAACAAAAAACTTAACTTAAAGATTTTACTTTAAAGAGCTATATCTCGTGAAAAAAGGCTCGAACAACTTTTTGTCATAGATGTTTTTTCAATTTTTTTAATAATTAGCATTAAAAATGAAATGAAACATTTAGACTTAAACACAAAAAACGAAAAAAACAATTATCGCTTTTTGTAAAATGAACCAAGAACGAAAAAATAAAATATGATTATACAAGTTTTATAAGACTATCTATTATGGCACAAATGGTCTTGGAGCACGACAAAGTAGTGTTCCAATAAAATGAGTGCCACAATTAAGTTCTATAAAACGAGTGTAATGTACTATTTTTTCTACTTTCTATTTTTGTTATTTGTCTTTGTTTAGTTTAACTTATCAAAATCTGTTCAAACTATTTCTTTTTAATTTTGTTAATTATTCGGGCTTTATCAAAAAACAAATTGACGCTGTAGACAGATCACACACTAAATTACAGTTTTGACTGATGACACCCAGCCCAGCACTGCCAATACAACTCCTAAAAATTTACTAAAAGTAGTTGCATAAAAGTTCTCTTTGTAAAACTACTTTCGGTTTTACAATAAACATTTTGTGAAACCAGAAAAAAGCTATTTGTGTAATAGTCTCAATAACTTTTATAACTTTTTTCTTTAGTTTTCTTCTTTTTTGTTTTCTACTTTTTATTTTTTTCTCATTATTTTTTTAATACGTAAACTATGTAAAACACTAATGGAAAATAACAATTGTTATAAAAAAATAAAAATGACATCACATTACTCAAAAATGCAGGGCGTCAAAATTGTGTCAAATTGTAGCAGTAAAAAAAATTAAATTGATTTGTGAAGGATTTTTTTTAAATGACTCGTAACAAAAATTCGAATTCTGTGCCTTACTTTAAGTTCAATTTGCACACTAATTAGTTATACAATAATATAGTTACTTTTGTATCATTTGAGACAAAAAGTACAACAGAATTTTTCAAATTTTTGCAATATTGCTATTCCTAGAATTCCTAGAATTAGGGCAATATTACAACTATGTAATTAGATTTTTTTACGATGTACGGCGTTCAATATTTTATTACATTGAAATCAGTAACTTTTTAAGTTATTGTTTATAACTTTTTTTATTTGACGCCAAAATACAAGAAATTTGCTTTCTAAATATTTTTATTATAGTTTTGAATATTTGTCTCTTTGTATTACAAGGCAAATTCTTTGTTTTAAATTAAAAAATAAAGACTGTGCTCGGAATTAACAAGAATATCATTTAATAAACACATCGTAGGAAATGAAATACATAAAAATTATAGCCTAATAAAAACAATAGTATGTAAAAAAATCATGATAACTTCTAAAATGTATTTATGTACATCAATAAAACATTATCATTATCATTATCATAAACATTTGGCAAAATAAATTATAAACAGAAATTGTATCAGAATTAAACGGTTGTTGAAATCTTGACTTTAAATAAATATGAGTAGAGAACATAAAATCTATACAATTGTTTTTGGTATTGACAGTTTCAACATTTTGTCAATAAAAACAGACAAAAATTGTTGGAATTTTCGTCAACCTGTGTTTTGTATTTTTCTCTCTTAAAAATTAATAATAATTTTTTGAAGGATTAGGTTTTTTATTTATTATTAAAAATATTTTTAAAAAAAATATAGCAGAATTTAAAAATTATTGTGAACTCAGAAATATAATAATTTTTTTTTTAATTTTTTTTGCTTGAAGGTAAAATCTGCTGAACTAATATTAGTGAATTTGTGGACTTGAGAAACGAAATGAATATCACGTCAATTTCGAGTCATTTTGGCATTTATTCAAGTGCATTAAAAATTTCGCCATACAGATTTGAAAAATTTATTACGTGTTTATGATTCCGGTTCTCGAAAGATAGCTAGCCTGGGTCTTGCAATAATTTAGGAAGTGCTCGTACGAGTTAGTCTCGGATGATGTATTCACAAGTCGATTTTTCCACCCGCTCTTGGAAAGCGACTACATAAAACTTAGTACACATTTCATTTTGGATTTAACTTTTTTATATTTAACTCGTGAAAAAAACAAACAAATATTTTTTAAACGTAAAAAAACTGCATTGACAAATCACTATTGACTAAATTTTAATCAAACAATAAAAGTTTAAAAAAAAATTATATTCTTGTTTTGCAATTTGTTATTATAACTGTTTTCTCTTACGTAAAGATTTTTTCTTTATCATTTTTTTTTAAATTTAAGAACAACGATCGTAATGTTGTCGTGTTTTGAATGTGTCTGTATCAGAATCTTGTACACTAAAGTTGGCAAAATAAGCAAGAGAGAAAGAAGTTCTTTATTTCTGCGGCTCGAGGTTTATATATCGAGTCTTCCAATGTGTGGAATTTGTGATCCGGTGACGGTAGTTTCCGGTAAAATTCGTTTCGATATTGCTCCGGTTGACTAGTTTATTTCCATCACCGACGAAAACTTTTGAGGTCAAGAATAAATACAAGATGGAAAGTCCCATATTTACTTCTGCGGTCGCACCTGGGTCTACCTTGAAAGCTTCTAAGTTTAGGCTTTTTGGCAATTATTAGCTTTTTGAAATTTATTAAAAATGTACATATTTGTTTTAATTTGACTTTTTAATTCTCAACGGCTCTTTTTAAAAGCTTTTATTTAACTTGCTTTGTTGTCCGTCTGTCTGTTGCATATTTTTGGAGTCAAATTTTAATGAGTTCCCGTTGTCCCAATTAATTGAAATTTTGCATACTTACTTAATCGGCAAGACAATGCAAGCCTTTGTGGTTAAATACTTTTTAAAGAGGTTAAATGGGGTAAAAAAAGTAATAAAAAAAAATAAAAAAAAAATTTATATATTTTTTTCTTAGATACGTTGATATTTGTTGTGTTTCTTTTTATTAATTTGATGTGTTTTTCTTTTTGTTTGTAAGGTTTAAATGAAAGACCAGAGAACTGCTTTGCTGTTCATCTGAACTCTGGCTGTTTGTTCGTACAAATAAAGTGTTATTAATATAATTATTAAGTTTTTCTAAAGTACGTAAAATACGTATATTCAGGATAACAATAAATATACACAAATTTTGAAACTTTAGAAATTATGAATCTTTATTTATTTTCATGTCGAAAAAAATTTTTGTTTCTTAAAAATGTAAGACAAATGTCACAAAAATAATAATAAAAAAACAGAGCTGATGGAAACAAAGTTCATTTATAATTCTTGGTGAATTTTGAAATCGACTGCATTTAAAAAAAGTTGATTTAATTACATTTTAGTAGTTTTTAGTCATTAAATACAAAACAAAAAAACGGGTTCAATAAAAATAAAAAATGCTAAAATATTTAATAAAAAATTGAGGTTTGTGTGTGTAATCAAAATTCTCGGTGTATTAGTTTGATCATTAGATAATACGTCTAATATAAAAAATTAATCCTTCACTTTCGTATATTAGTTTGGTAAATTATGGTTTTTTATGTTAAGATAATTAATCTTAAAATTTTTATATACAGGGTGATCATTGATATGGGCGTGCTCGATTGCACTTACACTGTCAAAGATATCAAAATGAAACAAATGGCACTGCAAATGGGAAGTTAAAAAGTACGTTCTAAAATTATTTCGACCTATACAGGGTTTTATTTTATTTTTTCAGTGCAGCCTTTAACATAGTTTTTTTAAATGGCACCCTGTGTATATTTGTACATTTTTAAACGTGCACTTATAATTAGTGACTTTTGTGTTTCTACATTCATTTTTGGGGTGCGTTTTTTGAAAACAAAATCGACATCTATATGATTTTTTAAATTTTATTTTAATTTTTTTCTAATTCTTAGTTTTACTGAATACAATTTACAAACAAACAATGACAAACTTTAAAAATATATTTTTTTTAAAAACAAGTAAATTTATACAAACTTTAGATGCCAAGAAAAATCAAATAAATAAATAATCAAATTATCTTTTAATTTAGCGGCAAAATGTAAGTTCTCGAGTAAGCTAGTGTTGTAAAAAGCTGGTACAATACACAAAACAATCCGCAGAATTTACAAAATAAAACCGTTTTGCTTTAAAATTTCTAGTTCTTGAAATAAGTATTTTTTAATAAATAACCCGGCGCATCCACCATTTTTCAGTTTTAAATAATTTTATAAATATGTTCTCAAATGTGCTAGTTGTGTAAAAAGTTGGTATAATACGTAAATTAAGCTGCAAAATTTGTAAGAACAAATCGCTTTTCTCAGTGCTCTCTAGTTTTTGAGTTATGATTTTTTTGGTTGTAGAATTACCTATTTCTCTATAAAATGGTTATCCAAATTTTAAACAAAAAAAATAAAGTTTTTGATTTTGAAAATATCGTCAAAACGCAAAATGAGTCGCAAAATTTATTGGAACTAACTATTTTGCTCTACAATTTTTAGTTTTTGTGTTATGTGGTTTTTATTAAATAACCGACTATTTTCAAATTTTTATTAATTGCATAAATATTTTCAAGTAAGCGGTGTACAATACTCACGATAAGCTGCAAAATTTACAGAAACAAACCGTTTTGCTCTAGGTCTAAAAATTTCGGCGTAATCGCCGTTTAAAAATTGTAAAAAGTGAAATAGCAACTTTCTTTCAAGGTACCAAAAAATCAATTTTTTTTAACCTTGTTCCACCAAAGTTGCATAGTTTTTCTATACCTTTACGTTCCTCCTGAGGTGTTAAAAATGCAAAAGAGGGAATTGCATTATGTTTTTAATCTTCATTTTTTCACTTTACTTTAGGATTTTTGTCAAGATTTTCGGTACCTGGAAAATTTATCGAGCAATAACTCCGAAAGTAGTAGAAATAAGCCTATGAAGTTTAGTATTGTTGGAAAGTCCTTCTAATATCTGCCTTTATCAAAAAAAAAATTGTTTTCCGACCAACAGTTTTCGTGAAAATTGCATACGAAACACGCATCAATGACCCATTCTGTATATTTCTAAGTTGAAATTTAATTTTTCAATGCTTTTAATCCGAAACAGAATGAGATAAGACAGACAGAGCTAGTTTGGCGCCAATGAGAAGATCATATCAAAATATACGACTATTTGCCTTCTTATTATTGCTTATGCTTATGATCCAGAACATAAAATGTCTCGTCACACAGACAAGAAAAACCTTTTTGCTTTTTTATACCTAAATACACCACTGCTTCTCTTTTAATACTGTGATGCAATTTGGTGCAAAAACAAACAATTTTATTTGTTCTATTTTTACGACGTTAACATGCACAGAATAGAGTACGACGTTTTCAAAACCTGAAACATTAACACAATGTTATTTTTTTCTGTTGTTTATAATTACCGTCACAAAAAGTGGAAAGCACAAAATTCCAAACGGTCCAGCCTTGATTGTGAGTTCTTTCTGCGATCTTGCCAACATAAAAAGTAAAGTTTTTTGGGTTCGCAAATCAGCGTGATACCATTTAGCCGCCCAGAGTGCGTTAGGAATGATCTCACTCTACAATATCGAAAAATAATAACAGTAAAATTGTAGAAAATGAAAGCTTCACTGCATTAAGAAGACATTGCCCTGCCACACAACCCACAAACAAAGCTATAATCCAGCCGATAAAATGCAAAGTCCCTGCTACAATATTCACACCCTGGAAAGGAATTAAAACTATCGTTAAATTCAAATAAATTACCAAAACTATTTGTTTTTCCAAACAGGCGCAAATTGCGCCAGTTAGGGCAAAGTGGCCAAACATTGTATTAAAAAAATTCTTATCCAACCTTGCTGCCATACTACAAATTTTTAACTTATACACTTGTTTCAGTAACAAATTGAAACATACTCAAGTATTTCAATGTGATACAAAATACAAACTCTTAGTTTTTTTTGCACGATTGTTTGGTTCCTCTCGTTAAAACAACTCAAAATCATTTCTTTTAAATGCTCAATCCTTAACACAATATGATTGACGATTTCGTAAGCATTGAACGAAATGTGCATACAGAGCTTGATCAACGTATGGGCCAACAAAAATGTGATAACCAGAACTATGTAAAAAACAGGGAAATAATCAACTCGAAAAGGGAACATAAAAGTGGCAATTAATCCACAATGGTTATCACTTAAACCCTTCTCTTGGCTGTTCTTTTTACATTCCTCTCTTAGTAGCATCTTTGTTCCGTTGTAGACAAAAGTCCCCAGAAACGAATAAATTATTAAAACCTTGACTGCAAAATTTAATTGACTGTTGAGTTGTTCAAATCCTGGAGGTTTCCCAAATTTGTAAAATTGAGACAAATCACGTTCCAATAAAGCTATCTGGTGTTGGTTGTTTAAATAAGCAGAAACCATGTAATAAGTGCCATAAACTGCAATAAGAATTGCCACATCTTCGACGTCTATATCGTAACCCTCTGAAAAGTTTAAATAAAAAAAATATTTTTCTTAAAGTAGATGTTTCAAATAATACGTTTGATTTCCAAAACTGAGTAAACTGATATTGAGAAAACAAGTATTCCAGTGATTGAGAAAAAGGCTAAAATCGTAAGTTTGTATCTAATTCCAGGACTTAATTCGTCGTTTTCAACTGGCCATAACAAGCTGTATCTTAAAACTTTTCGTGTGATTCCACAAATTTTTATTTTATCTTTTGGCGACATTTTCCTAAAACAAAAATTGACTTATTTGAATTTAAAAAATGATCATTGTTACTTGTTGAGACAAACTTGTCGAATGATCGATTTTTAAATATTCGAAGATATTATACACATGAGTGCTTTCTGGTAATTTTGCATGTTATGTCAGGCAACTCAATCTATTATTATGTAATTATTGGAAAATTTTAAAACATTATTATTATTTTTTTGCTTATTTTATATTTGCGTAATAAGATAACTTCTACATATACTTCATTTTAAAGTGAAATTATTTTTGCCTTTGTGAAAAGGTGATTTTATAACAAGATTTAATAAACTTGCAAATGGCAAAAGCACAGAAGTTTTTTATAAATGTATTCCGGCACATCCACCATTTTTGTTAAATTTAAAAATTTAATTTATAAACGCGAGGATGGAAATCGAAACTTAAAAATAAAAAAAAATACAAGAAAATTTTATAGCAGAGATATTTTGAAACTCAAAATTATTTTTACACATAAGGGTTTTAATTTGTTTGCATTTTCTCATCCAATCTCTCAAAGATAGGAGTATTCTATCTAATACAAATTTAAAATTCATTTGTTTTCATCAGCTTTACTTTTTTATAATAAAGTTTTTGACATTTATTTTATCTTCTAAAAGTTTAAAAAGTCAGACAGAGAAAACATGGAAATAAGTAAGAATTTATTGTTTCTAATGATTAAAAATTTGTGTAATTTTATAATAATATAATAAATGTATAATAATAATAACACTTTATTTGTACGAACAAACAGGCGAAGTTCAGATGAAAAACAAAATTTCTGTTTTTTGCTCTTAAGCTCAAATCTTACAAACAAGATAAAAAATACATCAAACGAAAAGAAAACACAATAAAGTAGCATAACGAAGAAGTATAAAATAACCAGTAGTTTCTTATAACCGTCCTTGTCGTTTCCAAAATAATTTATTAAACATCGCAAGCTAGAAAAGATTTACATAATTATAATAAATATTTTTATAATATTTATATCCACCATTTTTGTTAAATATAATGTTCGAAAAATTTAATTTATAAACGAGAGCATGCAAATGAAAACTTAAAAATTATAAAAAAATACAAGAAAATTTTATTAGCAGAGATATTTTGAAAATTAAAATTATTTTTTCAATTTTTTGCATTTTCTCATCCTATGAGAGTTCAAGTAAAAGTACAAAAATTCAGTCAGAGTAAACATAGAAATAAGTAAGAATTTATTGTTTCTAAAGATTAAAAATTTGTGTAATTTTATAATAATATAATAAATGTAAAGTAGTAATAATAATAATTATAATAACACTTTATTTGTACGAACAAGCAAGCGAAGTTCAGATGAAGAACAAAACTGCTGTTCTCTGCTCTTAAACTCAAATCTTACAAATAAGAAGAAAATACGTCAAACGAAAAAAAGAGAAAACACAAAAAATTAACATAACGAAGAAGTACAAATTAACCAGTAGATTTTTATGAACGGCCTTGTCATTCTGACAAAAGTTTATTAAACATCGCAAACTTGAAATAATTTTGTTCTTTGAGGAAGTTTGTAAACTTATAGACAACGATTTAAATCTTTACTAGTCCGTTTCCACTATCCAAATATATATTTAATTATATTACTGATAATAATGAATAAAATAGATTGGTTTTACAAATTAAGTGTGTAAACAAACACACTTAATTAATTCTAAATCAAATTAGAATCAAAAATATTTTAAAATTTATCCCGGCGCCTCCACCATTTTTTTATGAAAAGTTTTTTCAATTAGGTTTTCATATGTACTTTAGAAAGAAGAAATGTTGTTTTAAAAAAAATAGGAGACGATTTTTCTTATACGCTTTTAATAAAAAAATTGCAAATAAAATTTTCGAATAAACTTTTGTGTTGAGCTTTTATTGGCACATGAATAAACAATAAACAAGTTATTTACTTTGTTACAAAATCACATTTTTAAGTCGATGCTATCTTACAAGTAATTGAGCTGTGTGAATAAAGTTAAGTAAATGCTTGTAAACTTAAAGCTTGTAAAATAGTCGTAATTAAAGAAAAAAAAAGAGATAAAGACTAAACAACAAATAAAACATAAAACAAGTAAAAACTTTTGCGATCTTGTCTCAATACTAACTAATGTCTTTCTCTGCCACCATATACATTTACTACAACATAATACTGTCGCACAAAGTGAAAATGACGCCTCAATAACTTTGTTTCATTTGTTACATTTTCACTTTGTTCGACTGTGCATAAAAAAAATTTTTAACTGAATTCTGTAAAACAGTAATCTGTTTTAGTCCATATTTAACGTATTTTGTGGTGCAGTACCTACAACCCAGGAATGCCTAAATTTTCGTAAAAAAATGTATTATTTATCAAATGTTGCAAAAGCTTTGACTATAGTTTTATCTCTTTCTCTCTCATAAAATACAAATTACGTCTATCTTTTACTATTACAAGTAAAAGCATTTACTTTACTTAGTTCGTACGACCCAAGGTACTTGAAAAACGATATTGTAAAAGGCCGTGAGAAAAAAAACCCAGAAGCAAACGAAAACTACTTTCTTCCAAAATTTGTCAAGTATAAGACCATAAATAAAAAATATTCTGATTTTTTTAAAAAATTGTTGTTAACAATTACTAATTATTTATACACGTGTCTTTATGCAAAATATTAAGCTTAAAACTTTCAGACGTTAAAATCTTTTGTGGGTAGTAAGAGGTTATTTTCACCGTTACAAATTTCAGTAGCCCGTAAAAAATCTGCCTTATCGAATAGCTTTAGCTTCATCTTTGTTCTGGTAAAAAGAGCTGAGATAATTGTAATTATAATATATTGTTAGTTGTTTTAAAATTATTAATTAAACAAAATTTCACTGTATTGTCATAAAAATTACGTGTACAACTTTTCTTGGCTGTTTTTTTACATTTGTCTCTTTGCAGCAACTTTATTCCATTGTAGACAACAGCTGCAAGAAAATTATAAATTATTATAAAGCTTTGTTGTAAAATTTAATTGACGCTGTTGAGTTTTTCAAATCCTGGAGGTTTCCCAAATTTGTAAAATTGAGACAAATCACGTTACAATAATGCTATCTGGTGTTAGTTGTTTAAATACACACACACCATGTAACAAATGCCATAAATTGCAATACAAATTTCCAGATCTTCGACATTTATATCGTAACCATGTGAAATTTTTTAAACAATATAATATTTATTTTTAAGAGCTTTTACAAAACTGAGTAAAGTGTTATTGAGAAAACAAGTATTCCAGTGATTGAGAAAAAGGCTACAATCATGAGTTTGTATCTAATTCCAGGTCTTAATTCCTCGTTTTCAACTGGCCATAAAACTTTTCGTGTGATTTCAAAAAAATTTGTTTTATTTTTTGTCGACATTTTTCTAAAACAAAAATTGACTTACTTGAAATTAAAAAATGATCGTTGTTACTAGTTGAGACAAACTTGTCGAATGATTGATTTTCAAATCTTCGAAGATGTTATACAGGTGAGTGCTTTCCGGGAATTTTACATGTTATGTCAGGCAACATCAATTTTCTGGCAACTCAATCCATTATTACGTAATCAAGTGTATACTTATCTTTTATTTTTATTGGAGAATTTTTAAATTATTGTTATTATTTTTCAGCTTACTGCAAGTTTGCATAATAAGATAACAACTACTCCATGTTTGTCATTTTAAATTGAGAAGATTTGTGTGATTTTATAAGGAGATTTAATAGATTATTCACTAAATTAAGAAAAAATCAAACACACATTATACAAAAATACAGGAATTTGTAAAATTTTTGTTAAAGTAGAATGTTCGAAAAAGTTAAAAATAAAAAAATGAAGTGGGTATGTCTTAAAAATTGGATAATAATTCTACTGAAAACGGCCAAAGTATTCGATTTTTTAGTTTTAGTTTTGATTGAAAAACATGCTTAAATAATCAGAGAATACAAAAGTAACAAATTTTTTACATTTACTAGTAGTTTTTTTTCTTCTACTTAAATAAAAATTTCGCAATAAAAATAATCTTGCAAAGCAAAAATGAGCTAAAAATTTAATTAAACGCAAATATAATCGTGAGTATTTAGGGAAAATTTTGTAAAAGTTTGTCACAAAATTAAGTCCAGCAAAAAAAAAGATTCAAGGTTTTTTGGTAAATTTTTGTCGAGTAAATAAATTTCTCGCTTGTAAACAAAATTCCGCAAACTGTATTTTAGATTCTTGTTTTGTGATATCTTTTTATTTAAATCTATGCAAAACATTACAAGAACTGTTGTTGTTTTGATTTCTAGATTTGCGTTTTTTAGGTTATTTGTTGGATTAATCTTAGTTTGCAACAAAAATTGTTCTAGAATAAGTTAAATATAAGGTGAATCAGCTTTATTATCTTTTTTTTAAAAGACAGTTTAGACTTTATTTTATATTTTGTTTGCAACTTTGTATACAAGCTAAATATTTTGCATAAAAACACGTGTATAAATAATTAGTAATTGTTGACAACAGTTTAAAAAAAAAATCAGAATATTTTCCTCCTATGGTCTTATACTTGACAAACTTTGGAAAAAAGTAGTTTTTGTTTGCTTGTTTCTTCTTCTCTCGGCCTTTTACAATATTGTTTTTCAAGTACCTTAGGTCGTATGAACTACGTAAAGTAAATGCTTTTACTTGTAATAGTAAAAGATAGACGTAATTTGTATTTTATGAGAGAGAAAGAGATAAAACTATAGTAAAAGCTTTTTTTATTAGATAGTTTAGACTTTATTTTACAATTTTTCTGCAACTTTGTAACAAAATTTTATAATGAAACAAACGATGATTTGTGCAAAAATTAATTAGCGCTTATTTGAAAATTATGCTTGATTCAATGATTTAAAATTTTTATTTTATTAATTATTTACGTATTTTTTACATAATTTATTTGTTTTTGAGCTACAGTGGAATTATACAAGGAAAATCATGTAAAAACCTAACCAAGAATTGTTTACAGTTTCTTAAAAAAGTTACATTTTCTTGCTAACAAAAATTTATTTGATATTTAGTTTTTCATTTTATGCAATTTATCGCATTTTGTACTTAAAAAAATGAGCAAATGTACACAAGTTTTACCTTTTTGTTCGAAAATTGATCACATTTTGTTAAAGTAATCTCAGAAATTGTAAAATTATCAATCATATTTATATTAACCGATTCAGGAAACTGCAAAAACTGGCTTTTAGAACTGAATTAATGTGAGTTTCTTAAAAATTTGACGATACGGCAAAACCTCCCTTAATGGACACCCTCAAATGACGGACACTTCTTCACAAGAAACATATTAAACTTTCTACCTCTTATTAGCGGACATCTCTCTACAACGGACAATTAACAGTTTCCTATTGGTGTCCGTTGTCTTTTTTGACCATAATTAAGAACATTAAGTAACCGGTCATAGCATTTAATTAAAATTCATTTTTATTTCGACATTTTTTTTGACAATGTCAAGTTTAATCTTGATTTGACTATTAATTCGTTTTCTGTTTGTGCAAAATTTTGAAGTTTTTAAATTTGGCTGGTGTTAAATCGTGATACAATGGGCGAAACGTGTAAACCGATGTTGCGCCAACAAAGTTAAACCACTATCAAAACAGACAGCTTGTTACTGCATGTTTACATAACCCTCTCCAAAGCACCACATCTTTTGTACTTATACATTTAATTCTGTGGGTCGTGTTTGAAACAGTTATAATGTGGAATATCTAATTGGGGAAAAAGAGCAAAAAGGAACGATGTTATTTGTGTTGTAAATAAATTAAAGCGATCAACTCTAATAGGTAATAGGAATAATAGGTTTAGATTTTTTGCGATTCTATTTATCATCTCCAGCAGAGCAGTCAGTGGTAAACATCCGATGCAGCTTGAATAACTTCGTAATAACTAGAAACGTCTAATTTTACAGTTTGTTGTTTGCAAAACACGATAATTTATACGAAATCGTTCTCAGGTAATGTAGCAGAAAATGATCATTTTTAAACCTTATGCAATTTCAGATAATACAACATGTCGCCTAAAAATAACCTGCCAACGACAGATGAAGAGTGTTTTTTCAACGCGTTTAATTAATTTCAACTTGGCAGCTAAAAATTAAGCAAGTTTTACTTTGATTTTGTATTTGTCGCCTGTGCTGTCAGCATGGTTAAGCTTGTTTTAGTCAACAACGATTAAAATATCCTCGCTAATATTACTCAATTACAAAGGCGTGAAACAGACGTGTTTATACAAAAACTTGAAGCGAGATTTTGAAACAAATAGCCGATTTTTTTCTAATAATTTAGTCGACAGACTGATCATGGTCAGCATTGTACCTAAAGTATATAAATTCAATGAAGTAGAAGAGAACTTATCTTGAATGACGAGTTATTCGCTTGCTATTATTCCCAAAATGGCCATGTTATAATAGCATAGCTATTTGTAATCAGTGTTCTATACGAGTATTGATCACGAAAGCACATTGAATCGGTAGCAAAAATGGAAAAAGTGATAGGTTTTAAAAATGGTGGATGCGCCGGGAAAAATCACCAAAGATTAACATTTGCTCAGTTGAATAAAAATCACAAAACATTAGAATTTTTTAACTTCTAATAAAGCTAGAGCTTTGAAATCTTGTATATTCTCTAAATCGACTATTCTGAGATCAACTAAATTATGTTAAGTGGCTGAATTTCTGAAACTACGTGGTTCCCAACTTTAAAATTTTAAATTCAAACCATCTGTTTTTATTGCACTTTTGAATTTGCCACCTTGAAACAGAGTTACCCTAGTCGTTAGTACTTATCTGTTATACTTTTCGACATATATCAATTTTTTGTAAATTTTTAATTGCAAGGGTGTATTTAAAATATTACAGCTCGTAAACCCTTTACAACAAGTAAACATTTTTTTGCATTTGTTAAGGTTCAGGTCTTTAAGATTGTCAACTTTGCAATTTTACAAAGCTAATATAATTTTTTTTAAATAAATAGTTATATAACAGTTTTTTTTAATAGAATGACCATGTTTTTTCAATGGCAATTAAAAGAATATTAATGTTTGTGCAGACTTTTATTAACATTTACTATGTCGTCTATGTCTTACAGTTTTTAAAATAATTGCAAAAACAAAATTTTAGCTCATTATTTTCATTTTTAATCAAGTAAACTTTTGAAAAATACGATAAAATTGTGCTATTAATTAAAAGAAATGTTCGATTTCTTCTTCATTTTTATTCAAAAAGTTTAAAATTTGATGGCAGACTGACAGAGTTACTTTAGATAATTCATTAGGTTATAATAAACTATAATTAAATTTTATTGTTTTATTGCTGCTTCGATAATGAACAAGCTAAAAACTGAATATATATTAAAGTTTAACAATTGTTTACCATTTTGCAAGGTCTACTTGATTAACTATAAAAATTACGAAGTAAATTCTTTTTTGTGATTTTTTTCAAAAACTGTAAGAGGTAGGTAGGACGTAATTGTAATAATTACCATAAATATCGATATACTTTCGACTGCCGTTAAAAAATAGGGTCGTTCTATTTGAAAAAAGAGTAATAGCAGTTTTTTTAAAACCATTTTAAAAAAATCATACTAGCCATGAATTTTGCCCGTTGACAATTTCGAAAATTCTAAAAAACTCTCTGAACCTTTGGTTATCGAAAAAAATTACTCACTTATCAAGAGCTGTGATATCTTAGATAAAACCATGCAAATAAATGAACTCATATATGCAACAAAAGTATGTGGTTACTATTTACAATTTCAAACTTGGCGATAATTTTTTGTAGATTGGAAAGCTTAGCCATTTTGAATATAATTTAGTTGCACTCAAAATGGTCGATTAGAAGTTAAAAAGTTTCAAATACAAGCCCTAAAAGAATCACCCTGTATACAACGTGATTTTGGAACGATTTCTATTTTTTTAGCTGCAAGGTAGATGTTTTTGAGTAGGTGAGTGAAATGCCTTGTACCAAAGCAACTAAACTTAAATTTATTTTCAAAGAATTTTTAAATTGTTTATTCAATTAACCAGTATCAGAGCAAAAACAAAGTTTCTTTAGAAATCGAATTGTTTGAAAATTTGATTGTTTCAAATTACACTCATTATTTTCAAATTAAACTTGTAAACCTATTGTAACAAATATTGTTGGGAGCAGCAAAATATTTTTTTGTACTTTGGTTTTACAAAATGTTCATTGTGCATTTGAAAGGTAGATGTTTTTGAGTAGGTGAGTGAAATGCCTTGTACCAAAGCAACTAAACTTAAATTTATTTTCAAAGAATTTTTAAATTGTTTATTCAATTAACCAGTATCAGAGCAAAAACAAAGTTTCTTTAGAAATCGAATTGTTTGAAAATTTGATTGTTTCAAATTACACTCATTATTTTCAAATTAAACTTGTAAATCTATTGTAACAAATATTGTTGGGAGCAGCAAAATATTTTTTTGTACTTTGGTTTTACAAAATGTTCATTGTGCATTTGAAAGGTAGATGTTTTTGAGTAGGTGAGTGAAATGCCTTGTACCAAAGCAACTAAACTTAAATTTATTTTCAAAGAATTTTTAAATTGTTTATTCAATTAACCAGTATCAGAGCAAAAACAAAGTTTCTTTAGAAATCGAATTGTTTGAAAATTTGATTGTTTCAAATTACACTCATTATTTTCAAATTAAACTTGTAAATCTATTGTAACAAATATTGTTGGGAGCAGCAAAATATTTTTTTGTACTTTGGTTTTACAAAATGTTCATTGTGCATTTGAAAGTAGTTTCAGATAGGGAACTTTTGAGCAACTTATGAGTTGTATTGGCAGCGTTGTGCTGGGTGTCATGAGTCATCACTGTAATTTTTACATTTCCTTAGAATTAAAATTAATTAATTAAAGAATTACTAAATTAACAAATTTTTATTTTATCCACGAATATGACTTGGATGATTCGATGCGCCCTTCAAACTGTTTCCTAACACAGAGTAAATAAATAAATAAATAAATTATTTATTTCTGATAAGTATCTTTGAAGCAGATGTGTTTTACAAATTTGGTGGCACAGCGTTTGTACTGTAAATATACCTATTATTGGTTACCAATCAAATCTTTTTAACATCTTAAAATTTATCCCGGCGCCTCCACCATTTCTAAAAATACATTGAGGAAAAAATGAATAAAAAATCACATAACTATAGAAATTAACAGAATTGCAAACAACCACTTAATTTTTTCGTACACTTTTTATAGACTACACGAAAAATAACATAAGATCGAAAATATTCTGTTAGAGCAAGCTGTGCTTGAGAAACTTTAGTCACATTCTAGCTGTTTATTTACGGCCGCACTTATGAAGTTATGTTGTCTTATGCTGAATTTACATGACTTATGGTTGGCTAAAGTTACACTTTACTTTTAAGGCTTGCTCCAATTGAGTACAATTTCGATCTTATGTTAGTAACATTGCACCACATTTTAAAAAAAGAAAATGGGTATTAAATATTTGGCTCAGTACATGCATCATTTTTTGTTTTAAAATTTTTAAAAAATTTAGTCGGTTTAGTATAAATGAAAGCCCAAATAATCTTTTACAACTAAAAATGCAGAAATTTTTAACAGGATTTTATGTCACTAATTTTTAAATTTTCAAATCTAAATTTATACTTAATTTTTTTGTCATTTTCTGGTTTAAAAAGCATTTTATAACCGCCATCAAAAATAATACCATTATTAATTATTTTTCAACTTAGTACATACATAATTTCTATTGAATACAAGTTGAATACAAGACTTTGTCAATTTCAATTTTTTAATTGAAATTTTTCATTTGAATTAAATAAATAAGAGTAAGGATGGAAATAAACGAAAATTGATTTGTTCTAGAATTTGTCAGGTAGCAGATTTTAACTTAAAAAAAATCTGTTTCTGAGTCAAAAATATTTGCTTTTTTATTATTATTAACAACTAATTTATGTAAATTTATTTTTATTTTTAATATACTGCTAGTATGTTTATTGATATTTGTTGTTCTACTGTAGAAAATGATAACAATTGATTGCAATTTTCTTTACCAATAATTATAAGTAGAAAATGATGATTTTTTACATTTTACATTACAGTATTAAATTATTGATAATGATAATGTTGCTTGAAATAAATTTGTTTTTCAGTTTTCCGGTCGTAAACGAACTCAATAGCAATAAACAACATTTTAAATAAAAAAAGAAAATAAAAGAAGTAAATAAAAATGTATTTTTTTGTACTCGAAATGTGTTAACATTGTTTCATTCACTAAATATTTTAAAGACAGTAGGTTTTTATTAAATACAAATTTAAAGCCTTTTTGTTTTTGTCAGCTGTTGTTGTGTGATATTTATCATCTAATTGATAAGAAATTAACAAAAATAAGAGTACAGCATAATGTTTACTAATTTTGTTAAGAAACAATAATTTTGTCAATAAAACATGGAAATAATTTTTTTAAGTCAAATAATTGTGACTCTTTGACCGTTGTTAACAATAAATTTGTGAATATACTCGTAGATTTTTCGAAATTTTATATTCTACTGTAGAAAAGGTAAAAAGTTATTTTGTTTCTATGAAACATTGTCTACCTGTAGATAAAACGGTTTATAATGTTTGAAATAATTTAGTGTTTCAAATTGGGTGAAAGATTGTTCGTTCTGTGAATAATTCAAAAATGGCTTGTAATTTATCCCGGCGCCTCCAACATTATTATTCTAGAAAGTTTTTCAATTACATTTCGAAATACTTTATAAAAAACAAGTTATATTGCAAGTTTTAAAACCTTTATGAGAACTAAGAGAGTTTTTTCTTAAACGATTTTCTATGTTGAGCTTTTTGTAGAGAAAAAATTGTCTGCAAGTAGGTAGACGTTATTGATTTTTAATACAAAATCCAAATTCATGCTTTTTATATCAATCATCCTTTTTAGCGACACTTTTTAACAAAAGAACAATACTAAATATGTTAATAGCAAATGTGTTAATGGCAAATAAAAATGTAAAATTTAAAAATAAAAAAATATTACCTCAGAAAAACACCTGTTAAAATTTTTCGTTGAGTTATAGCAATTTAAAAAAAAATATCAGAATTTTGTGACACAGGATAATAGATTTAAATAGAAATTGAATTACAACTAGTCCAAAATGTAATTTTCTCCACACTACAATACATAAATAAAAATTAAGCTTTGTCTGTTTTCCTTCAAGATCAGCACATTTTTAAACAAAAATTTTCCAAGCGAGTTCGTGCCAAGTGTTTCTCTTTGATTAAATGTACGTTCTTACTTTGCAACATTTGCATCAGTGAACCGTAAACATTACCACACACACGTACGTATTTATTATTTAAAATAACTCCATCAAATTAATACAAGAATCTATTTTCGCTTGATAAAATTACGTCGTGTAAAAAGTGCTGAATATCTCAATAAGTGAAATATTTCAGATGCCAATATATAGGAGTGCTTTTCCCCGACGCATTTTTTACAGCCAGTCGATCGTTTTCACAAACGTTTGCATCGCTATATTAAAATATTGAAGTGTCCGAATAGACGTTCAACTAGAAATTGAAAAATAAAAGCTGAAACTGCAAAACTAATTTCACCTAGTTTAACTTAATATAGCCTGAGTCCCTTGTTCGACCCTTGTCTGAAATTTTTTGAATATTGCTGTGATGATAGCCGTATCAACTCTTGTGCGGAACTTGCAATAATTTTGACCCTCTTTCGATTTCTGACAAATTTTATTGTCCCTAAGAAGATGGGCACAGATACGAAAGGAAATGTTAGTAGACTGCGAAAATCACAAAGAATGTTCCTTCTTCTGGGAGGAATAAATAACGGATCGATGCAGATTCACATGAATTAAAGATTAAGATATTATTTACGTCTATTGATTAGCCAAATACTATAGAAGCAACTTAATATAATATTCATAAGCTTGACTTGCATTGTTATGTTTACATTATTTGAATTATTCAAAGAATGGGAAATTTGGAGCCATAAACAAGTGGGATAATGCGTTTTATGACGTCATTTTATCTTATTTTTAAAAATATTTTGATGAATAGACAATCAATAAAATGATTGCCTCTTATTAACGGAATTTATTAAAAATCTATTGAAATTTTTTCATATTTTTTTTTTTTTTGATTATCGATAGTGAAAGGAGAGAACGGTTGTACTGAAAAAAGTAGATTAATTTTTTGGAGAAAAAAGGAAAAGAATTACTGGACGTAGTTCGTAACCGCAACTCTCAATTGCTTTTTGGTTACTCCATTAACTCGCTACCAGCTGAACACGGGTGTTTGGCTTGATATGCTTCTGTCTGCCTCATGAATTCAAGATAAACTCGTTCGAGACTTTAACATACATACATACATCTATCAGTGGCGGTTCGTCGATTGAAAATAGGATAAAAAAAACAGAAAAATAAGAAAACAACATAAATACATCGAGTTTTGTGGTTTCATTGCCAAATGGAATTTTTATCTACCGCAAAATTAAAGAAAGACTTTCTTAAACTAAGCGAAAAATTTAATATCACTTTCTTTGAGATTTAAAATTAGCTTATACAGGTTGTTCAAACTCCACATTAGAAGTATTAAAGGTTCTAATAAATTTATTTATCTGAATGTTGCCACTCGGTCATGATCTGTTAAGTTCTGCTTAGTGAAAATATTTTTAAGAAGGCGGTACTTACTATACAGTAAGTCGCTTTCAACTTTCTTGTTTTAAATAAAAAGCTATGATTTTTACTGCGTTTTTGGTTAAGTTGTTTTTTTTTAAGAGAGTTTTTATCAGCTTTCTTATCTTTGTTTAACCGTTTTTGAAATATTTAGGATTTTTTGAAAATTTTTGGATTTACATGTCTCTTAAAAAAATTGTAACTCGCTTACTTTTAAAGATTTCGAAATCATCTTTACATTAAAATAACTCTAGTAATCAAAAACGCATTAAAAAATATAGCTTTCAATTTAAATTATTAAAGTTGATAGCGACTTCCGGTATAACCGGAAGTACCACCATCTTGAAAATATTTTCATTGAGTAGGACCTTAAAGATTATAGTAGTATACAAATTTTTAGATAAATATCATGATTAGAACTACTAGTAATTCTAATGTGGGGTTTAGATAGAACACCCTGTATATTTCGAAATTTAAGCTTATTTTAAAGTTAAATATTTACTCAATTTTTTCAATATTGCTTAAACAGACCTAAACATAATTTATGAAAGTCGAAAATTAAGTTACTTTTTATCTTTTTAGAGATTTTTTACGTGTTTGAAAGTAAGTTTATTTATTTCGTATAAATTATTAGTGGATCTATCTTGTTTCTGGCCGAGAAATTTATTTACTCTACAAGAATTTATCAAAAATGACTAAGTGAAATTGAAACAATTATTGCTTTTTTACAGTTATTTTTTTTAAACATGCTAATAGATAACTACAAAATAAATTACATAAAATTAAAAACTAAAACTAAAACTTACTGATTTGTCGAAATTTTCTTTTAATATGGTGAAAATTTTAGTATTTTGCTTAAAGTAAGTATTTTGCAGAAACGACTTCAATAGCTTAAGCATAATTTTTTAATAAATTTATGATTTTTGGGAAAAGTTGTAACAATGGTCAAGAATTAGTTAGTTTTGCAATTTTTAAAGTGTTTTTGAATGTTTTTAACGTCACTTATTTCTAATTTTTCTCGTACAGAGCAAAAAAATTGACCATTTTTAAAAAATTATCGTGCTTTTAAGCCAGATACTTACTTATTTTGCGTATTTAGATAAACAAATTTGATCTAAATTGGTCTCCTTGACCTCTTAAAACACATTAAACTTTTAAAACCAAATTTCGATACAATTGTCGAAAGAAGTATTAAAGCAGATCTGAAAGATCATTGACAAACCATTGAATTTTCCTGATTTCTGAGTGAGAAAAAATGAAACTTTTTATCAAAATTTACTAAAGTTAAACGAAATTGACGTTTTCAACATGTTAGAGTGTCTTTACTTAAACACTCTTATTGATATTGAAAATTATTTGATTTCAAGTTAAAACTCGCTAATTTGCGAAAATTTCCTTCTAAGGTGGCGAAAAAAAATTGTATTTTAAAAAACCTAAAATCAAGTATTTATTTATGTTTTATAAGCACATAGGCATATTTTTTAAAATGTGGGGATGTTGACAAATGTTTTACTTTTTTATTTTCTCAATTACGACAAAAATATTCACAAGAAGTGGAATCGATTGGCGTTAAGAAAACGGCCAATAGATTTGTAGTTATAAAGTTTTGTTTATTTGACCTATTTTTGCTTTTATTTGTAATTTTTTTAATAATTATTAATTGGAAAACAATTAGTTTTTTCGAAATAGAGCTTTCCCACGAGAAATATCGACAAAGATCTTGACACAAAGTGAAAAAAATAAAATTCAAAAAATAGAAGCAATAGACTTTTTGCACTTTTAACAACTCGAGAGGATTGTTTAGATGTAGAAAAGTACATAAAACTGTGATAGAACGAGTTAAAAAAAATATTTTTTGGTAAATGCAAATTCACTTTTTGGAATTTTTAGGCGAGTACGGCGAAACTATTAGACCTGGGGTAAAGTGGCTTGTTTCCGTGAATTTTGCAGCTTATTGCAAGTATAATACACCAGCATTTTTACAACACTAATTTACTAGAAAAGATTTATCAAATTATTTAAAATTGAAAAATGGTGGACGCGCTGGGTTATTTAATAAAAAACTTCATAAGTCAAACATTTAAAACTCGTATAGAAAAACGGTTTGTTTCAGTAAATTTTGCGGCTCATTTTGCATTTGCAACCATAAATTTTTAATTTTTAATTTTCTTGGTTAAAATTTGGATACCACTTTGTAGAGAAGCACCTAATTCTACAACCAAAAAAATCATAATTTGAAAAGTAAAGGCCGGTTTATAGAAAGCTTTTTAAAATTTAATTCGTTGTTAAAAGGTAATAACGCCAATGGACCAATCACATTTGTTAAATTATTAATTGCGAATTAAATTAATGATGTTTTCATAAGCCGGTCTTAAAAGTCATAGAAAAAAAAAGGTTTGTTTTTGTAGTTTCTGTAAATTTGGCAGTTTAATGTACGTATTATACCAGCTTTTTACAAAACTAGCTCATTTGAGAACATATTTGTAACATTATTTAAAATTGAAAAATGGTGGATGCGCCGGGTTATTTATTAAAAGCCTACTTATCTCAAAAACCAAACGTTTTAGAAAAAAAAGATGTATTTCTGTAAAATCTGCGGCTTGTTTTGCGTATTGTACCAGCTTTTTACAACACTAGCTTACACGAGAACATACACTTCGCCGCAAAATAAAGGGATAATCAATATTTTATCCTGTCATAAAAGATTTGTAGAAAATACAAAATTTTTAGAAAAAATAATCTTCTTTTTATCATTTCTTATTAGTTTTTTTATTTTTTATTTTCAATTAGAAACTTACTGATTTGGTAAAATTTTCGCTTAATATGGTGAAAAATTTGGTATATTTTGTTTATTACATTTAATTCTGTTAATGTTTTATATGTTAATTTAAGGTTTTTTGCCAAATTGGTGCACAATTAAATTAAAAATAACTTATTTTACACATTACTTCTCTAAAGTAGGACAAAATTATAAACGATGTATTTCAAACTTTTTTGATAAAATATTATTTATTTTGATGGAAACAGATCCAAATAAGATTAAAGTTTGCAATTTATTTACATGTTAAGAATAAGTAGGCTCGTTTTTTCAAATCGTAAGTCATCTTATTTTAAGCTGAAAGCTTTCTTATTTCGTAAGTACTTTACTGTTTTTTAAATAGTTATTCTATTTTTTTTTCTTTTTTTACTTTTTGTTGTTTAAGAAGTTTGAGAGCTCAGTGCTCAATGAGTTGGGTTATACAGGGTGTTTCATTTATACAGTGCAGCCTTTAACATAGTTTTTTAAATAACACCTTTGTATATATGTACATATTTAATTGAGCACTCTTTCAGACTTTATAAATCAGTTTAGTTTTTGCAATTTACTAACCATTTAGAAATTATTTAAATTTTTGTACAATTTAGTGCGCCTGCAGTGCCACTTGGTTTATTTCGATGTCTTTAAGAGAGTAGGTTCAAAACATAATTTCTTTTAGTTTTTTTTAATTCCAGCAAGGTCATGTCTCATTTTTTGAAAAATAGTTTATTCAAAAACACATTTAGAGTCTGCCTGTCACTAGAATTGGTTTCCTTTGATTCCAGATCATGAGTTTAAGGAGACTCCTGGAGGAAATTGCGCTTCGAACTTAACCAACTCTTAAGATGTTATCACTCCTTTTAGTGACCTTGGCGATCGCTTCCTTGGCGACGAATCTCGATATGAAAGCAAACTTTGTTAATTACACAATACCGGAAACAGAAAAGATAATAGGCTTGAGTGGTGTCACATCTATTCAAGGCGAAACCAACCTTGGAAGCAAATCAATCGAAAGAGATAAAGGAGACTCAGAATGTGGAGGTCAGCAGCTTTGCGATAGTAATCTATTAAATATATCAAGCGTTGCCAACACGTCCGAAAAATTATTTATCGAAACGCAAATTCCACCAAACTATCACAGAAAGTTCAATTTTTCTGAAAAGACCGGAGATAATTTGGTTACGTCATCTGGTAATTTGGTAAAAGAGAACAGTAAAAAAATTAACTTGGATGAAGGAAAAGTGGGCGAGAGATCAACCGAAGAACCTCCTCAAACAAATCAACATAAATCCTTTTATTCGGACGATTTTTCGGAACGAAAAGCTCCAGCTGAAAGGAATACGATCGGTAAGTTACACCTACTGGACTATTTCATTTGTCTACAATCACACTAAATTATTGCTAAAACCGTAGCTAATAGTAGATTAAAATTGACTAATCGTGGTGTAAAATAATCACAATTAAATTACCTACACATAGTTTATTGATTACGGGATTTTCGATGAAATTATCGCATTTGCCTAAGGCTTCATTTAAACGAGTACATTAATTAATTAGCCACATCTAATTTACAATTTTAAATGAATTACACTAAAGTCAACATTAAAAACCTTTTTGTTCAAAATGGGATAATGAAACTGGAACTTTTATTCAAACATTTTAGCACACTTTTTCTGGCTGAAAACTATAACCACATTAGGTCAAAACCTGATTCTTGGAAGATTAAAAACCAACTTTAATTAAGTGTTAAAAAATGTAAAATAAAAGCGAAAAATTACACAGTACTTGTATTAAACATTTTTCATTCAATTTATGTTTTGATTTAAAAAAAATGATTATATTCCAAATTTGTTTGTACAGTTTGTCTTAGTTGGTCACTAATTTTTCCACAGTTCTTGGAGTGCTTTTTACAAAAATTTATTTTGTTTTAATTTTGTTATGCTATTTACTAAAGTTTCAAACATTTCCAAAGTCATTTCTCAAAGTGGTTTAATCAAAACAATACTGTGCTTTTGCAATTACTCATAAAACTCCTAAAGAATAAAAAACAGTGCAATTTTAAAAATAGTATCATATGCAACTTGTATTTCCAACTCAAAAGTAGAAAAATTCAAAATTCAAGTGAGTAACTTTAAACATTGGTAAATTCAAAAAAATATTGAGATTAAAATTGTGAAGAAGTAAAAGAACAACTGAAAAAAAACTGTAGAACTTAATAAGAAAAACACTAAAAATTGAAAAACTTACATCTTAAATAAAACCTACATACACTAAGAGACTCAAAAGCTGAAAAACTTTGAAATCAAAAGTTGAAATACAGAAAAAAATTTAACGAACCGTGGAACTCTGTAGAACTACTTGAGCAAAAGAGTAAAAAATAAAAAAATAAAAATAATATATTTGAAAACGAATAAACTAAAAGCTTGAGAATAAGAAACTTAGGTACTGTATAACTGAAACAATGAGAAACTGTGAGACTGCAAATCTGAGAAACAAAAAAACAAGATGTAAAATTAAAAAAACATTAAATTGAAAAAATTTATTTATTGTTTTTCTAAAGTACATGCTAATAAAATACTAAAAAAATATCTTATTTAAAATTTGGAAGGTGAAACTCAACTTTAAGATTTTTAAATCATATTTAGAATACAACAAATCAATTTCGGCATTTGGAAAAAATAAAAATAATGTTAAATATTTACGTTGCTAACAAAACCGATTTATTTGAGATTTTAAAAAAATTTCTTAAAAATTACGTGTTAAGTATGTTCCCTAAAATCCGATCCTTAATAAGAAGTCTTTTTATTTCAGTTTTTCGGATTTTCATAAAGAAATTTTATTAAGACGGACAAATAATTGCATAATTAGATCGAAAATAAAATAATTTTGAAAGTTTTTTAAAATCAATGTTTTAGTGAAATTTTGTTAAAAGTTTTATCACGTTTTTAAGCTAAACACACAGTTTTATATAAAGATTTTACCTCGGATAACATAATTATTTCGCAAAATTTTCTTAGAAATAAGGCGAAAAATTTTAAGTTGACTTGTAAATTGTTTTTGTTTTTGCCAAAATGTGGTCATAAATCGTTAAGAATTTTTTCCTTTTCTTCGATAGTTTTGGATGCGTTTTTCAGCCAAAAATCATTAATTTTGATAATTTTGATCGAAAACGTATAACAAAACTGGTCAACCAAAATTGCAATTTTTTTTCGATCACAAAAGACGAATTTTTCTTCTTAATATAAAAATATTTTTTCAGAATTTTGTCTAAAATTAGCAGAGAAATAGGCAAATTTGATCAAAAATGATATAATTTTATTTTTTTTGAGGCGTTCAGAGCACGTATTTTAAGTAATATCTTTTTTTGCAAGCTTTTCTTAAAGTTGGTGCAAAATGACACTATTTTTTTTTCCAAATGTTTTATCACGTCACTCATCCAAAATCGCTCCTATTTTGTGGAATATTGGAAAAATTAGCCAGAAGATAACAATACAAAATTAAAGGTTCTAAAATTCAGTTTGACTTCAGGGTTTATTTGAGATTAAAATTATTTAAAATATTTTGTTAAACAGTGTAAAAAAATTCTAAAAGGTTTTATATACTTGTTTTTATTTGTTAACCAGAAGTTTAATCTAAGGTATGCCAAAAATAATGTACCGAACTTTAGCCTTTTTTAAATATTTAAGAACGTTTTTGTGTTAAAAAAACAGTTTCTGGATCTTGTAAAGATTTTTAGCATTTTTATCATTTTTTAGAGCTAGCAACACAATTATTTCCTTAAATTTGTTCAAAAGTAATTAAAAAGTTCTATTATGGGTTTCACAAAAGGGCAATGTTTTTTTTTCGAGACTTGAATTCATGATTTTGCGAGCAACGTAAATGTTTCAGCAATTCTTTTTAAAATAAGTCAAAACAATTCCTGATTGGTTCTAGAAATGCTGTTATTTTTTCCTCTTTTTGATTGTTTAAGAAGTGTTTTTGGTCTGAAAAATCACAATATTCTTTTAGATATTTCTGCAAATATACACATAAAAATTAACCAAAAACAACCAAATTAAATAAAAAACTTTATTTTTTATTTTTGTTATTTTTTGCAAAAATTTTCTAAAACATGTTAAGCCAAATCAAAAATTATCTTAAAATTGTTGCTTCAACATTTTGGCTGGTATCTATGTTTTTAGAGCTAGAAAATTTAGACAAAAGTAAGCTAAAAAATTATTATTTTGTTGGGCCAAAGATAGTGTATAATTCTAATCTTTGACGTAGGTTAGTTAATAGTACGTGTTTTTATAAGAAACAAAACTTATTTGAAAAAATAAATCAAAGATTGTCCGTTTGGATTCAAAAATGCTGTTTGTTTCTTTCTCGAGCGTTTTGATCCAAAAGATAGCTGATAACTAAAAAATTTTCTTAAAAATAAGCTTCAAAGATAACATAATTTTATCTCTTTCG
This sequence comes from Tribolium castaneum, assembly GCF_031307605.1. Lineage (NCBI taxonomy): Eukaryota > Metazoa > Arthropoda > Insecta > Coleoptera > Tenebrionidae > Tribolium > Tribolium castaneum. The sequence continues at coordinate 748,406 of NC_087395.1, read as the reverse complement.
AGACTTAAAGCAAACATTCAAACAATCCAAAAATGCTTTTAATTTGGCTTTTCTCTAGCGTTTAAATAGGTTTTGAATTTGAAAAATAATAGTTTGTCCAGAAAATTGCTAAAACGGAAAGTAAAATAATAAAATAAATATCTTTAATTAAAATAGTTTCTTTTTGCAATTTTTTTAACATTTAGAATAGGTTTTTGCAATTTTGCCTTTTGCAGAACATTTAAGCTGAAAAAGAAAACAGTTTTGTGGATTAATTCTGTTTAGGAAAATGTATCTAATATGTTAACTTTAGTTTCAGGAAAAAATCAACGACAAAGCCGGACGACAAAACTTTTATCGCAAAATCAATCAATTACTACTGAAGGGTCCACAGTTGATACGGTAAGTTTGAACATCCTTTGAATTATGAGAAGACTTGAAGCGTCACTACTAAGGAATATAAGCTCAAGGCTGACCTTATTTATCTAGACTACACATTTTCATCTTGAAAAGACAGATAAGTGATAAGGTAGAGAGAGGAACATGGTTATTTTATATCTGAAAGTTTAGAAAATTGCACTTGTCCTCGAATTTGCTCCATTTATTTCAAGTTTCAACAATAAGGTTTTACATTTTTCTTAACCCAAAATTATGCTGCGCTCACTAGTTTTGGCAAACTCGTTGAACAAAATAAATATTTTGCTGTAATGATTTAAATTAGCAATTTCAATTAAAAGCATTATCTAAATTAAGCTATTAGACAGACTAGTGCAACAAGCGGACCACATTACACGCACGAGTAATTAAAATTATTGACCTATGGCATCATTAAGCTGATTGCTTTGTCCCTATGTATGTTGGAAGACAATAATTTGCTTTGCTTTGCTTTGTCTCCAATACTGAGACAACAATAGACACGGAAATAAAAGTACTAAAACCGTTAAATTTTTCTGCATTGCTTTATCTGCAAACTGATGTCATGAAATAAAGCAACCGTAACCGTAAAACACAACAATAGATTCAGGATTTGAGTTTTTGGGTCATGCAGATGCGTTCTCGTCACAATATTTGTTTGAAAATTTTAGTTTTATTTTTGTAATTTCTAACTTGAAAACTAGCACTTAATTTATGATGCAGTGTGAAATATGGGGATACGGCGAATGTGGAAATCCGTCTCATAAACATTAGGTGACAGTTATACACTGAAAAAATTACCTCTACTTTTCTCTAAATCCACCTGTCACCAACGTTAGCCAACTCACTTGTACGTCATCATCTATCTGTATTTTGTAGACTTTGTTTCCACGCTTGGAGTAATCAGTAAAAGTCGGATTTTTTATGCAAAACCTCCCTCTTTCTAAATTATACAATACATACAGGGTGGCCCAGGGGTGCGTCATCGTTCTCTAACTTTTTTGCTATTTGAAATTTTGCCATGCCGTTTTTATTATCCGATAGATCGACTTAAAGTACACACAAGCTAAAAATATTTTTATTATGCACAAGGTATTGTATACACAGTAGTGAACCAAAGCTATATTTTTTAAACGAAACACCCTATATATTTTTGCATAATTATATTCTACGCAAAAAAGTAATGTAATATTATAGAAATTATTATGAGTCTATCTCTTTTCGTTTCGGAATTATTCAACTTTTCGTTATAAAAAAAACAATTTTTGAAAAATCGCTGCCTACGAATATTTTCTGATAAAAATGTTCAAAAAAATTTTATATATCAAGTAATAATTAAATTACTAATGAATTTTGTCACGTTAGTACATATTAAATAATAAACTACCATTTGACTTATCAGATTCTAGGATAACAAATTTGCTAGTACATAATAATTTTTTTTGAAAAATTCTGAAAGATGTTTTAAATTTCCCATGCAAACCCTACGCCATTAGAAAGCTTATGCAAAATGCTGTCTAAACGTGCTAAAAATACTTGGTGTTTCATTTGAAAAAAATGAGCTACTCAACTTTTTGCGTTTTGGCACACCCTGTACATTACCTGGATGTTTCAAGCAAAAGAAAACCATTTTAAAAAATATAACTTTGGTTTACAACCTTGTATACAACACCCTGTATATTTTTAGTTTGTGCACTTTAAGACGATGTATGATATAATGAAACCAACTTGGCAATACTTTAAATAGCAAAAAAATTATACATCGATTACACTTCCCTGAGTCACCCTGTAGTAGCTAAAAGTTCTTTAAACTAGACAATAATAATAACTAATCAATAAATAATTAATTTCATTACTTCAGTAAATTGTTTAAGGTTGATTTAAGCAAATTTTTTACATTCGTAAAAAAGACCAAAAACAAAAAATCAGGTCAAAAAAAATTAGATTTTAAAAAATAGAATTGATTTTTTAGTTATAAAGTGACACAGGCAACATTATTTCAGTGTTATGAATAAGCGCAATGTTAACCATTAAATAAACGTAGAATACACTTTTGAAAATAAATCAATAAAAAATTCTTGTGATTTAAAAAGCAATTAAAACAATTTAGATGTTTCACGTTATTTCTGGCTAAGTGGATTTGTGGATAATGGTAAAATGGTAAAAGTTTGTAATCAAAGTTGTATTTTCCTTTTAGAACTTCTTCAACTGTATGAAATGGTCTAACTAATTTTTTAAATCATCGAACATTGTGAACAAAAGTTGTTTGAAAACCAGGCTAGTCTATAGTGTTTTGTGTTTTATTCTTGCCATTAAGAAAGTGAGTTCTTTTTATAATTTTACTGTAGGTATTTTAAAAACTAGTCATCACACAAAATTTAGTGTCTAATGTTTAATTTTATTTTCTATGCATTTGATTTTTTAGAAATTGTTTACAATTCCCTATAATTTATGTTTTAATGGTTTACACAAAGAGAAATAATTTTATTTTTTAACTAGTTTATAGCACAATATTTAGTACTCCATATTATTAATTAATTAATTAACTCGCTGCAAAAAAGTAGTGGTAGGTATTCATAGTTCCTAAGTCATTCTTAAACTAAAGATGTTTAAATGTTGTTTTGTGCAAGAAATACGTAACAAATGTTGCTAGCACCAAAAAATAAATTTGTTTTTGAATTTATTTAATTATTCGGTTAATGCAAAATAAATTTTAATTTGCTGTTTAACAAATACTGCAAAACACATTCTTATGTAAATAAAAATATTTGACGATTTTGTGACTTTATTCTATCATAATATTTGCAAAATAACTACATTTGTGCATTAAAAACGTGTTTTGAATTGCTGAGTTTTAACTCAATTTGGTTTGAGCTTAGCAACGTGTTTTGAAGCCTGAAAAATGTGAAGATAACTCATTTTTCGACCAAATTTTGTAATTTTTTCATTTACAAATAAAATTTTAGTCAAAAACAATCAAAATCATAAAACAGGTAAACTAACATCCATTTCATTTTATTTTTAAAGTTTTGACCTGATTTTATGAAAAAAAGCATTTTATGTCTTCAGATTATTAATTACTAATTATTATCAATTTCAGGCACATTTTGTAATTCTTTAGCCTGTTACTGCGAAATAGTTCGGACTAAAAAAATGTGTGTTAACCACTCGAAAAAAAAGCAAAAATTGCAATTTCTTTATTTACGATTAATTTTGTTGATTCTTCGGTATAGTTCGAACAAAATCAAAAATCCAATTTTACTAATAATTGATCTACAGAAGAGCGGATATGAGCTGGGTCATCCCTGTATAATCAAGTTACGTGATAAGGGATGTAAATAAACTTTACACAATGTGTTCACAAATGGTTGTTCATCAAGCCATCTATGAAATTTGAACGTAATGTGCCGCTTAATTTAATTGTGAATGCCGTCAAAGTGACAGATCCGTCAAAATATAAGATACAAATGATTTAATTAAAATCGAAACGTCGCTAAATATAAAGTTTATTTACATCCCTGCCCTAAACAACCAACAACAATTTCTTCCGTCAAATTTTTCAAGAGCAAAAATGTCATTTCAAAAGTTACGTGATAAGGATAAATTAATTAAACGTCATGTGAATTAGACACAATCAATTTTATAATTTAAAACTTATAAATGTTGCAAATTCAAAATATTACGGATTTTTATGAAAGCATTGTGTATACCATAGCACTTCGTTAACAAAGGGGGGGAGTGTTAAATATTTATGTAGTATAAAGCACATCAGTAAGTTAATAATTTTTTTTAAACTAAATTTTTATCTCAACAAAACTTAAAGAAAATTAAATACACATTTTTGCATAATTGGACGAACTTTTGAAATGTTTCTTACAAAATTTTAGAAAAATTTGTTGTTGTGAAAAGTCTCTGTACGTTACGATGAATTTTTGGTTAAAAGTTAATCGTATTATAATTTTCGCCTACTTTTATTGAATTTTTTCGAAAAATAAAACGTAATAAACGTTACTAAAAATTTGAAAAACGTAGAATTGATAATTGATAAAATTTTGGTTTGTTTCTTACAAAATTTTGACAGATAATTTCTTTATTGTTTGTAAACTATATCAAAGCATTAAGAAAAATAAAATAAAATAGTTTTACTTGTATACACATTTTATAATTTACTGATTTTTTTCAAATAAGTTTTGTTTTTTATCAAAAGTATGATAAATCGTAAAAAACAAATAAAATAAAGCTTTGGCACGATAGTGCTGAATAAAATGAGTGAAAAGTGGCATTACTTTGAATTACATTTTGTAATTTTCTAGCCAGATTAGCGAAATTAACCGAAAAACCATTAAAAAATATTCATAAACTTCAAAAAAAGACAAAATAATAATATTTTTGTTGTTTTTTGTGATTTTTTTGTTTACTTATAACAAAATTTTGTAAAATTATAATTTAAAAAAAACTGAGTTTAACAACTTTTGTGACAATTTTTTAAAAAATGATGGCGATTTAAATTTCTTAAAAACTAGTTCAATCCAACAAAATTATCAGTCATTTCGATTTAATTTTGTGATTTTTAGATTTTGATCAACTTTTTTAAAATAAAATGAGTATGTAAGAAAATAAATTAAATGGAGTGGAAGAGGCTAACTTTATTCTAATTTTGTGAAATAAATATACAAAGATATAAACAAATTGTACTTTGACCTCTCAAATTGTCGAAACTTGGAGACAAATTTGAAAATTGTTTTATTTGTCTTTTGTACTAATTAATAATTTTCAAAAAAAATTCCGTAATTATCTTAAAGAATGATAAACGAAATCGCGAACTTTCCTCAAAATTAGTTTACGATTTATATGATTTTAAATTTATGCCTAAAAGTTATATGTTTGTTTCATTTAAATTAAGTTCTGATCAGTCAGAGACTTCGTAAATTATGTCTTTTGAAGAATTTTAAAGTTAAAACCGCATTACGATCATAGGATTTATCTTGCGACTTTCGACTAGCTCTTTACATTGCTCTGATTCACCAAAACACAATTAAAGTGCATGCTGTGAACCAGGAAACAGATTTCAAGCAGTTCAAAGTTTTCGCATTAAACGAAAGGCGAAAAAAAGTTATTTATGGTTTTAGAATTGAGTGAGGCAAAAGACAATCAACAAAAAAAAACTAAAGAATGAGATCATGCGATAGCGCACATTTTTCTCCCTCAAAACGATGTGTTCATAAATCTGATAACAACAAGCAACAAACACAATAAGATTGAGTATCCTGATTATAAATATTAAAATATCCTTTTCAGATAAAAGCATCTTCTCAGGCGCTTAGCACAACGACTCACAAATACACTACTTCACCTCTGCGGTCTGACGACCCTTTTGAAAGCATTGTACTTTCACGGAAAAATCCAAGCAATACTACAAGCGACTTTTCCGACAGTTCTTTACGACCAACGTGGGACACAGTTCCACCACCCAAACCGGTTGCTGTCTCTAATTCACTCGGAAAAACTCGGAATTTCATCAAAGTTTCGACAATTACTTCGCATTCAACGGAAAGTGTTACTCAAGGTGAGCGCTTTTGCTGCATTTCCTTTCATGTAAAATACGCCTCTCAAGTGGGTTTTTAACGTCATTTATCATGGAACAAGTGCTCAAGGGAGCTCGGATGACGATAAGTCTGCAAGACTAAAATCAAACACAAAAACAACTCTACTTCACTCTAGCTCTATAGTTTTACTTAGAGCGTTTTTTAAACAATTTCTAAACTGAAATTGAAATTTTCTTTGTTTTTGGACATATTTTATCAATAGTTAGTAATTATTCGTATAATCCTGCTTCTATTATTTTATTATTCATTAATATTGCATTTTTAAGGGTTTATCAAAGTGATAATTTTTCTACATGCTCAAATACTTTCAAATTTTACAAACAAACCAAATTTGCCGTTCTGAATTCAGCTAAATTATTTTCTTGATATTTTTTCAAAAGAGCTGAACTTTGAAAACTCTGAAACATTGGCGCCAATTTATTTGAAATTTTAAAAATAATCATCTACTTTTACTATAATTTTGAATTCGTATTTTGACAAGTTCTTGCATAAAATAATTTATTAGTTTTGACCTAAAAAAGATGAGTTAACATTTTCTTTAATAAAAAACTTTATTTTTGTCACAACAGAACTGGAAGAAAATTAGAGTAATACCTATTTTAGTATAATTGGGTGAATAATTAAAATAATTTTAACTTTGCCTGAAAAGCGTTCTTAATAATGAGAAAAATAAGAAATTTTGGGATTGTGATTACTGATTTTTTTTTAGAAAAATCCATAAAAAACTTGAGAATTTAATTCTAAAACTAACATAATTTTTGGCCATTTGATGATAAAATTGGATTAACAGCTGATTGGAATAATATACTTTTTCTACTTTTTCAATAAAAAGTTTTATTTAAAATATGTTATAAGAAAACTTAAAAAACGCAAGATTCACACAATTTTTGGTATAACTTGGTAAAGTTTTAAATTGCTTTTTAGAGTTAATTCCTTTATTAAATGTAAACCATATCAAAACATTAAAAAAAAGATTTTACGCGACTAATTTAATGACTTTTAAAAACTTTTATTTAACTCACTCTGTTGTGTGTCTGTCTGTTTTCATATTTTCAGAGCTAAATTTGAAAGGGTTCCAGTTGTCATAATGATTTGAAATTTTGTACACTTAATCTGCAAGACAATGCAATTCTATATAGTTAATTTACTCGCTAAAGGAGTTAAATGGGGCTTTAAAATTTTAGAGGTTATGTTTACAAAGGTGTTCTCTATTTGTACATACCGTAAGTTATACCGACATAGACGATATGTTGGTCAATTGCACGTAATCGTAGATGCACAGTGCACAGTTTACTCACTTAATATAAAAATATTCAATTTCTAAATATTTGTTGTAAACAAATGTCGCTTATTAATAAAAGTATTAAGTTACGAGTGCTCATTATTTTTAAAAAATTATACAAATATTTTTAAAAATTCTATAAAACTCTCCGAACTTACGGTTATCGAATTCAAAAAAATTATTCACTATTCGCACAGTGTACAAGAATTTTGATGTTTTAAATAAAAAAGTTGAGTAAAAATGTTTGGTTAGCATTTAAATTTTTTAAGTCGGCGCCAGTTTTTCATAGTTTCGTAAATTCAATTATTTTGAAAATAATTTAGTTGAACTCCGAATGATTAACTTGGGTTGTGTTCAAAATTATAAAGCTATAGCTACATAAAAAGATAAATCTCTTTTAATATTGTGCCTAAATTTAGTGCTTGAGACTGATAACTTTGCAAGTTGCTCTTCATAATTTTTTAACATTAGAGTAAATTTACCAACAACAAAGTTGTAATTGAAATCGCTTTTGTCGCTAAATACTTCTAATTTATTTGTTGAAATCAAGGATTTAGAAAAATTCTTACTGATTTATTTTCTCTTTTCATAAATTGTGAAGATCCAGTTTTTTCTATTACTTTCGATTTTTTGTTAATTATAGTGTCGAATTAATTATATCTCTAGAGATACAAACATAGCTAGAATTATTTTTAGAAATCTTTACGAAGTACGGTCGTTTGATTTTTTATTTCTAACTAATTTATTGTGGAGTTTCTTTAGAGTTAGAGCTTATCTCTTATAATTTTTGACGTTTGTCCATTTTTTCGTTTAAATTTCATTCAGTTGAATTATTCAAAAAATATCACAGCTCTTAAACATTTGAAATAAGTGATTTTTTTGACCACATGCTCGATGAAAATTAAAAAGTAAAATCTTTTTTTGTAATTGTTTTTAAACCTATAAGAGAAAGTTATAGCACATCTTGATAAAAGTCACCAAAATTTCGATAAAAAAATAGGGTCGTTCCATTGGTTCTAAATTGTGATGTTTTAAATAAACACTTGCTAATAAAAATTGAATCGTTTGCAGTAAGAGAATATTTTTTTTGCATTCGATAACCGAACGTTTAGAGAGTTTTTTTTAATTATTGAAATTGTAAACTGTCAAAATTCAGGGTTAGTATGATTTTTTCAAAATGGTTATCAAAAATTTGTTATTGGAACGGTTCTATTTTCTTAACATCAATCGAAAGAATATCGATATTTATAGTGATTTTATCAAAACGGTGTACCTATCTTTTGCAGATTAAAAAAAATACAAAAACGGTATTATTTCGTAATTTTCATAGTTAATCAAGTAGACCTTGCAAAATGTCAAAATTGTCAAACATTAATATTTTATTTAGTTTTTAAAAAGAGCAAAATAATTTTAGAACGTACACTTTAACTTCCCGTTTGCAGTGCCATTTAATTTATTTCGATATCTTTGACAGTGCAAGAACAATCGAGCACGTCCATATCAATGACTCACCCTGTATACAAAATCTTAAAGCTCTAGCTATTCAGAAGTAAAATTACCGTTGTGGGCGCCACTGAGCTAGGTCGAAAACAGTAACCATAAATGGCGGGAAAATGTTTATTCGGATATTTTGAGCGTTGTACGAATTTTGGGGTTTCGCAATTATTGCATTGCCTATGCGGAATGATTATTGCATCTTTGATGCAAGAAACTTATGTTGACAAATGAGAGATGACGAGGAAAACACGAATAACGAATGACTGTTTGGTTCACTTTCTTTATTGGAAAATTATTACAAAGACATTGAAAAGCCTACCTTTTGGCATAGTTTACGTTTAAGTGTATTAGCAGTTGTTAATCTTAATTGTAGTTTTGTTGATTTATCGAAGTATTTCATGATTTTATCAGTGGAAAAATTCTAACCTAAAATTCACAAATTTCACTAATTTATTGGTTTCTTGAGCCCAACTTTGTACTCGCTGTGATCCATTACTTATATTCTTTAATTAGACAACTGTTTGATAACACTTTGTAATGAAAATTTAACTATTTTTCACTTTTCATCAATAAACACTTTATACCACGAAAAACAGCAGAACCAAAGTCAAAGCTAGTATTTACCACCACGTACTTTTAAAGTGATTCTCTCTAATGTAAGCAATTAACACTATACACGCAAAATTGTTAAACAATTTATTAGATGTCAATTAAATGTGGAATTACGAAAATTTCGTTACTGTTTTCGACATAGTTCAAAAGTCATCACCAGAGGGCGTCTAGTTAATTTTATTTCCGAATATTAGAAGTTAAAAAGTTTCTAATATTTTGTATTCAATACAAACTCACACAAATGAAACAAGTTTTTTATATGAAACTATATTTCCGTCCAATTTCTCTATCCTAAAGCCCACTAAAACAAAATCCAGCAATTTTTCAGGCGCAATTTTAAATCGGTTTGCTTATAATCGTGTAGCGTCTTGCTTACGCTTTTAAAATTCAAATTAAGTAATTTTATATTTCCATATTCGTATAAACTTTTCTCAATTTCCAGCTACAATAAAAGAAGCGAAAACCTTCGGTGTGTTAAAATACGCCAACGGATCTCGTCGTAACTCCATGACAGACTTGAAACAGCATTTTTTAAGCACCGAAGCCAATCTCGTTGATCTCATAACCGGCGAGATAAAATCAGTGTTCGATAATTTAACTTCAAGTGATAGTGTTAGTAAAGTGATCCAACAGGAAATTCCGTGGCCTGTGAAGAAGGAGGCGGTTGTTGAGGGTGATTTGGTGTTGGGTGGGTTAATGATGGTGCATGAGAGGGAGGACACCATCACGTGCGGACCCGTGATGCCACAGGGTGGTATACAAGCCCTGGAAGCGATGCTTTACACCCTTGATAGGTTGAATTTTGGATCCGAGGCGATTCTGCCTAATATTACGTTGGGAGCGCATATTTTGGATGACTGCGATAAAGACACGTATGGCTTGGAAATGGCTGTGGACTTTATAAAAGGTAGGAATGCGAATAAATGTGTAATAACTAGAGACTGGATTTTACGACACTTTTCTTACTCGCAAGTTTTAAGGACTTTTCTTAAAACTAGAAATAAATGTGTTTTGTTAAAAATGGACACCATTTTATATTTCCTACATTCCAAAAATGATTGTATATTAAATGAGTTTTAAATATCCTACCGGTGTGTAACTTTTAATTAATTTAAAACAACATAATTTTTGGAATAGTTTTTTAGTATTTAGTTTAAAATCATTAAATCAAATTTTTCAGTTTTGTTGTAATTTATAAGTTTCAGTTTTTTAGTTTCTTAATTTTCCTATAGTATATCATATTTTTAATTTTTTTAATTTTTTGTCTTTCGTGGTCTTATTATTTTATTTTGTTAATGTTTTTACTTTACAGTTTCATAGTTTCTTAATTCTCTTCACTTCTTCAGTCACTTAGATCTACAGAATTTTAATCTGACTGTTTTTTAGTTTTCTTAGATTTCAGTTTTTAAGTTTTTTAGCTTTTCATTCTCTTAATTTATTGTTTTTTAATTCAAATTCAAATCTTTTAATTTATTAGTGTTTTTCTTTTTCGGTTTTATAGTTTTTTCAGTTTTCTGGCGCTTAGTTCTTCAGAATTTTAGTCTCACTATTTTTTAATTATTTGTATTTCTAGTTTCCCAGCGTTAAAGTTGATTTTTTCAGTGCTTGAACTTTTACTTTTTGAAAGAATGCTTACCCCAATTCTATACAATCAGCCTTGATTTTGAAATAAAAAAATAATGTACGTAGAAGTGTCAAAATTGCGCAAATTGTTAATTTTAATTTCAAAATCTTATTTATTTTAATTAATAACATATAATAATAATAATAATAATAATAATAATAATAATGATAATAATAATAATGATATTTAATGATAAACTGACAGTGCAGATTGTAATTAGTTGTGTCACTGTCCTACTTTTCTAGGATTCTTAGTTTTTGTGTAATAAATTTAAGTGTTTTTACCAAAAAACCATTTTATTTGCATTTAACGCGAAATAACGTTTTGTGAAAAAGACCGGTTCTGAAACCAGCTCACTGGTGTTTTATTTGTCCTAAGAATGATTAACTGACCAATAAAAACGTAGAAATTACTTATTTGTATATCTACTAATCCGTCGGTCAAAAAACAGTTATAGTCTTAGCTTTACCAATAAATTCAATGTTAAATATGTATCTTCTCGTGTTATTTGTTTTTGTATTATTTTTGCTTTTATATTGTTATTTAAAATTACTTTGTTTGTGCTAAAATTACATTTTGTACATGTAATTATCTACTATAGACATTTTTGTGTGTTGGAAATAAATTTACTATTATTATTACTATTATTATCTGGTACATAAAAAATATCAAGATTGAAGCGTTTGTCATTGGATCTCGAAGGCATATTGCACTCCCAACTGTAAAGCAGAGCAATAAGGCGTTTAAAACTGACCAAAAAATTGTTTGATAATTTTGTAAAAATCAGCCAAACCATCTGGAATTATTTTGCTGCTTTCTAAGAATCTTTCGAGTTTTCTATTAGACTTGGGTTCCAAAATCGTGGATAAATTGTGAATCAATTTGTTTTTGAAGAAGATTGATTCTCTCCATTACTTTGTGTTTTTACTCAAACATTTCGCAACTTTTCAACAAAAATCACAAAAATAAAAAAATACCAAATTAGGTCAAAAATCATTATAACTTTTTAGTTATTAACTTGGGTACTTGAATTTTAATAGTTATGTTTTTATTTAGTCAATTTAATGATCTTTGAGAAATACAGTTTTTTAATTTCACTCACAGTTTTATTCTCAGTATTTCAGCTTTTTATTTTTTTAATTTTTTATATTTCATACTCATTTCCTAAGTTTTTTACTTTTTTGTTGTTTCACTTTCTTATAATTTCAGTTTTCTAATTTTTTTATGTTCTTACTTTGCTATTCTATATTTGTTTTATCTATCACTTTGTTTTTGGTTTTTGTAATGTTACAAAATGAAAAAAATTTTCAGTTTTTTAATTTCATAGTTTCTTAATGTTTTATTCACAGTTTTATTCTCAGTAGTTCAGCTTTTTATTGTTTTAATTTCTCGTATTTCATACTTATTTTCTAAATTTTTTACTTTTTTGTTGTTTCACTTTCTTATAATTTCAGTTCTTCAACTTCTTAATGTTCTTACGTTGCAGTTCTATATTTTTTTTAATTTATTACTTTGTTTTTAGTTTTTGGAATGATAAAAAATGAAAAAAGGGAGTAAGGTCAATCTTAGCAAAAAATCAACTAATATTGCAAGGTAATCTGTGTCAATAAACACCACTTAAAAGTCGCCAGTAACACAAAATTTGTATAAATAAAAAATTTAACACTGTGTACTTTTCATTTTGGTTCTATTTTTGTCTTTCAATAATAATTTTCTTTCTTCCAAATTGTGTTGTTTCCTTTTATTTTATAAGTTCTCTCCAGTGCTGAATAAAATAATTCGATCAAAATCAATAATATGATTTTCTTCCAATAAAGTAAGATATTTTTTGTTTTATTTGTTACACTCGTTTTTTACGTACACCTTTTTTACGTTTTAGTGGAACTTTTTATGTTACTAAACTTAAAATAATAATTTTTGGAAAAATTCTTGAAATTTTTCAATAAAATATTTAAATTAATCAAGAAGCCTTATGACAAAACTGAGTTCCGTTATTCCAAAAAATACATTTTCGAACAAATGAGAACACAGTTACCCTTATTTTAACTGAAGGAGTTAGAAAATAGCAATTTGACAGTTCTGTTAAGCGGTGTCACAACTGAGCACTGTTTAGTTTTTTTGTTGTAAACAAAACATATTATAGTTCGTGTTTTTTGTGTGGAATTTATTGTAATACATAAGAATTGTTTGTATTTTTCCTGTAGTAGAAATTAATTAAAAATGTATCTTAAATTACCAGATTTTAATACCTAATTTATGTTTTTGTTCAACTTTTTTGAAACCTAAATAAGATTTTTAAATTCCTAAAAATCCGGTCTCTAGTAATAACATAAAATGTTGCTTTACGTTCGATAGAAATTTTCCTTACACAACTCATGTTACATGCCGTCTGCAAGCGTTAAGACTTTCACAAAGCGATTTGTTTCGTTAATATCTCTCTCTCACGTTTTACGTTACACGCAATGTACGACCTCAGGGAATTGCAAATTTGATCCGTCTAGCTTTCAACGAAAAACGATTCAAATATTACGGCACTGTGGTTTTTCACTGAGTACATCAAGAGCCACTCAAATGTTAGAAATATACAGATATTTGATTGATGATGATATATCATCTAGGAATGTTTCCTCAACTTGAACAGCTTATTGTAAATCAAAAGGAAAAATCATTATTTAGGAAATATACAAGAAATCTACAAAGCTGGCGGTAATTGTTACTTCCTAATAATTATTATTTATTGCTATCCTGTTTCTATTCGTGTTATTATTTCTATTCCTACTCTAAAGTCAAAAATAATGTTCAATTTGCCGTTTTATTATTATTATTATTAAAATTAAAAAAAAATAAACAGAGTAACCCAAACTTGATTGAAAAAAAAGTTTTTAGACTAAAAAATTTTGTAAAAAAAGCCATTAAATCAATGAGTATTAGTGCAACAATACCTAGTGATTTTATTTTGATAGATCACTAAGTTTTGTTAGAAATTATTATTTTGGCTTTTTTGTGTGTTTTACCCAACTTGTGAGTTATGTAAAAATTATATAGATTTTATTTTCTTGCAATTACTTTCTTACAAATCACTTTCTCGGGTGATTTTTCGAGTAAAATAGGCAATTTTCTCTTGAATGTTTTTAAGAAATCTATAAATAGTTCAAAAACAGTTTTATTTTAAAACATTACCTTTGCATTTTTGCCTTTATCGTGCGTTATAACTTTATAAGTCATAACATAATTAACACATGTGTGAGTTAAAAGCACACAATTATTTCAAAAAATAATGAAAATGATAACTAAAAACAAAATATATTAAATTAATGTTAAATTTACCATTTACGGTGTTTAAACATGATTTTAAAGTAAAAACTAAAATAAAAAAAAGTCATTAAAAGAACTGATTGAAAATGATGTTTCCAAACAAAATTCTTAATTTCAGTTTAAAATTTTGCTAGCACAGACTAAAAAATTACAGAACTAAGACAATAACTACACAAATTACACATTTTTTTCGAGTTTTCGAGCGTTTTACAGTCAGAAACGTTCGTTTAAAACCATGCGAAAATAACAAGATTAAGCAAAAGATATATTTTTAATTTTTTGATAATTAATTAAACTTTTTTTCGAAAATTGCCCAAAAAATAAAATAAGATCGACATTGATGTTATTTTGTTTATGTCATTCGATTTGAATTGTTTTTTAATGTAAATTTTGTTAACGAATTACACAAAAAACATAAAATGAGGTAGGAACATGTCTTTTCCAAAGTGTAAGCACATGTGTAGTTTTGGGTAAAATTTTGCAAGGTTATGGTAAAAGGTCACCAAAATAGTAGAAATATAATTGATAAATCATTAAAAAAATAGGAACTTTTATTTAAATTTCAAATTCTGTTGAACCGTTTGTTTTTTTACCTTTTTTGCTTGTTGTAATGTTTGTGAGTAAAAAACATAAATTCAAAATTTTGAAAAAAAATTGTCGAAAATGTAGACATTTAGGACAAAAATTATGTTAAATTTGCTTTTTTACGACGATTAATGTTAGAATAAAAACAAAGGCATTTTAACAGTATTTTTAAAGAAACCAAAAATTAGTCGAAAATGTTTGAGATTTTGCTAAATCACTAAATAAAGAATTATATTTGCATAGTTTTTGATATTTTTGAAGCAAATTATTTATTATTAATGATTTCTTAAAAATATGCAAAAATTACAATAATAAGCTATTCATGTCGTTACTTTTGTTTTTTAAAATTCTTATTTAGGGATTTTTTTTTAATTTTGCAAAAATTGGCCAAAAAACACGATACTAGATCGATATTGATGTTATCACAAACGTTATTTCAACAGTTTTACTGGTTGTTATTTGATTATTAATCAGAACTCAGTAAACAAATAAGTCGAAAAAACGTAAAATTTGATCGAAAATTGTCCCATCATCAAAAGGGTTAAGAACTTATGTTTAAATTGTTTTGGTGACTTTTTTTGAGCGTTTTAGCGATTTTTTCTCGAAAGTTTGTTAAAAATTAAGCCTCAACCTCAAAATCAATAAATTATTAAAAATGTTGTAGTTTTCACTTCTTCTTGTTTTAACACGTTCGTTTGCTCGCAAATTTTTTGTAAAAATAGGCCGAAAATTATCAGATCAAACGAAAAATTATGTGCACTTTCAAGTACCTAAGCACATGAAAAAAAAACGTTTTGACGAAAATTGTTTTAAATTAAATTATTAATTTTTGTTTAAAGTTTTGCTAAAACAGACCTACTCGTAATAATGATCTAATCAATTATATGTTTCATATTGTTTTGGTTTTTTTTAAGCCAGAAACGCAATCATTTTGCAAGTTTTTGTTAAAAACAAGTCAAAAATGGCAAGATTATGCTATACATGTATTCAGTTTTGGCTTTTTTAAGTGTTGAAGCAAGTTTTTAAAAAAAACACTTTTTTTGGAAAATTTTATTAACAGTGTGTCCAGTTTTGACTAGGTTTAATATTGTTTTGTTTATTTTATTCGATATATTAGAAATTTGTTTTTATTTTAAGATCATTCAAAAAATGATTATATACACCACACAATAAAGAAAAAAAAAGAAAAAACAAAAAAAAAATGCATGGTAAGAAAAATTAAAAAAAAATAATCTGATAAGTCAAATTGGAATTTATTTTTTGCTATAAATTTATTATTATTATTTTAGAAATTTTATTATTACTTAATACATAAATGAATTTTACTCATGACGAAATAATACTAAAATAAATAAAAAAATATTTAATTTGCTATACAAACCACATATCGTTAGAAAGCTTATAAAAAATGTTATCGATACGTTTAAAAAAATACATTGTTCTATTTGAAAAAAATGAGTTATTTAATTTTTTACGTTTTGGCACACCCAGTACATTACCTGCGTCATTCATGAAAAAGTCGACCATTTGCTAAAACTGCAAAGCATCCTGAGTTTTTCGGTTGCAAATTTATCGGAAAATATTCATTGGCCACATTGTAGTCATTTTTGAAAAATTGATCTTTTTTATAACAAAGATTGTTTTTTTTTGCCTAAAATCTAATTATACAAAAATATATAGGATGTTTTATCAAAAATATGTAACTTTAGTTCACCACCCTGTATACAACTCCTAAAAACAATATTTTAGTTTGTAGATTTTAAGTCGATCTATCGGATAATAAAAACGGAATGGCAATATTTCAAGTAATACAAAATTTATAGAGCGATTACGCACCCTGTATGTAAGCCTACCAGTCGGTGCTAAATTTAATTGAATTCAATAAATAAAATCAATGTTAATTCAAAACTAACTTTCTCTGTAACGCGTCCTTTCCTGTCTTGCGATAAATTTCTGATTTTAGCAAAACTATAATCGTTAAAAATGTAAAATAAAAGAGAAGAGCTTAACAAGAAGTTGCATTTGCATCATTGTATTCGTAGAATAAAGCACTAGAAATCTTTAATGAAATCTATTATAGCTTTGTAATTGTTTTCCTCGTTTCTAGTTATTAATGCTCGAGATAGGAGAGTATCTACTTACATTTGGTCGTTTGTCAATCGGACACGATCAGTTGTATTCGTTCCAGAAGTTTACGATTTATATCTTTTCTTTGTCGGAATAAAAGGAATGGGAATTTCCCTAGAATGTGTTAAACTTCTGGCATTGAAAAGTCTAAAGTGACAGATTAAGCTTTAACCGTAATTTGAACATATTTATCATCGTGGCTTCGTTTCAAAATATAGAAATGAAATTTTTCTGGCTAAGCTTGCAGCTTTTAAATCAATTTTAAAAGCTTTGTCTCAGGTCGATGAAATATTGAAGCGATTGATTGAAAATTAAAAACTGATGCTCTTTGTGTGAAAGTTTCAAGTCGTCCAACATTAAAGGATGTGTGTTTCCGAAAGGCTTTGTTCCGCACCTAACTTAGTTTATAAATTTATAACAAGTTTCTGTAATGACTAGGTCGAACAATAAATAACCAAGTTTACATGTAGACACTTATTTTGCACCAAATCTACGCGTTTCCTGAAAAATGAAACAAACCGAACTCGGTGAACTTTTTAATTGAATATTTGATGTATTAAGTAGTAATAAAGCTTAAAGAAATTTTCAAACAAGTTTTTGAAAAAAAAAGTTTCTACATCATATTTTACACAGCCGCTGATGGAATAATAAATCATTTTGAAAGTTTTATAAAATCAGATTGACTTGGTATATTGGAGTGATAGAAAGTTTAAAATTTAACTTTCCCTTCGGCATACAAGTGGTTTCTCGGAATGCCTCCCTTAGGAGTAACAGATTAAAGTTGGGATACTTTCCAGTAGTTTTTATAAACTGGCCCAGACTAAATAATTGGCAAAAAAACAAATATTTTTCATTTACGCAAAAATATCATTTCTAATTTGTAATGAAAACGTTGTTTTCGTTTCGTCAAAATTTTATTCGTTTTATCGCACTATCTTTGACTTAAATTTAACAGCTGTCACTAAAATTTACTGTGAATTAAATTAAAGAAAATCGTTAATATTCAGTTATTGGTGATTCAAAAGTGATAACGTTTAATATGTAAAATGTAATTTTTGTACTTTTAAGTACTTTTTATAAATTGTCTTCAAGAATGATGGTCGCCATCAGCCATAATAATTATACCTCAACAAATATTAGCTAAGTAGCACGAATAAGCACCGCAGAATTTGTACAATAAATCTGCTTTCTGAAAATAACTTTGCCACCAAAGAAGTTGTTTTAGTTAATGACTGATGAATGATTACATTATTTAAAAATCATACCATATTTTTCAGAACGATTAAATATTTAGTGAGTTTTGACAATTTTTTGAGAAAAAATCAAGTTTTTTTAGAACAATCTCGGCAAAACTGACTCCAAGACAAGTCAAGTCAGATCATATTAATATAAATTAAATATTAGTAGTATTAACATTAAAGTTGCCTTTGGTGTTTTTTTAGTACAACCTTGACAAAACTGACTGCAAAACACACAAATTTCATATACAATGGTGTTTTAAAAAATAATGTTTAGTTTTTGTGTGAGATTTTGCTCAAAATAATCAAAAAAATCACTAAATTAAACAATAATTACTCAATTTTTTGTCTTTTTTGAGCGAATCTTGACCAGAAATTACGATCTTTACATCAAATTTTAAGTTACTTAGTCTGCTTTATTTGATTTATTTGGTTTATGATTGCAATTTCTTAAAAAAAGTTTTGTATTATCAGGCCCTATAAATTACCTATAAATTACCCTATAAATTAAAATTTGAATAAATTGCTAAATTATATTATTTTTGCTTTTTCAGTTGCTTTAACACGTTTGCAAATTAAAAACACAATTATTATTTCTCAAATATTTAATAAAAATAGCTAAAAGCTTAGCTTCCCCCAATGTTTAAGAGAGTTTTTGAAGTATAAAAATCAATTTTTTTTAACAATGTCGCCAAAGAATAAAAAAAAATCGATCACAAAAGGTGTTATTAAACACCACTTTTAGTATTAGTTAAATTAAATTTAAAGTTTGCTTTATTTGATTTTAATTGGTTTTTGATCGCAGTTTTCTAAAAAATCCTATAAAAAGTGATATTTTGCATGATCAGGTCAAAAAATTACCAAAGAGAATCAAAAATGAGCTGGAATATAATGAATTTGTTTTGAACTATCACTAAATTCTGTTGAAAATTACAAATTCGTTAGTTAGAAACGCAATTACATTTTGAAAATTGACAATCAATCAGTCTAAAATTTTTTAGAAATGCAATTTTTGTCCAAAAATTACAAAATTAGATAAAGTTTGATGTTGTGATGTTCCTTTGTCTAATTCATTTGATTTTAGTAGGTTTTTAAGCAAAATTCCTTTAAAAGCTAAAAGCATAAAAGGTTAAATTTTGTAAGATTAGGTGAAAAAATTACTACAAAGTTTCAAAAATGGCAATTTTTTTTGAGAAAAAATCAATGAGCTGAAAAATACTGATTTTGTTTTGAAAAATCGTAATTTTTTTTTTGAAAACTATGTTATTTTTGCTTTTTCGATTGTTAGAACTTTTACCGTTTTCGAGTTAAAAAAAATTATCTAATTCTCACATTTGTAGTTAAGATAATGCGCCAAAAATGTAGCTAAAAATTTACCTCTAATGTTCAGGACAGTTTTTGAAGTAAAACCCAAGAATTTTTTATCAATATCGTCAAAGAAACAAAAAAAATTGGTCGAAACTGACGTTTGTAATCAATATCTTTAGCTTTTGTATAAGATTTTGTTAAAAAAAAATCTCAATAATCAATGAATTAAATCAGTAATTACATATTTTTCGTCTTTTCTAAAGATTTTTTTATGAGATCTTTTTTATAAAACTGATCTTATTTTACTCGAATTTTGTTGGTTTTTGATTGAAATTTTGTTAAAAATAAATTGAAAAAACATAAAATTTGGTAGAAAATTGTATTATTTATTTATTGTCAAAGCTGATTTTAAAACTATCAGTTTTATGAGACATTTTTCAAAACTAGTAGACTTAAACAAACAATTGATTTTGTCCTCTTCGAGCGTTTTAACATTTTTTTCTCAAGATTTTATAAAAAATAAGCCAAAAAAACAACGAAGTAGTTCAAAAATAGTAAACTAAATTTTGTTGAAAATTACATTATTTGTGATTTTTTCTTGTATTTTAACACATTCGTTAGTTAGAAGTGCCATTATATTTTAAAAGTGTTCTTAAAGTTAAGACTAAAATGTATCAAATTAAGCTAACAATGACGTCACCAAATGAGTTCTCACATTATTTTATTTACTTGTTAATTTATTAAGAATTGGAAACAGAACTATCATTCTTAGAACAAATGCAAGTAGTTGATAATAAATTGAATTGGTGAAACCCTAAAACTCTTGATTCTAAATTAAAATTTTAATTTCACCTTTCAGCTTTCACGAGCGCACTGAACTTGAAAATTTCAGTATCTTTTCAGGACGTTAAGCCTGGTATAAAAATAAATATTCTAATGAATATCTGCTAAAGACTTGCTCCGAAACGTTTTCCTTTCATTCAGCTGTCTGAAAATAATTTTCCGAATTAAAAGCAACCGTTATTGTAATTATTGTGCTTAAATCAGCAGCTCAGCAACTTTGCCAAAAACCCATACACAATTCAGTGTTTTCGTCCAACGTTAAATAACGGTTTTGAGGCGATATTAACGACTCGTAAACTTAGTTTATGTACAATCATAAAAGCCAATTCTCATATTTCTTAGATTCGCTTTGAAAGTGTAGCGGAACGTGTAATTCGTTTTGCACTCCATATACTAAGAGGATAATTTATATGACGGTATACTGGAAATAAATCGACTTAATGGGATTGTGTAGCGCAACCTTTCTGGCCAGATAAGGTCGCAAGTTTTTCTTATTTTTGCCAAACAAATTGGGCAGCTAATGATTTGGATCATATTCTTGGAAGTTTAGGGAGAACTATAAATTAGGAGGCGAAACGAATTAAAAAATCGTACCAAAATTAAATTAACTGAAATTCAACCAATTCACTAATTACTTCGAAAAAATGGACAAATGTTGAGCTTTGCATTTTTAACAGGTGAGTAAAACTGCTTAAAATATTCACAACAACCATGTGAAAAAATATATAATTTTAAAATTTGCATTTTGTCTCATATTTTTCAAAACGCTGCAAATACCGTTAAAGATACTTGAAAAATGCTGGGAAAAAATTGTAGAGAATTAAAGCTTCTACAAAAAAGTTTGCGAGGCCATGTTTCTAGTGTCAATGGTTTAGGCCTTAATGACGCTGAAGCGACGGATTCGTGTCATTTTTCCGGTGGTCTTGAAACGAAAAATTAATTTAAACCAAAACCGTTAGAAATAGAAATATGGTGTCACGGACTTTTTTGTAGGAAATTAAATTCTCTACAACTTTGTTCCTTACACTTTTTTTGTATCTTCAAGCGTATTCGCAGCATTTTCATAAATTTGGAACATAGTTGAGCTTTCATGAGCTTTAAACTCGGGGCGCCACCTATCCGACTGTAGCGCAACTTTACAGCTGAGCTTTGAACCAAAACTCCAATAATTCGTGCACTCTTGACGAGATGGCTGCGTGAGGGTGAATTTCAATTTTACTGAAAAATCAATGATAATTTTTTATTACAGTCATCGTTTAATAAACTACATAAATAAATAATGGAAAGATGAGATCAGATTGTTTTATTGATTGTTTGGAAGCGAAAACAAGTTTTTTAACATGTTTTTTCTCAGACTTTAAATAGTGACACCGCCCATACAATTAACAATTTAATTAAAATACAATAACGAAAACAAAAAGATTTTTTTCCAATTATGTGAAATAAAAATTGGTAAAAAAGTTTCTTGTCTTTTGCACTTTATCCCCTAGTGAGTTCACAACTCTCCTGTAGCTGTCATCTTCTGAGACACCAAATTGACTACTTTACATAACTAAGCAAAGTGGCAGAAATTTTACCAATAATATTGTTGTTTGAATTCTCTCAAGAAAACTCGCTATTGCAGAAAATGCGAAAAAATGGTAGAATTGTAGTTTTCGCTTAATTAATTAAAAATCATTTCGTAATTAGGTTTGAGTGGTCTGAATGTGAAAACTTTAACAATGAACACCTTTTTCCAACTGAATAAAATTGAAAAGAATAAAGTATTAAAAAAGTGGACGATTTAATGAAACCTCAGAAATGAACTCTCCTTCAATTGCAAGTAAGAAAAGAAATTTAAAACATTCCATTCAGCAAAATCCGCTAAAACACTCATTTCCATATTGTTAATTTCCGCATTGCGCTGTTTCGCACTTAATCTTAGATGCCAGATACATAATTTCAAGTTTTTTGCTTTTATTGTAAGAGCACTTTACTCAAAAACGTATTATGTACTCGTATTATACGGAGGTAAAGCCACCCTTCTCATATCAATTAAACTAACAATTACAACTTATAATCACTACTTCACTACCCTTTATGTTAAAAGCTAAAACATTGAGAGACCGAAATGTTAAGAAACTTAGTAACTGAAAAGCTGAGAGAATAAAAAGCTGAAAAATTAAATTAGAGGTCAAGAAAATAAAACTTTTTCTATTGTCGTCAAACTGACTGAAAAAGCTGAAATACTGAGTACTTACTAATTCAAGAATGCTGAGTTTAAAAAACTATAAAACTAATAACTTGGATTAAACTGTATAACAGTGAACCTACGAGAAAATAAAGCATCAAGACTGAATAATTAAAAATGTGAAAGTAAATAATTGAAAAATTAGGAAACTAAGACACTAGAAAACAGACACTATGAGACTTTAATAATAATAAACTGCAAAACAAAAATGCTGTAAAACTA
Organism: Tribolium castaneum; assembly: GCF_031307605.1. Lineage (NCBI taxonomy): Eukaryota > Metazoa > Arthropoda > Insecta > Coleoptera > Tenebrionidae > Tribolium > Tribolium castaneum. Next base: position 725,524 of record NC_087395.1, on the reverse strand, counting down.
AGAAAAAAACTAAAAAATTAAAATGTGCGTATGGAACTGGATACTGACAAAAATCGTAAACTTAAAACACAAAGAGACTGAAAAGTTGAGAAATTAGTAAGTGAAAATTTGAACTGAGGAACTGAAACAAAACAATTAGAAAACTGACATATAAGAATGGAAAGTTAAAAAGCTAAGTAGGTGAAAGGCTGAGAATCTTAACAACCATATAAAAATTATTAAAAAAGTGTCTTGAAAAACTTTAAAAAAAAACTGAGATACTGTGTAACAAACAAACTAAGATGCAGTAGAATTGAAACACTCAAAAACTACAAAAACTATAGAACTGAAAATTTTAAACACTAATAAGTTGAAAAACTCAGAGACTGAAACTGAGAGGGAATTAAAAACTGAAATACAGAAAACTTTAAGAAATTTAGAAATTAAATGAAAGAGGAAAAATTTTACAACTAACAAGTTAAGAAAATAATAAATTGAAAAACGAAGAAACCGAGAAACTAAAACTATAAATAACCTTTATAAACATTCATCAATAATGTGTCTTCTTTGTTGTCTGTGAGATCTATTGAACTAGTGACTGAGAAATTAAGCAAAAGATAAACTTAGAAACTGAAAAATTGAAAAACTAAGACTATAAGAAAATAAGAAAATGATGTTTCCAGAACCTAAGAGTGACTATGACTGTAAGATTGTGAAACTAAAAAACAATGGAATAAATAAGTGACTACACTAATAAACTAAAAAATTTAAATTTAAATATTAGTTAATGTACAGATAGGTTGAAAAATTAAGAAAGTCATAATGTAATAATCTGAAATACTGAAGAAACTAACTGAAAACTGAAATTCGTAATAACTTTAAATAGTTTTTTCACTGATGTGTGTTAAATTTTTGTTTTTTACAACTAGTAGCCTATTATTTTCTCTTAAATTAAAAAAAATCATGAAAATAAAATTCTCTTCATTGATAACAAAATTAGCGTTCTAAATACTAACTGCAACAATTATGTTTCAGTAAAACATAGCAAGAAAAGCAAACACTGATGAATTATAAATTTTATGAAGTGTTGTTTTTTTCTTAAATTTTTTCTAAGACGATTATTTTGATACTGAAATATCTTTGTCAGGACTACGGATATCTAAAGGTTAGGATATGAAACTACGTACAAATAAAACGCGCCTGTTCTGAATAGTTCTGGTAATGCCACCAGAGAGCGCAGTTGCTCCATTATCGAATAAGTTTTTATAAAAAATGGCTGTATTTAAATAACGGTTAGAACATAGCAAACAAAAAAATACAGTTCGACAATGCACAATAAATTTCTATTAGTAAAACTTAAACATATTGCAAAAATTTTATCGTAATCTAAATTAAAAAAAATATCAAACTTTTACCAAATTGTACAATACCCCATATTTTTCAAAACGCTGCGAATCTGGTTACAGATAAAGGAAAAATGTTAGAAAGAAAGTTGTAGAGAATTAAATTTTCTATAACAAAATGTGTAAGGTTATATCTATATATTTGACCACTTAGGCCCCAAAGTCGTTCAAATATGCTTAGACGATATTTTGCCGTTGGTCAAGTATTGGAAATTTGATTTACACCTAAACCGTTGAAGATAGAAATATGGTGTGGCGGATTTTTTTGTAGGAAATTTAATTCTCTACAACTTTGGTTTTTACACTTTTTTTTGTATTCTTAACCGTATTGCCAGCGTTTTGATAATATGCGACGATGCGCAAAAATGATCGCTTAGAATTTTCAATTTGCGTTCCACCTTATATTTTTGCGAACGCTGCGAATACGGTTGAAGGTACAAAAAAAATGTAATGAACAAAGTTGTAGAGAATTAAATTTTCTACAAGAAAATCTGCGACGCTATATTTCTATCTTAATGGTTTAGGTATAATTTAACTTTTTGATACTTGACCACCGGTGAAATGAAACAAATCCGTCACTTCAGCGTCTTTGAAAGTCTTTGGGGCCTAAGTGGTTGAACATAGGGATATGGTCTTGCTAACTGTTTTAAAGAAAATTTAATTCTCTACAAATTTTATCCTAACATTTTTCTTATATTTTTAACCGTATTCGCAGCGTTTTGAACTGCAAATTTTAAATTATAAATATTTTTTTCTCATGTTGAACACACGTGTGAATAATACAGGATTTAACATTTTTACATTTTTTTCAAGTTATTACTGAAATGGTTTAACTTAAATTAATTTCAAACCATTTAGCACGGAGATGGTTTAATGCTTGAGACGTCCTCATATTTACTTTGCAGTACTATTTTTCTGCGTTTCGTCTCCTAACTTATAGCCCTCCATGGTTAAGAAATTATTGTTTCGTTAAAATGTTGGCTAATTAAAATTAATATGAAATTCCAATTCCTTCCATATTTTTTAATATCTGACTTTGTCACGAACAGTCTCGGGATGCTAAATCATACATTAAATCTCCCAGTGAATAAAAAGCAGAACATAAAGAAACTTGAAAGAGCGTTCTGTTGTAGTAGAGGAAGGAAATCAATATTATTTATCACCAATAACGTTGAATTGTTTGCTCCTTGAAAATAGAGCTTGAAAAGAAAGCTTGCACCCTTTTTTGTGGTTTTGACTGTTGTCACAATGTTTTCAACATAATTAAAAAAAGTAAGGAAATTGGGAAAGGTAACCGTTTCACAGGTGTTGGCAATTTTAATTAGGGTTAGAGGTAAGGTGCTACTTCTCAGTTCGTTTCTCTTTCGAGATTAAACGGATTAATTTAATCAAATAAGCTCCATGCAACAAAATTAACTCGGAATAATTTTGAGTTTGATTTTTTCAAAGTAAGTTTATCTGCTTTTATAAGAGTTGTTGCCAATTTATTTTTACTTGGACTGATAATAAATTTCTTAAGAATTTTCCGATGAATTTTAAAATGCATTTTCTGATGTTTTGCAAGTGTTCAAAAACAAGTAAAAATATAATTTTATGAAAAAGGCTTGTTTACATAAAATGCTTATCGACAGAAATCTTACCAAGGAAAAGCAATCTCCTGCGGCGACATTAGCTGAACAGCACAGCTCCAACAAACACAGTTTCATCAATAAAATGAAGGTGAACATGATATAAATATAAATCTCATCAACAAAGATTATTTACCTTTGAGCAACTTGAAATCTCAACAAGAAAGAAATTTAATTTGGCTAACCCCTCTAATTTCATCCTCAAACATTCATCTAATCAACATTTACTCATCGCTTTAAATATCGATTTCTGTTAAGTGTTATCATTGTGGTGGTGGACTGGAATTAATTTGTTGGTGAATTATTCGCAATATTTTTGAGAACTCGTTTGAGATTATTCGGAGACTTGGTGCTTTTCAATTTCATGTAAACAACCTTTAGATTTAAAATATTTTGCTAGTTGTTATAAGGAAATTGTGGAAGAATTATTTAAATTTATTTCCAGAATGTTGATGTACATTATACAATGCAAAACAAAATCTAGCAAAATTCTAAACAAAATTATAGAAAATTTGCTTAAGACTTATATGACGGAATCTAAAAAAATGTAGAAAAAATGTAAGAGTAAGTTTATGAAATAATTTTTGAGGTCAGCCTATAAAGTAGACGGTAGAAAAAATTTAGAAGTGAGTTTCTAAATTAATTTTTGAGGACAATCTGCACAATCATACTAAAGAAGAATCGAGATGGACTAAAGATGGGTTTATAAAATAATCAGAAAAGATTTAGGATTTTAAATCTTACAACAAATCTACGAAACAGAACGGAAGAAGTCTTAAAAGTCAAACGAAACCAAATTCAAAAAAGTGGAATCATATACCAGAAAATTTGGAGAATTCTAAATATTCTAAATAAGAGTATAGAAATAATATTTAAAAATTATCAAAAGTAATTTTTAATTCTTAATTTAGAAAAAATATAGATGAAGTGTTATAAAACAATAATTTTGAGTAGCGTCTAGAAAATTATTGTAAAGACGGACTTAAAAGATAATCTAAAAATGAATCTGGATTTTTTTATCTAAAAACGGTTTTAGAAAATTTGAGAGGAGTCTTTAAAAATATCTACAGAATAATCAAGAGAATTTTAAAAAGTGAGTGAAAACTAAAAGAAAGTATGAATAAATGCAGAAAGGATGTTGAAAAATATTGAATTGCGCTTCTAGAAAATATTTGTAAAGGGTCTAAAAAACACATTATAAAATAATCCTGATTTAGATCTACAAAGGGCTATAGAGAATAAAAACAGAAAAATCTAGACCAAATTACAGTATAAATGCCAGAGCTGGTAAAAACCATTTAAAACGAAACGGTAGCTTAAAAACAAGATACGCAAAAGTAGAATATAATACAAGTAGAGAACTTGGAGTATAAAAAAACTGTTTATAAAAAAATTTGAATACCCAAAATGTACAAAATATAAAAAATCTAGAGAACAGTATAAACAATACTAAAAAATAACCAGAAAGAATTCTTAACGAAACTACTGAAAAATGTTGAAAAGGCGCAGAGTAAAATCCGAAAGAATTTGGAAAATGTAGAAAAGATGTAGAAATATTTCTAAACTATTTTTGAGTATAAAAAAAATATTGATGAAAAAATTATAAAATAATGAAGAAAATTTGTTTATCACAAATTTTGCTAAGACTAAATTTTTGACGATATTTTCGAAACAGTTAGTAGTAGCGACTTGATTCTTGCAGATTTGGATTCCGATGGTAATTTTACGTTAGAAACACTCAATGCTAAGAAAATAGCTGAAAAATACTGAAAAATAATGAAGAAAGTTTGTTTAGCACAAATTCTGGAAAGTTTAAATTTTAGACGATATTTTCCAAACGGTTAGTAGTAGCGACTTAATCTTGCAGATTTGGATTTCGCCGGTTATTTTACGTTGGAAATACTTAATGCGAAGGAAATAACTGTGAAATAGTGGAAAATAATGAAGAAAGTTTGTTTATCACAAATTCTGGAAAGATTACTTTTTGACGATATTTTCTCTAAATAATGCTAAAATGTAATTAAAAAATATTAAAAATAACTTCTAAAAGATGCACAGTGAAAGAACGAAGAAAAAAATTTGCATAATGCTGAAAGAATATAAAAAAAGTTTTTATAAAAATATTAAATTGCGCTTAGTAAATAATTTAAAAATTGATTTATAAAATATTAAAATATTATTTCGATGTTAGACCTCCAGAGAGCTCTAGAAAATAATATACGTCGAACTTTAAGAAACATCTAGAAAAAATCACAGAAACAATGTCAGAGAATATTGAAATAAAATTTAAATAAAAGATAAATCTAGAGAAGAGTAAAGAAAAAATTCCTATCAAAATTAATTTTAAACGAAATTATAAAAAATTTCTAAAAAAACGCTGATAAAGATAAAGAATTCTCAACAAAACTAGTAACAAAATAAAAAAAAGTAAAAAAGACGAACAGTTAAATGTAAAGGAATTTGGAAAAAATGTCGAAGAAGCATTTATAAAATAATTTAAGTAGCGTCTAGAAAGAAGACTCAGTTGAGGAAATTATAAAATAATCTGAACTTGTATTTAAATTAAAAGATAAGCTAAAGACGGTTTTAGAAAATAATTTGAGAGAAGTCTTACGGAAAATATAGAGAAGGGTTAAGAAAAAATGCTAAAAAATATAAGGATACAATCAAAAATAATTTTGAAAAGATGCAGAGTGCATTGGAAGGGAATTTGGATAATGCAGAAAATATGTGTTTATAAAAAATATTGAATTGCTTCTAAAAAAATATTGTAAAGAAGCATCTGGAGGAACATTTATACAATAATTTAAAGAAGATTGCAGATTTTAGATCTCAGGTACGAGAGCTATACTATAAAAAGATAAAAATAGAACTTTAGGAGAAATATATATAAAAATATAGAAACCATGTTACATAATATTAAAAAAAATCTTGAAAAAAAACTATAAAAAATCTAGAGAAAAGTAAATAAAAATGCCAATAAAAAATTATTCTATATAAATCTATAAAAGAATCTAATACTAATAGAAAATTTGAAATTAGGAAAAAGATCTATAGATAAATAGATTTATAGATGATAATAGTATCATGAAGCATAAGTGGATATTGAGGTGGCTTTCAAACACGTATGATATTTTGAGGACAACAGCGTAGCTTTTACACTTTTAACTCATAAATACTGATATGAATATTACAAAAATTGAAAGTGAGAGATCAGTATACCTTTCCTTGCCATGAAACTCATTGTTATTATAATAAAAAAAAATCAATAAAAAGTTGCCATTTATCTTCACGTTTCTTGGGTTATTGATGTTGACATAGATACTTTTAAAAACTTGTGTTTTTAAAAGTTGGACTTCGTGCTTTAAATAAGCAAAATAAATTACCAAGAAAAAATTAAGAGGCGCAGAGTAGGATCTAAAAGAATTTGGAGACGTTGAAAAAATGCAGATTAAATATTGTGATAATAATTTTCAGTAGCGACTTGAAAATAATTGTAAAGAAGCTTTTGGTGAAGAAAAAAAATTTATCTGAAGAATAATTTAAAAGATAATTTAAACAAGAGTCCGGATTAGATTATAATTACAATAATTTAAAATTAGGAGTAATAAAATATTAAGTACTCATTGAATTTTTTTAAATACAGGTCAAGTGTGGGCAAGTTGAAACGTTTGCCAATAAATTCCAGCTGGTTTTTTTGTTAGCACCTTGTGTTGAAGTACCAGTGGCCTAGCATCATGTGCCGGTAGTGAAGTAATTTAGCGTTTCATTACACTGCGGTTAGTGCGCAGCTGTGTAAGTTCCTTACATCCTTCCATCTCATCCACCTGTCTGATTCTATCAACATCTACCGGAAAGCCACTTATCGATCACGTGTCGTCGCTGCCACCCTTAAAATGCTAATATACTATACGCGAGACTCTCCCATATTTCATTGCGTATTGTTTGGACGAGCTAATCTCGCAGATCCACAATTATTCTTAATTAGTCGTGCAACGAGGGAATACGCTGCGACGCTTTTGTCAATAAATAAAACAAAGAGCTGGACGAAATATATCACTTACAAAAGATTCGATTTGTGCGCAAATGGGCCAAATATATCCACGTAACGAAGTGGTGGCACAATTGGAAAATTTATGTGCTAATGAATAGTTAGAAAATGTTTCAAAATTGTCCAAACATTTACTAAAGAAAACTAAAGTTTTTGGTACTGTTCTGTCAGCAAATAAAGACTTTTTAATTACAAATTTATTATATATAAACTAATATGTGATGTTTAAGTGGCTGGCATATATAAGGGTCTACATTAGAAACTTTTTAACTTCTAATGAATGTAGGTAGAGCTTTTGAGTTCAACTAATTTTTTTTTAATGGTAACTATAAGAAATCGTCGCCAACTTTGAAATTTTAAATAGTGACCACCCATTTTTATTGTATTTTTGAATTTGCTTCTTGAAACTGAGTAAAATTTACCCTAATTGTTAGTACTTCTCTAATATAGTTTTTAACATACAGGGATTTTTTTTATTAGTATACATAGCCCTATGTATACAGTTAAAAAAAACCGAGTCAATTTCATTGCTACTATGACTACAGCGATTGGGCCGTAGGTCTAGGTTAGCCTAGGTGCAGGCAACCAAAATTACAATTTACAAAGGGCAAAAAGGTTTTAGACAAACAACACCTCTAAGGTCAAATTTTTGCCTGGAATAAGGCCAGATCAGTAGCCTCAAGTGCCATACAACAGAGCCGCTCAAGATCTAGTAAATTTAAACCGCACTCGTTGAAACAATTAGGGACCACTGTAAAAACTTTATGGTGGCTAGAAATTTCGTAGATAAACTTATACTAGATAGTGAAAAGTATTATTCGTGCTAAATTGGTCAAAGTATCAGATTAGAGCTACTGTTTAGAAGTTCAAGGAGGGCCTCTTTAGCACTTTTTTGATTATATTTGATAACATTTTCCTTGATTTGATGCGTCGTTTAATTACATTTATTTTGTTGTTTTGCAAAGTTTATTCTTTGTTTTTGGATATTAAAGTTTTTGTAATATTGGTTTGCCTGCACCTAGAGCTACAGCCTAATCGTAATCGTCATAGTAACATTGAATTGACCGGTTTTTTTAACAGTATACTTAGGGCTATGTATACTAATAAAAAATCCCTGTATGTCAATCTTTTATACAAATTTTCATTTGAACCCTTTAAAATCAATGAATATTTATCTTGCAGTTGATATCCAAAAGTTTGAAGAGTTTTCTCAAATTTTCAGGATTGTCAACTGTCAAATTGCAAGGCTACTATGATTTCTTGAAAATGATTAAAAAATAATTATAAAACAATTTTTTTTCAAATGGAATATTCCCGTTTTTTAATCAATATTTATGCAGAATTTTATTATCATCTTCTATATCTATCTCTTGTAGTTTTTGAAATAATCGCAAAAAACTGAATTTTAACTCAATATTTAAATTTTTAATAAATTACACTTTGGAAAAATAAGATAAAATTGTGCTATTAATTAAAAGAAATGTTTGATTTGTTTATCATTTTCATTCAAGAAGTTTAAAATCCGATGGCAGACTGAGTGAGTTCCTTTACATAATTCACTAAGTTATAATAAACTATAATTACATATTATTATTGTTTTGCTGCCTATTTGATAATGAACCAGCTAAAAACTAAATAAAATATTGAAGTTTGACAATTGTTGACCATTTTGCAAGGTCTACTTGATTAACTATGAAAATTATGAAGTAAAATAAGTTTTTGTGATTTTTTTCAAAAAGTGAAAGAGATTAGAACGTGTTAATAATAGTCACCATAAATATCGATGTTCTTTCGATTGCCGTTAAGAAAATAGAGTAGTCCCATTTGAAAAAATTGAGTTATAGCAGATTTTTAATAACCGTTTTGAAAGAATCATGCTAGACATGAATTTTAATAGTTGACTATTTTGGGAATTCTAAAAATTTTTCAAACTTTCGATTATCGAATGCCAAAAAAAATATTCACTTATTGCAAATGGTTCAAGAGCTGTGATATTGTAAATAAATCTTTGCAAATTAAAGTTTAAAAAAACAGACACATGTCGAAAATAATAACAGATAAGTACCAACAACGTGGGTACAGTTTGCTCAGCTTGGGAAAATGAATTTAAACTTGTAATTAAAATTTATGGTTACTATTTAAAATTTCAAACTTGGCGCCAACTTTTTCTAGTTTCGGAAGCTCAACCATTTTGAAAATAATTTAGTTGGACTCAGAATGGTCGATTTGAATCGTATTAAAAATTTTAAAGCTCTAGCTATATTAAAAATTATTTTTTTTTAATGTAGGCTCTAAAAAAATTGCCCTGTATAATAGTTATTAATGTAAAGTGTTGTTACAAACAATATTTTGTGCAACGAATATCTTAAAAAACAACTAAAAATTTTATTTAACAACTAAGTTCTTTTTGCTGATGGGTTGGTAACAAGCCAAGCAATCAAACTGTCACTTGTCATAAAAAAATTATCGTTTCTATGTCATCGGTAGCAATGTCAACGTTTTAAATGTCCCTAACCATTATTGCAAAGTAAAAAACACCGCAGTGCTGAATAATGTGTTTTCCTCACGCTGGAGTTAACCGGGAAATAGCTATCTAAAAGCTATGAGTACAAAAAGATTATAAAGCCTGTTCCCTCTAAACCCCCACTAGAAGTATTGAAAGTTCTAATGAAGATATTTATTCAAAAATATCTTTAGCTATTTAGTTCTGCTCAATGAAAATATTTTCAAGATGGCGGCACTTTCGCTTATATCAGAAGTCGCTATTAACTGTCTTATTTTAAATAGAAAGCTATGGTTATACTGTGTTTTAGCTAAGTTATTTTTAGGGCCGTTTTATCAGCTTTCCCTATACCTAAGTTTAATTATTTTTGAGATATTTAAAATTTTTTGAAAATTTTTGGATTTGCACCTGTCACTAAAATCGGTAACTCTCTTAGTTTTAGAAAATCCGAAATAATTTTTAGAGAATTAAAAAGGAAAGCTCATATGTGTTCTCCAGCGTGTTCAAATTAAAAAAAAAGGTTAATAAACCCAAAAATGTCAAGGTTAACTTTGGGTAATTTCAAGTACTCATAACTTAATTTTTTCAAACGGGATGTCCCAACTTTTATTTTATTAGATGGAAGAAAATTTTTTTCTGCATGGTTCTGTGTTAGTATATTTGTGATAATTTTCAAGTTATGTTGGTTTTTGTGACATAATAGAAAATTTCTTATAAACCACAGTTATTTTTGCATAGTTGGCCATAAAAACATTTTTGATTAAACAAACGACAAACTGTGCAAAACTGTGTTATTCGTTCTGCGGAAACCAAATAAATTCTTTAAATGTTGCTTTCAAAAACTTTAATTTCACTCATTTTTTCAGTCGTTTCTATGGCAACCTATAAGAAAAGGCCTATAGCAGCTAAATTTCTCAATCCTAACAACAAGATCTTGTAACTTGAAAACTCTTAAACATAAGTATAGAGAATGCAGATTGTAAATTGGTATCAGTAGAAAATAACCTGCCGCATTTCATTTGAAAAAAAATGAGTTATAGGTGTTTAAAGTCTTGAAGACTTAATTTTAAAAATTTGGGATTTCTTATTCTTTTTTAAAAATTTGAAAACATCGAAAGAAAGATTTAGGCTTCCCCTTTCAAATGAACTACAAAATATTTCCAAATTTTTAAAAATGGCAGAGTTATCGATTTTTCAACTGAAAGGTGCAAATTCAGAAAATAAATTAAAAACCATAGATAGTTTGTAAACGGATAAATTTAGGTATCGGAAAAGCTTATCAAAACTATCTTAAAACTCTAGTAATCCAAAAACTCATTAAAAAAATATTGCTTGAAGTTAATAGCGACTTCCGGTATAACCGAAAGTGTCGCCATCTTGAAAATGTTTTCATTGGACTTAAGAGATTATGGTTGTATACAAATTTTTAGATGACTATCGTTATTAGAACCCCCAATAATTCCTATGTGAGGTTTATACGGAACATACTGTATACTTCACATCCATTTAAAAAAAAAACTTTTAAATTTTATGTTATCGTTAAAATAATTATATATTCCTGGTTGCCTCTGGTTTTTTCTACATCTATTTAGATCGTTAGACAACCTAAATGGATCATTAACTACATAACCCGGATCGTTGTGCTGTTTAAAATGCTAAATTTATTCGTAGACATCGTCCTCTATAAAAATGCGAATAAATCACAAGTTGTGGTGTCTGGTCTATGAACGTTACGCAACGGAGAGCTCGCTTCGAGTCTGGACTCTGTTTGTAATCAGTTTTATTGTAAAATTATAAGATTGTTATTAGTATTTTTAAAAATTGAACACCAACAGAGTATAAACCTTTTAACTCGAAATGAAATAAAATTTTGTCATTATAGACATATCGAGCGCTTCGACTGTAGCACAGCTCCCTTAAGGGAATTAACTCGTATTCAATATAAATGCTTATGAGTTCACAATTGCTCTCTTGACTTCGAAACATTCTCTTCGTAAAAACACAATTTACTTGTTTGTTGTAATTCAGTATAACAAAGTTACAATTTTTAATTTATCAGATTCGTTTACCAAGTTTCATGCAATTAGAATATTTGCATGAACCTCACCCTTCAAAGATATCTTTCAAAGTTGGGTTGAAGCCTCCTCAAAGAAACATATTAAAGTTTCTCAAATTCTTGGGTTTCAGTAAATTAACTTGAACTGCGGTGTTTCTACAGCGATGCAAGTAGATACCATTAAGTTTTATGAAATATTCGAAAGAACATATCACCAAAGAAAATTGCTTTTGGCGAATTTGCATAATTTTTGACACAACGACATAAATATTGTGTGCAGAAAATACGTAAAAAAAGTCGCTAGCCAAAAAAAATATATAATGATTAGAATAAACATAATTTCAGGGCTAACAACAACTTATTTACGTATTTGCGTGTTTAATTAGAATATTAGTACTATCTCAAAAACTAATAGTAACACAAATATTGGCGTTTTCTATTAAAAACTTTATACTTTTTTCTATACATGTGATTTTTTTAAATTTTTCTAATGTTTATTATTAAAATTAATCAATAAAATTAAAAATATTGAAATATGAGTTAATCGAAGTAATTAATTCTAACTTATAATGTTTGACTTAAGCTACATCTACTTATGGGTACTGAATTAAACAATATAAAAAAGGCCAAAAAAGGTCTCAACTAAACTAATAAAAAAATTTGAAAAGATGCGCACTGAAATCTAAAAGAATTCGAAAAATGTACGAAAAATTTAATGCTTATTAAATTATTTAGTGCTTATAAAATAATTTTGAAAAGACGCAGAGTGTATTCTGAAAGAGAATTAGATAATGCAGTAAAAATGTAGAAGTGCTTATAAAAAATATTAAATTGAGTCTAGAAAATAATTGTAAAAAGGCATCTGGAGAAAAAATGATCAAAAATCAAGAGTGCGGATTTTAAATCTATTGAGGGCTACGGGGTGAATTTGATAGTTTTGCATATATTTTAAGTGGTGATAGTAGAGTTTAAAAAAGTTAAAATCACTCAGCTTGCCTTATCTGAATGTTTATAATTAGCGAATAAAGTTATTTAATAAAAACTATACAAGAGTAGGCACAAAAAAATGTTAAAAAATATGCTGGAGGGATTTTAAATTATAAAATTTAGAAAACTTTTGAAAAGAATTAATAAAAAAACTAGACTAGATTTTAGAGAAGAACAAAAAAACCTTAAAAAAAGAATACAAAAATATATCAAGTGATCGAAAATAAACTGAATTAGAGCAGGCGGTGTCTGCAGAATTTTAGCCACGTGTCAAAAATTGACAGATCAGAATTTTTCAAAAACTGATTTTTTGCTTGACCTGTTACCAACCCATTAGTACAAAACACGCTAAATTATAAAAAATATTAATTAGTAATTTTTTTTGAGAAATTTATTACAAAATATATTGTACCTAACTGGCTGCGCTCGTGCTGCAAACGAGGTGCTCATGTAGAAAATTTTACTTTCCAAACTCTTTAGGTAAATAACTATTTCTTCTTAAAGTATTTTAGATTACAATAGATTTAACCACAGACTAGATCAGTATTTTGTGAAAAAATAAAACGCAAACATCTTGATTTTCTATTTTAATTATTAGTTTTCGTTAATTTTTTTTTTTTTGGAATTACATTGGTAGTATTTTTTTGTATTGAAATCTCGTAAATCATGAAAAAATTTAAGCCAAACCTGATGTGCTTTTCTCGAGAATCTGCGTCCTTTGAAAAGAACAAGACTTTCATCTTTGTAAAGATTTTCGTAAGTAGTAAAGTTATTATGAAAAGATGAATTCAATTGAGAATTTATAATCGGTCTGATTTTATGCAACTTTTCCCGACGTTGTACATTTTCATTGTTCGCAAAATGTAATACCTGCTTTGAGAATTAACAAACAGGTAACGATCTGTTGCCGTAATCTCTTATAAGTTTTAAACCATACAGCAGGGACAGATTTTCGCTGTTCTTTTATTCAAAATATAATATGTAATAATACATCTTGCGATTTTACAAAATTCCTTACACTTTGACTTGAAGGTCGAACTTCCGGTGCTATTTTAATCACCTCTAATTATTTTCCGCTGTAATTGTAAATTCAAATTGCTTTTTTTGAAAGAGTTCATAGCCTATAATTTACATGCTTAGGAGACGTTACATGTCACAGGTTTAATCACGTCAGGTGAAAATTACATTTAATGACTCTTTTAAATTTTTGCATAAACGTGTTTTGTAACGGATGACATTTTGTGGAAGACGACCTAATTTTATTCCCGCCTCAACACGTTTGCTAAATTATATTTAAGCAAAATGTGAATATATTAGACTTGAAATTGTGGTGGAAAATTCCACAATTTTCGCGTCTTGTTGGCTGAATTAATGACCACAACAAAAACAGTATACAGAGTGTTACGTATACGAGAATTTGTCATGATTTGTTTCTTGGACCAAGAAGTTAATTTACCTCTGCTGTTTTGTCAACAAAATTAAAATTTACGCTAATTTTTATTAAGCTAATTCGGATGATCTTAAAATTTGGAACGATATTTTCGAAAACTTTGTATTTTCCATTTACATAAATTTTGCTTAATCGATTTGTTTTGCCATTCTCTATCTACCTTTTAAAAACTTTTATTAAAACTCAAAATAAAATGAAAATTTTGATTCACTCTTTGTTTTTCCTAAGTTTTTTAAATTAAATAGTTGTTTTCAATTTTTTTATTAGTATTTACATAACAATTATTACATCAAGATTTTCAGTTTAATAGTTATTTTTCATCTAAAGTTTTTTATTTGTTGAGATTCTAAATTTCCCCATATCTCATATTCATTTCCAATGTTTTTCAGCTTCTTCTGGCTTATCTTAATAATGTTCTTACTTTGCAGTTTTATTTTTTTTACTTATCACTCTTGCAATCACTTAGATCTACAGAATTTTAATCATTTTTTTTGTGTTTTAGTTTTAAAGAATTTAAGCTTTTCAGTTTCGTGAGTGTATTAGTATTTTATTTAGAATCAATGTTTCAGTTTATTATTGTTTCTCTTTTCCAGTTCTACATATAGTTTTTTCAGTCTCTCAATACTTCAAAATTTCAGTCTCAATAATTACTAGTTTTTTGTGTTTTTAGGTTCTCAGGGTTAAAGTTCCTTTGTCAGTTTTTCAACTTTAAATTTTACAAAATCTACATACCTACTTTCGTTGAATATTAAATTATTTTTTAATTTGCAACAATTTTTGTGTCATCTTTAATTTTGGAATAAAAAAAGTGTTCGCCAATTGCTGTTGGTTTCAAAACATTATTTATTTAAATTATTTTAACAGTAGTTATAAATTTTTCTTAAACAATAGTAGATTTTAATTAGTTTGTGAAAGTCTTACTTTCCAAAGATTCTTAATTTTTGAGCGTATAATAAAAAAGTTGTTTTCTTAAAAAAAATAAAACATTTCAAAAACTAAGCAAAATCGTCGACAATTATATTCGCATTTATGGCGAAATTCTGTTCGGTGAAAAAAAACCGGCCCTAAAACTGGTTCACTGGTGTCTCTAGTATTTCAGCTTTTTAGTTTCTTAATTTTCCATATTTTCTATTTATTTCCTAAATTTTTCAGTTTTACGATGTTTCACTGTCCTATAATTTTATAACAGTAGTTATGAACTCTCCCAAAACAACAATGTATATTTTCCTAAGATTTTTAGTTTTTATGTGTAATATTAATAATAAAAAAATGTTTTCTTCAAAAATAATTAAATTATTCTTCAAAACCTAAGCAAAATCAACCAAAATCGTCTAAGGCGAAATCCTGTTCTGTGAGAAAAACTGGCTCTAAAACCGATTCACTGGTGTCTCCCAGGAATGAGTAATTGACCAATAAAAATTTAAAAATCACCGCCTACTTGTTTATTTGGTGCACAATATATTTCAACACGATTAAAGCGTTTATCATTGGAGTTTGGAGGAATAATGCACTCCCAACTGTAAAATAGACCAACCAAAGGTGTTCAAAATTGAACAAAAACTTTGTTTAATTATTTTATAAATGTCGGCCAAATCAGGAATTTTTAAAAAAAAATTAAGTTTTTTGTTACACTTGGGTACAAAAATCGTGGATAATTGTGGATTCATTTGTTTTTGATAAAAATTAGTTCGTGTTCAAATTCAAACATTTTGCAAGATATTCAGCAAAAACTCAATTGTTTCTTTAGATTCTCCTAGAAAATTCAAAAATATACAAAATTTGGTCAATTGTTTATATTTTTTTAATTAATTACTTGGGGATTTGAAATGTATGAGTTATGCTATTATTTAGACTATTTAATAATTTTTGAGAAGCTAAAAAATGAGTGTCCCACTTAACTTTTTCAAGTTACTTAACTTCTTTTTTTTTGTTCTCACATTCAATTTTATAGTTTCTTTCATTCACACACTTTTTAAGTATTCTCAGTATTTGAGCTTATTAGTTTCTTAATTTCTCATATTTCATAATTTCTTAAATTTTTTAATTTTACAGTTTTATAATTTTAATTTTTCCATTATTTTAATGTTTTTAATTCTATAGTTTTTTAATTTATCACTCTTTCGCTTAATTAGATCTACAAAATTTTTATCTTACGGTTTGTTTTTAATTTTTTTATATGTGTTTAATTTTTTTAGTGTTTTTTTCTTCAGAAGATTCACAAGCATCACAAGCACTTTGAAAAATGATTTACTCTAGTAAATAGCTTAACAAAATTAGAAACTGTGAACCAGACACTTGTTGAAGAAATTAAACTTATGAATAAAGTGTAAATGATTGTAAAAGTACACAAGACTTATGGAAAAATTAATTAGGGACAAATTATACATGATATTCTAAAAATAAATATATTAATTAAATTAGGAAATATTAATAATGCGGAGCTGCGTGATAGTATGTATTTCCATACTGTAAGTACATTTTTTAGGTTGAGAAGAATCATTTCAGAAAAAGCAAGCTAATTTTATAGTAGCAAATTTAGAACAATATTTAGATTATTTAGATATTTTTTTTGTAATTAAATTTATTGCAATAAGGTTTATGTTTTTATTTTTTCTGTAGTGTAAGAATTAATATAAAGTGTATCCTAAAGTAACAGAATGTAATATCTAATTTCCGTTTTTGTACAACCTTTTTTAAACCTAAGTAACCTAAGTAAGGTTTATAATTATAGTTTTGAGACACGAACCGAAGCCGAGTGTCACCGCTCAAAATTTTGAATTTTTGTTAAAACAAAAACAAAAAGCTGAAAATTGGTTAGTGTATCGTCTTTGATATAATATTTGTGTTCCGATAAAATAGCTCTAGTGCGGGTTGTGGACATAAATCCGCCAACAAAGGCAATTGGGCCAATTCGAACCAAAAAGGCGTGCGCAAAGTCAGTTTGATGAATGTGATACAACGATATAATAAATTTCAGTGTAGTCGGCCGCCATCAATTTGTTGAGATATTTCTGTGAAATATGTCCGAGATGACCCTTGCTGAAAAAAACCGATTGATTTTCAAGCCGGATTTATTTTGTCGTAGATGGAAAAAAATTTGAAACCGTCGCTTCTAATTACCGTATTTGTTTTCGAATCACTTCCTCCGATGCGTTAGATTTATATTTTCAGCTTCACGTGTTCACACGTTTGACATACGTGAGGTTTCTGCAGATTTTCTAATTTTCTGCGTTTCCGACTCGCTGATCTTTGAGCAGATGGGGTGAAAGAAAAAATAGCTAGATGGCTTTCCAAAGACGTCCCATTTCACAATGCCTTAATATACTGAGAGGAAAGTCATCCTTGACTTCACTTTAACTAATTAAAGTATTTGTATGTGCAGAAAATTTTTTACTTTGACTTCCGTTCAAAACAAAACTATTTTTTTGATAATATACATTTTAATAATTTGTAATCAAGAGTAATATTACAATTGGACAAGGTGTTTATCTTATCAAAATCGAAAAAGAAAACATTAAGTGTAGACCTTGTACTTTTGTTCTAAATTTTAATTACCTTTCTGGACTACCAGAATAAACACATAAAAAATATAAATCAAAGTTTAAAAATAAAATTTAATAAAATAGAAAAAATCTACTAAACATAATGAGCTTTGTCTCTTTCCTGAAATCTTTAAATATGTTATCTAAATAGATCTAAATAGATTTTTTGATTTTTTAGCTTTATGTTTTTAGTTAAAACTAAAAAATAAAATCAAAACCAAATTATTTTTTTAAATAAAATTTATAAAACAGTAAAATAGTTATTAATGATTAGATCTCTCATTAAAACAATAAATTGCATCGTCTGTTATTTCCTTGAAGTGTGTGAATAATTTATTACAGCTAATTTTGAGAGACAATGCGAAGTTGGCGTTTTTATAGTATTGAAACAGCTAATACTATCGAAAACACCAATGAAGAATGTTACTTGTCGTTAAAAAAATAATACTGACATTATAGTTATTACTCAAAACCGCATGACGTCAGAATTGTCAATATAGTGTCCAAATGTAACGTTAATAAAAAGATAAGATTGATCTGTTCGAGAATTTTTTTTAACAATGAAATTAATTTTATGCGTTACTTTTGGTTCAGTCTATATATTAAAAAAATTCACCACGTCATCCTAAAGAAATATGTAATTAATAAAATACAAAACAGTAATCACCTAACAACAAATAAAATAATAGTTATTTTATTTTGGGTTTTTAGATCAGTTTCCATTCAATTTTAAATTAATTTTTCGCTAAAAAATACCCTAAATTTTTACTTTTGGATTTTTTTCTAATTTAATGAAATTTTTACTTGAAACTTCAACAATTTTTCCTTAGTAGATATTGATAAAACCTTTAACGTTTATCGTTGAAATAAACAGAGCGTAAATCGAAATGTACATAATTTGTACTTTTTTTGAATGGTTAACACTCTAAGTTCTCTCAAAAATTTCGCTAAAAAATTACCAAAATTGATAATGATTTATTTTATTTTAGCTAATTCAGTTTATTTGTGATCCTAAAACTTACTTATTTTGTAAGATATTGTTAAAACACGCCTCAAAATTACAAAGATAAATTGAAATTGTGTTTGTTTTTAAGCGAAATTTTGTCATCTTAGATTTAAAAAATTCATTACGTTTAAAAAAGTACATATTTAAAAAATACAAAAGTATTATTTAAAAACCACCTACAAATTAAATATGAGTTGTTTCGTTTATATTTTTTAGTAAGTAGTGAATTTATTGTCGAAAAATGGCCTAAACATAATCTCAAAAATTACATACCTAATGTATATACTTCTGGAATTTCCTTTTAATTCAGTAAGTCTTTTACTGAAAAATGCTCTCATATTAGCAACAAATTAGTCATACAGTCCGAATTAATTTCAAAATTTTATAAATGTTTGCAACGTAATTTCGTAAAAGTATAAATAATAATGAATAAATAAGTCAGAAAAAACACATGTAACGAATATACGCTTCGTTTTGATTCAAAAGTTTCTCTTTCTTTTGTTTAACATATCTTCATAAAAATTCTTGAGTCTCTGATCTAATAAGTTGAGGAATTTTCAAAATAAGCTAAAAAATGTGAAATGTGTGAATACAAAGTTTTAAATTGCTTCTCAATATTGCGGCGTGGAATAAAGAATTTTGTAACTTGAAAAAAAATTAAATATACAAACAAAGCACCAAATTAGATCGAAATTAATGTTAATTTTTTTTTTCAATTTTGTTCGTTTCTGGGCAAAATAGTTAACTTACTAAGTTCGAAAAATTTCTATAAAATCACAAAGGTAATTGAATCTGGTATTTATTTTATTTTATTTTAATCAGAAAACGGAAACGCAATTATTTCAAAAATATTTGTTAAAACAAACTGAATATACACCCAGTTATAGAAAAATAGGCGTTTTTTTAGACTTTAGTCACCAAATTTAATCAAACTTGACATTGTCTTGTAAGGACAAATTTTTTTTTGAACAAATAATAGTCAAAACAACGCGAAAATTATGTTTTGTTTTTGAGCTAAATTTTTAAAACAATCCTAAAACACACCAAATTAAGAAAAAAATTAAATAATTTTTGCACTTTTTGCGTTTTTCACCTAGAAACATAAATATTTGCAAAATTTTGTTCAAACCAATCCGAAGAATGTGTTGAAATTATGTTGTGTTTTGGAATTACAATTTTAAGTGTAAAAATATTGATAAAACAAATCAAAAAATCATCAAATTAAAACGAAATTTTTTGCCTTTTTTGGGGTTTCTTATTAAATTTTACAACCAAAACGAAAATACTTGCAAACCGGGGAATTATGAAGCAACAAAAATCACCATCAATATTGATGTTTTTTCAATTACCGTTAAAAAATATTTTGAAAAATCTAGAAAACTTCTTAAACCTTCGGTTACCGATTGAAAAAAAAATTATTCACTTATTACAAAGGGTTCAAGGGCTGTGATATCTAAGATAAATAAAAATTTTAACAATAACAGTCAAAACTATGACTGATAAGTACCAGCAACTTTAGTAACTTTTACTCAGCTTGAGAAGGTGAATTCAAATGTGGAATAAAAATTTGTGGTTACAATTTAAAATATCAGACTTGACGCCAATTTTTTGCAGTTCCTGAAGCTCAACTATTTTGAAAATAATTTCGTTAAACTCAGAATAGTCAATTTGAATCGTATACAAATTTTTGAGGCTTTAGTTATGTTAGAAGTTAAAAAGTTTTTAATATAGGTCCAAAAAGAATCTCCCTGTATTTTAGCCTACTTTCCTCTGTAAGCAAAATGTCTGCAAAACTTACGATTTATTAGGCCATTTATAATACAAGAACTTAATTATTTTGGAAAAATTGTCACAAATAAGCTAAAGAATTGTCAAAGAATTTAATTAATATTTAATTTCGTTCATTAATAACTATAGATGATATTCTCAAAATGAAATGAGTATAAGTAACACTTAGGCATAGATGATATCTTACTCAAAAAAGTCACAACTCACTGTAGAAAGCCTAAAATCGCTTAGACTGTCTGAAAAAACAAGCCGATTCTTGCATAGTTTTGTTAAAATACTCAGAAGTTGATTTTGAACGATTTCTTGCCAAAATAAAACAATACTCGTTGTAGAAAATCTGAAATAGCTTTATTTGGTTATCAGAACTAAAAAATTTGTGCACAAATTATATTGAAACCAATTGATTTTAGATGATTTCTTGTACAAAAATGTAATAACTCACCATCGAAAAACTGAAATCGCTAAAATGTCTGGGTAAAAATGACAAAGAAATTCGCTTTAGGCTACCTGAAAAAAAAATGATGCAATCGTTTGATGGAATCATTAGACTTTGAATTACTATCTTTTGTTCTAACATTTGTAACAAAAAATTCGCAGTCATTTAAAAAAATAATAGACGAAAAGTCGATTTTTAGTTTACGACCTCTAAGTTTGCGTTCATTTATGAAACCATCATTTGTTCATTAACTTAAGGTTTATGTTATTTCTCGTAAATGTTTTCTTTCTTATTGATTTATTTGATGCACAGCCAGGGCTGTTAAGACGAGAGTCTTACAGACTTGTCACGTGGTTTTATATTTAATAATAATTTACGACATTCATAACGTTCCCTTATTGTCAAAACGGCCCTCTTCCACTGACAAAACATTTGCATTTGCAAGATGTGATTTATAGGTTTTATGATCAAACCTCTTATCACCAGTATAACAGTATAGCAAAGAAAAATCTCCATGCTTAGGTTTTATTGATTTTTCTTGTGAACTGGAATAAACTAGCGACGTTCTAACAAAGAATACTATCAATAACGAGAAAACGCTTAGACTTAAAGACTTCATAATGTTTGTATCGATCGAGTGTTGTCAAAGGAGGATTTTGCAAGGCAACACAACACAACAAAAAATATGAGTCCGAAATATATTTCAAGCAAGGTGGCGTCTAGGGAAATGACTAATTAAAGTCAGACGTGTTCGGACTTGGAGTTCACTGTAAGACAATACGTAATCATCGCCTGACACGTGTTACGGTTAGACAAAGCTGCTGTCAGTGGGATTGATGATAAGTAGTTTACAATAGACGACAACGAAGACCCGAGTTTATTTAGTAGAGGTTCTCCTAGCACCAAAGTTGGACAACTTTAATCATCAGAAATAGTTGTCTACCACAAGTCTGCAAAAAATTACTTTTTTCCTCCTTCTTATCATTATATGTGATTATTATTATTATTTTTTTGTTGATAACATTTTAAGCCTTCATTCTAACATTTGAATCCTAGATTATAAACACTATTTTAAAACACATTTCCGATAGCAACGTGTTTTCACTATTTTATAACACTTATGCGAAAACGCTTAAAGTTCTCAGCTGTATAGGTATGCAACTCGCATACGCTCGTTGCATAACAACACCCTTCGAATTTACCATTTGACTTACCAGATAGTAAGATAGCAAACTTTCTTGTAACTTTTTTTAATTTTAAAAAATATTTTAAATTTGCTATGCAAACCCTATACCATTAGAAAGCTTACGTCTACAGGGTTATTCATATTTGTGCGACAAAAAATGAACCTCAAAAAGGACCTATAAAATGATGCAAATTGAGATTATAAGTCGTGTCCTATCGAAACTGATAAGAATTTTACAGCCCTGGGAAGTAGAGGTATGGAAAGACGTTTTTGCACCATAACTTTGGAATCATTTGACCAAATATTACAAAACTAAAGAGAACATGCCTTTTAATCTGGTAATTATGAAAACCGGTTACATCCACCCAGTTTCCGGTTGCAGCATTTCCGGGTCACATTTTTTGTGTTTTTCTAATTTTTTGCCCTCTTAACACTACTTTTTTATTGCCTAAATCGATAGAGTAATCAAATGCGAATAAAAAAGGTACAACCTTTTACACCGCTAAAATGCACCATTTAATAGTTATTTTAATTTAAACAGAGGCATGCACTTGACCAAAATCAAAAAAGTATAAATTTTGAGCAGACGATATCCGTAGCAACGAAAGTGCATCTGCACTCAAAGCGCTGTCAAGTACTGTCACACACTTGTCAACTTTAACTTTGGACAATTTGGGGCTCTAAATTGAAAATATTTAATAAAAAGGTTTAGTTCAGTCTCTTAATCTAACCTACAAAAAATTTAAACCAATCTGGTAGCATTTTTCATTGATTAATTCACCGAAAATTCACAAAAAAAGTCTTAGTCGGTACCTGATTATTTGTTCCATTCTGTACGTTTAATACACCAAATTCCGAATAAAGACATTAAAACTCTTGAAAGCGTACCCCTACTAAGTGGGTGCACCTACTCGCTTGTCTTCCAGACACTAAATGAACAACACTCAGTTCACTACTAATTTGCATTATTTTGTAATAAAAGCAGCGGTATTTTCGACTGAATTTGTATTGTTTTCTTCTAGAAATTCAGCTAACGATGTCTACGGACGCCTGCGCCGGTCTTACGGGCGACATAACCTGTAAAGACTCAAACATGATCTTGATCATTTTTACAGGTTATTTTGTATGTACGTACGACCAGCGCAGGTGTTTGAAGACAACGCGGAAATTTTAGAAAAAAACAATACAAAATGCAAACAATCCAGTCAAAAATAACGGTGCTTTTTTACAATGTAATGTGAACTGAGTGGTTCATTTAGCGATATTGTAGTGTCTGGAAGACAAGCGAGTAGATGCACCCACGTAGTAGGGGTGCACTTTTAAGAATCTTAATGTCTTTATTCGGAATTTGGTGATTTAAACGTACCGAATAGAACAAATAATCAGGTAACGACTTATGACTTTTTTGTGAATTTTCGATGAATTAATCAATCAAAAATGCTACCAGAATAGTTTAAATTTTCGTAGGTTAGATTAAGAGACTGAACTAAACCCTTTTATTAAATATTTTCAATTTAGAGCCCCAAATTGTCCAAAGTTAAAGTTGACAAGTGTGTGACAGTACTTGACAGCGCTTTGAGTGCAGATGCACTTTCGTTGCTACGGATATCGTCTGCTCAAAATTTATACTTTTTTGATTTTGGTCAAGTGCATGCCTCTGTTTAAATTAAAATAACTATTAAATGGTGCATTTTAGCGGTGTAAAAGGTTGTACCTTTTTTATTCGCATTTGATTACTCTATCGATTTAGGCAATAAAAAAGTAGTGTTAAGAGGGCAAAAAATTAGAAAAACACAAAAAATGTGACCCAGAAATGCTGCAACCGGAAACTGGGTGGATGTATCCGGTTTTCATAATTACCAGATTAAAAGGCATGTTCTCTTTAGTAAGTCTCCCAAGTTTTGTGATATTTGGTCAAATGATTCCAAAGTTATGGTGCAAAAACGTCTTTCCATACCTCTACTTCCCAGGCCTGTAAAATTCTTATCAGTTTCGATAGAACACGACTTATAATCTCAATTAGCATCATTTTGTAGGTCCTTTTTGAGGTTCATTTTTTGTCTCACAAATATGAATAACCCTGTATGAGTCGATCTATCGTATAATGAAAACGGCATGGCAATATTTTAAATAGCAAAAAAATTATAAACCCACTACACACACCTCTAGGTCACCCTGAATAATAATAATATAATTAATATAATATAG
Organism: Tribolium castaneum; assembly: GCF_031307605.1. Taxonomy (NCBI): domain Eukaryota; kingdom Metazoa; phylum Arthropoda; class Insecta; order Coleoptera; family Tenebrionidae; genus Tribolium; species Tribolium castaneum. Next base: position 701,301 of record NC_087395.1, on the reverse strand, counting down.
GACTTAAATAAAAACAAATTCGAAGTTCAAATTCGTATTTGTACAGTAACGATCAAAAAGAATTAATTCTTGAAATGTACGTACTTGGTTAAATAGTAGTAAATATATAAAATAATATAAAATAAATGAATACATGGGCCTGCATTTGTTTTTCTGCAATTACTTTGTGGTCGTTTTACCTTTAATAAATTTTGAGGAAAAAGATACATAAAAATATTACTATTATTATTACTAATTTGTTCATTATTCTTAACTTTACTAATTTTATAATAATTTTTAAGGATAAACAGTGTGTTTGAAAAACATTTTATTATAACACCAACGGGCACTTTTTATTTCATTAGTAAACATATGTTTAATGCCAATATTCAGTGATTTTTGACAATGTCAGTTCGCCACCAGATTTGGAATAAACTCTACTATCCGGCCCGGTTGGAAGGTGTGTCATTCTTTTTGTTCGTGACTGTACGTACATGTAAAAACGATTTCATTTGATGAAAATATAAAAAAGACTGCGGACTACCAGAAAGTTATTCAAAAATTTTTTCTTCTCATAAAGGAACGAAATATGCGACATGTTCTTTCGAAAAAATTTTTTTTAGATTTACCAAAACTTTTGGCTTAAAAAAGAGTTTCATGAAAAACTATTACACAAAAATCAAAGACGATGCAAAAAGAAACAGAAGATGGTCAGAGGCAATAATAAAGCATTTGTGTTGGTTGAAACTTTAATGGAAAATATAATAGGAGTAAAACTACAAAAAGCTTTTAGAGTTTTGAAACATATTATAACATTTGTTGTAAATTAGTGTCGCAGTTATTAAACTTACACTTATAGTTTTAAATAAAACCAAATATTTACTTAAAAAACCTATTACAAAAAGTTGTGTTCTTTACTATGGAATAAACCGCTTTCTCCTAACTCCTTAAAAAAATAAAAATTGCATTTTCTTCGGAAACTATAAGACTTAGAGCAAAACAGTTTGTTTCAGTGAATTCTGCAGTTTATTTCATGTATTATACTAGCATTCAAAAATTATTTTATTATTATTATAATATAGGATTTAAATAAAAACAAATTCGAAAATTACTATAAAACTAAAAACTAAAATAAAAAACCTCAAGAACATAAGGAACAAGAAAAAATTTTTTTGACACTTGGGTGATGGCATTACCACCATACGCATATTTATTTACTTTAACTAACTCAGTGTAGAAAAGTTAATAATTAAAAAGCAAAATGTGTATTTGTCATCTGCTCTAATTACATTATATGTGAATGATCTTTAGTACGAAACTGTGATATCGAGAACTCATTTAAATTACAAAAGTTGGTTTTGACAGTGAGAAAGCGATTTCAAGAACAAAACTTACTCCTAAAGTGTCGATGTTAAGAATAAGCGATAAATAAATACAGACAAATGACACAAAAAAGCTTATTAATTTTTAACCGTTCCAGCCGTCTTTAATTTTTTCTGATACATGAGCATGTTTTTGTAAACCAGAAATTTGTATCTTAAAGATAGTAAAGATAGTAAATAATGAGTCCATAATTTCTAAACGAAGGCACAAGGATTTTAGAATGTTTTTTTCAATGTTTAAAATTTAAGAAATTATAATAATTATTGATGAACAGATGTTTAAGTGCAACATAACATTATTTAATAACAGACGACACCTAATTAATAAATCTTATATCTTTGTCAATTATTAATACAAATCATAGGTTGCACAATGGGAAGACTTTGGATATTAATTCTCACAATCACTGAATGCTTCTGCACCGAAAATTATGTGTCACATAATTACGGCGATTACGGCGAAACAATAAGACTTAGAGCAAAACGGTTTGTTCCATTGTATCAGATGGCATGGGTGTTAGCAATTTTTTTTAATTTCTTTTTCACGATACAATGAATGCTTTTCAATTTTTTTCTCAATTACGGCAACACTATTCGAGAAATTGGAACTATTTTGACTCCAGCCTATCTAGAATGACCCGGGGCAGCGACAGACGTTGAGAAAATTATCAAATTTTTTATATTTTTTGGTTATGATTTTTTTCTTGCATTTTTTTAGAAAACTGTTATTCGTAGAACAACTATCTTTCTTTGCAAAGAGAGATAATTAAATAAGCTTTTTTACGTTAATAAACTTATAGTTTTGGAGTTACTGCTCGTTAAATGTTTTGGTACCAAAAGTCGACGAAAATTTTGCAAAAATTGTTAAAGCCAAAGATCAAAAAATCGAACTTATTGATTTTTTTTGTACTTTTAACAACATGAAAAAGTTGCAAAAGGATGGAAAAGTTCATAGAACTTCTCTAGAACTTACTTAAAAAATATTTTTTAATTTTTTGAAGGTAATTGTTGATAATTTCTTAGTGAAATTTTTTAGATAAAAAAATTCAAAATTTATTTTTTTATTGCGGTTTATTTGCACTATGTGTTATAGTTTTTGAAGAAAATGCAACTTTTGCTTTTTTAATTTTTAAACGGCGATTAGGGCGAAATTAAAAAAGCTGGGTGAAAACGGTTTATTCCATCGTAAAAAGCACAACTTTTTGTAATGTTTTTTTTTAAATAAATAATAGTTTATTTTGTTTAAAACTACAAGTGTAAGTTTGATGATTGCGACAATAATTTACAACAAATGTTATCATATGTTCCAAAGAAAGTAAAAAAAAAGAATTTTTGAAAGAACATGTCGCATATTTCGGTTTTTTATAAGAGCAAAAAATTCTTAAATGACTTTCTGGTCGTCCACAGTCTTTTTTATATTTCCATTAAATGAAATCGTTTTTACATGTACGTACAGTCACGACCAAAAAGAATGATACGCCTTCCAACCGGGGCGCATAGTACAGTTTATCCCAAATCTGATGGCGAATTGACAATGTCAAAAATGACTGAATATTGGCATTAAGCATATGTTTACTAATGAAATAAAAACTGCTCATAGGCGTTATAATAAAATGTTTTTCAAACCCACTGTTTGCCCTTAAAAAAATAATAAGATAAGTAAGATAAAAAATAATAAACAAATTAGTAATAATAATAGTAATATTTCTATGAAACCTTCTCCTCAAAATCTATTAAAGTTAAAACGGCAACCAAGTAATTTTAGAGAAACGAATGCACGCCCATGTGTTTCATTACTTAACCAAGTGGGTATGTTTTAAGGATCAATTCTTTTTGATTGTGACTGTACAAATACGAATTTAAAAGTATTAAATTAACATAAATGCAATAACAAAACAAAAAAAAATGTTTTAACAGTTTCACCATATTTCGGTATTTTATAAGAAAAAAATTCTTCTCAGCCTTTTTTGTTTTTCTATGAAATAAAATTGTTTTTATATGTACGTATAGTCACGATAAAAAAAATGAGACGTCTTCCAACTGGGGCAAATAGTAAAAGTCTGACTTTTACTTTTAAGTTAAAACTTTAATAAATTGGTTAATTTATAAACTTTTCATTTATCCTACAAAATATCGAGGTGGCTTATAAAGTTATAAACCAGCAGATTATATACACTTGTGACTGCGGTTTTAAGAGTGCCGTTCCTTTTGATCGTGACTGTACAGATACGCTTTAAATCTATTAAAGTAATGTGATGCAATAACGAAACACTAAAAAAGCATTATTTTAGAGCCTTTAAAAAAATTGTTAAAAAATATCTATGTGATAACAAAAAACTGAAAGACATACAGATAAAGCACGTTTACATCTATACATTTAAATTATTTTATGCCCAGTGTGGATTTTTGGGAGGTTAAAAACTTGATTTACTGATAAAAAAATGTTTGTAAAAAAACAGGAATTGAAAAACAATTAGACATAAAATTAAAAAACTTTTATTTAAAAATTTATGTATTATTTGTTTAATTTCACATTAAGGGCTTTAAACCCAACTTCACTATGTTTAAAACACATTTAATAGTAATAATAATAATAATAAAATAATAGTAATAATCAATACGAATCTAACAAACAGAAGAAAGATACATCAAATGAATAGAAAAGAAATTACAGAAAGAAAATAAATTAACATTACAAAATAATTTAGGAATCTAGATATAATAAAAATTGTGTCAAATAATCACATTTTTAATAAAACAGTTTGAAGTTTGAAGAAAAGCCTTTAAAAAATACGGGTTTGGGAAGTTTCCTACTAATAAACCACTACGGAATTTTATTCAAACTCGAGTGGAAGCTTGAACTCAAATTTAAGTTTTCATAAAACACTCACATCGGAGATTTGAAACTACATAAATTCCATTTGCTTCATGCTTTCGTTTCCACCTCATTACGCTTCACGTTAAGGTCACAGACACACTCTCGTTTATGTAAAATTTTACTGTTGTTTTAAAGTCGGACAAAAAAAAAACAAAAGCAACATGAAACTGCTAAAACCTTTTCGTTAGCTGGAAATTGTTAGAAAATAATTTCTAGTTTTACATTTGAAATAAAATTTTACTTAAAATAACTCACAATGCATTTGAAACTCTTCTATGATTTATTTTAATGAAGTGAGACACTATTTGTGCTATTTTAGTCACAAAAAATTAATAGAAACTTGCAATTTTTTTTAGCAAAATGATTAGAACTAGAATCCCGTCTCCAATAAGCGTAGAATCGATTATTGCTGTTGGCAACTTCAAGATATATCTATAAAATAGTATATCAATTTTTGCTCATAGAAGGATGAAGCCTTAAGTTGGTCCCACATGTTCCAATTGTGTTAGGACGTGTGTCGGAGTAGCCCTTAGGCAACAAGTTTTATTAAAAAACGTGCTAACATCCATTATTACAGCTTACTGCATTAACGCCATTAACTTATTGTCTAAAAACGCTTACTGAAGTTTAAAGCCGGACAATAACTGAATAATAACCAAGTCTTTAGTTTTGTTTTTAATCCACTAATTCTGGTGTTAACCAAGTTTCAGAGAACAATAAGTGGATAATTCTGAGCTCAAACGTTAGAAAATACGTCTTTTAGTCCTCTTATGAGACTGCAAACATTCTGACAGTAAAGTGTTATTTCTCGATTGATTAAAGTGACGATGAATTCTGTAGTTTCTGTAGTTTATACAAGGTGTTTCATTTAAACCCCACATTGGAAGTATTGGTAGTTTCTTTATTAATGATTGTGATGTGAAAATTTGTATACAACCATAATCTCTTAGGTCTTGCTCAATGAAAATATATTCAAGATGGTAACGCTTTCGTTTATACCGGAAGTCGCTATCAACTTCCTTATTTTAAATAACTAGAATTATTTTAAGATAGTTTTCATAATCTTCTTTTATACCTAAATTTTGCCGTTTACGAAATATTTAGGATTTTTAAATTTTTTTGGATTTGCATCTTCCAGTTCAAAAATCGATAACTCTGCCATTTTTAAGGTGAGTAGTTTGTCGTTTGTTTAATCAGAAATGTTTTTATGGCAAATTATTCAAAAATAGCTCTGGTTAGTAAGCAATTTTCCACAATATCAGAAAAAACAACATAATTTGAAAATTATCACAAGTAAGTATCTCTAAAACTAAGAGAGTTACCAAATTTTTAAGTGACACGTGCAAATGAAATTTTTTTTTAATCCTAAATATCTCAATAACGGTTAAACTTGGGTATAGAAAAAACTGATAAAAACTTTCAACTAAATCAAAAACGTAGTAAAAAACATGTCTTTTTATTTAAAAAAACAAGTCAATAGGAACTTTCGGTATAACCAGAAGTGCCGCCATTTTGAAAATATTTTCACTTAGCAGAATTCAGCGAATTATGGCCGAGTACCAACTTTTACATAAATATGTTTATTAGAAATTTCAAAACTTCTAATGTGGGGTTTGAAGGGAACACCCTTTTGATAACTGTGAAAATAGTAATTCACTTACACAGGTGTTTCAGCAAATTGGTCTTATTGACTTTAAATGTTGAATCTTTTTTCTTATAGAAAATCTCTTAAAAAATTATAAGTTACATGATTTAAAATTTTTCAAAAACGTTTATTTTTGTTTTTTTTTGTGACGTTTTTTAGTCAGACACGCAATTACTTTTCCTAATTTCGTCTAAAAATGTCGAAAATTTATTGAAAATTGTCGAACTTGTGTTACATTTACTTTTTGGTGCACTCTTTATTAAAAATTCAGTTTATGTTAAATCGCCAAATTAACTTCAACATTATTTTATATTTGCTTTTTTTAGTCTAAAATGAAACTCTTGATTAAAAATAAGCTGAAATGTAATTAAATAAGATTGACATTGTAGTAATTTTTGCTTTCTTGAGGGTTTCAAATTGTTTTCAAACTCACTGCTAACCTTTTTATACGAGATTTTAATAAATCGTCACAAAGTTTTATAAAATAATTTTTAAAATGTAATTATTTTGCTAAAATTTGCTTATAAAAATCACATAAATAAATATATATTGAGTCAAAATTGTATGTCGTTTTTGTTTTGGAGTATGTTTTAGAACGTATTTAATACAGTTATTTTTCTAGGGACAAAAAAGTACAAATTCATTAAATTTAATGACTTTATTTTTCTCAGTGCATGTAAATTTTCAAATTTTTATTTTTTTTAAGATTACATTTATATTAGTTGTTTATCACATTACAATTAAGAACGCTAAAATTATATTAAGATAAAATAATTAAGTAGAACACCTTAGAAAGACAATGCATGTAAAACCTTTTTATGTACAGAAATACAAAATTTACGTTATTCAGTTTATAACAAACTTCTTCATTTTTTATCTTCCTAGCACCAGTGGGCTAAAAAATTGTACCTTTAAAATTTAAATTTCGTTGTATTATTCGTGAAAATACTATTTTTCTACGGTTTTTATTTATAATTAAAATTATTTATTTTTTCTACAGCCGTCAAAAAATCGTGACATTTATGCATGGTTACCTATGCGCGAAGTTTGACGTTTTTTCACTGTGAAAAAATATTATTTTTTCACGGTTTCACAGTGAAAAAATAATATTTTTTAACTGTGCAGGCAACTCGATTTTTCAGATCATTTTGTTCCAACTTATTTCTGTTACAATTTTAGTAACACGAAAAGACATCAACAGCAACCGAAATGAAGAGACGGATCGATAATGAGAGGTAGTTTTAAAGGTTTTATAATTATACAGAACAATATTACAAAACAATAATAATAGATATTTACTTTGACATATGAAAATTAAATGTGCATGACGAAAACGTGCCCCCGTTTATCCCCAGAGGCCTGAGTGAAGACGCTTGTAAATGAAAGTTATTTTCGCCATTAAAAGAAGCCGATGTAGAAGGTTGAGTGATTTTGTTTTCTTCTGTGGAGGAAGAAGGTTGAATTTTATTGGCAATTTCAATTTTATTATTCAAAGAGTCCTCGATGTAACTTTCTGCCACTGTGCTGCTTCTCCAGCCCCCATGACGTTTAATTGAAATTAGATCACCTCCAGCATTCGCCAAAAGAGTGGCAGAGCTTCTTCTGAAGCAGTGACCAGTATATTTTTTAGGTTCGTCTTTGTTAAGCCACTTTGCAATCAAACTTGGTATCTCTCCGATTTTGTTAATTCCAACATTTTGATTCACACATTTTCCGTTGGTATACTTTAAAAATAAACGGTCACTAGTCGCCCGTGGAGGCCGCAAAGCTCTATATTTTCTGACAATTTCTATATTTTCTAAATTTGAAACAGTAAATATTCGTTCGCAGTGGGTTTTTGTATCAGGCACCTTCACAATTAAGACAGACTGTTTATCTTCTATGTCAGTTAGCTTCATTTTAACTAATTCTTCACGTCGAAGGGCTCCCGATATACCCAAAATTAGCACAGTCTATAAATAAAACGAGTTGTTTTGATTTGTATTACACTAATATGATAAGTTTACCTTCATCAGTAAATATATCTTGTCATCTGCTTCATTAATAAACTTGCTAATGTCTTCTTTGTCTAAAATTTGCGACTTCTTGCTTCTGTAACCTACGCTTTTGCTTTTCAGGTAGGGCACTAACTTCGGAAACTTACGTGTATCGATATTCTCTTTAACGTTTAAGGTGGCTTTCAACATCGCATAAAGGGCCCAGAGTGTTGGTGGCTTTAAGGTGGTAGACTTTTCTTCCAAATACGCCAACAAAACATTTTCCGTTACTTGATCAATCTTTTTCATAGAACACCACTGCCGAAACTGAAGATACGTTTTTTCGTACTGCGGTCTTGATTTAGCAGGCAAAAGATTCGACACTGCCGCGCTTGCAATTGCATCTATTTCGTTTTCGCTGCTAAAATCCATCACACTTCTTCAACAAAAATACCTATTGTGACAAATTTTTCGCAACTATCACTTTTATTTATCATCGTAACCATGCAAGCAACTCGATTTATCAGACCATTTTGTTCCAACTAATTTCTGTTACTTTTTTCTTCATCTGGAGGCTGTAGAAAAAACGTTGTTTGTATTTCGTGGCGAAATTCATGTTTTAATGGCGCCTTCGAATGTCTTTTAGGTCTCGACCTGGCGGTCTCGACTAAAATAACATTCTCAGGCGCCATTAAAAAAACACTCATTTCGCGCACTTAATACAAAAATTACTATTTTTTAGCGTAATTGTTAAATTGTAGTAATTTTTGTTTTTTTTTGACTACCTGCTAACCGTTTTACACAAAATTTTACTAAATCAAGCAAAAATATTACATATTAAATTTTGATACGTAATTTTTTGCAAAAAATTGTCTATTTTTTAAGACGAAATCGTATGTTTAATGAGTATTTTACAACGTTTGTAATTAAGATTTTTTCGAAATATGTTGCTCATGTGAGACAAAAAAGAATTAAATTTAATGTCTTCACTTTTTTCTTTGTATTTTCAAAATTTTTCTTAATTTTTTTTAAGATTAAATTTACCCTTGTGTTAATTGTTTAGCACATTACAATAAGAACGTAAAAAAGGCTGTTCAGTTAAAATAATTAAATAGTTTACTTTTAGAGAGACTATCTAAAATTTTTTAGGTGCGAAAATACGAAAGTGGGAGAACTTATTTAACTTTATTAAATTATTCAACTAACAAACTTCATTTCTTTTTATCTTTCTGACTGCAGTGGGCAAAAAATTGTATTTTTAAAGTTTAAACTTCTTTGTAAATTGGTTAACATCATATTTCTTTAGCAATTATTTATTTATTTATTTATAATTAAAACTTTTTCGTTTTTTTTAGTCTAAGGCGTAATTATTTTGCCAAATTTTAGAAAAAATTAGCCAAAAAATCATTAATAATTTCCAAATTGTAGTAACTTTTGTTGTTTTTTTTTTTGATTAGCTGTTGACCTTTTTACACGAGATGATACTAATTCAAACCAAAATAATTTAAAATAAATATTGAAACGTAATTATTTTGCAAAAATTTGTCTATCTATTTAAGTCGAAATAGTATGTTTTTTGGGTACTTTACAACATTTTTAATTCTGTTGCTCAAGTCGAACTACAGCGTGCTCAAAAACTGGCGCACCAACTCAATGGTGTGTGGTAGAGAACTGGTTACATATAAAGGTAAAAATAGTAAAAAAATTCTTTGTATTAAAGTTATTGATAAATATCGTGTTTTAGATAAATAATATGTGGCAACGTTGTCTAACAGTCATGATCGCAATAGAATTTGAGCAACAATAAAAATAAATGATTTTGGAAACGGTTTCCTAGGAAATAATTGCCAGTGTTGGCACATCTACACATTGTGATTTTTTTGATGAATCTTAATTTTTTTAAATTAAAAAAACTGCTAAAATCTGATAGTAAATTAAAAAATAATTATTCATCGTTTTGTTACGGAACGATTACCTGGTATGAAACATAAAAACATAAAAAAATAATGAAAACTAAAGAAGTTAACACAATAAGTTTGTAGCTCCAGATTTTTTAAAATATGACTTTAGGAATTTTTTCAACATTTTTCCCGTAATCTGTACTTGCTTCTCAATAACGTACCACTGAGTTGGTGCGCCAGTTTTTGAGCACCCTGTATATTTTTATCTGTGCATATGAATTTTCAAAATTTTTTCTACCATTTGTTTTTATAAACTTACGTTTTTATTAATTGTTTAGCACATTACAATTGAGACACTAAAAATATCTGTTATTAAGTTGAAATAATTAATTGATCACCTTTTGAACGACAATGTAAAAGGTAAAAAATCGTATCTTTAAGGTCTGAACTTCCTTCTATGTATTATTGGTGAAAAACCGATTTTATTTGTTTATAATTAAAATGAATTAGTTTATTATCAATAATTTCTTGTTAATTGTTTTAACTGTATAGTGTTTTTTCACGCTTCTTTACATTTAGTTCACACAAAATTTTGATGTAATATTACGTTCTATAGCTGGAAACGTCATAAAAATCAGTTAATTTGTGCCTCTTTTTTAATTAATCGACTGCTACATACATTTCTATAAAGTTAGCCGGAAATTAAATCTCCGAAACATTGTATCTGTTACATTTTTAGCAACGAGGTGAACACTTTCTATATTACAGATGAAACAGCTATGAAAGAGGGTTGTTTTTTCATGGTCCAATTGATTCGCAAAAAATGAATACATAAAAGTAGTGACGACTTTCGATTATATTTTTTTAACCACTTCATTTTACCAGTTATTACATTCCTGATAATTCCTGAAAAAATAGCCAGCCGTAAACTTATTCATTTTGGATTAATTGATGAGGTATTTCCCATACCACGAATAAATCATTGATCGTTTGCCCCAACAAAAGTCAACACGAAATCGTGTTTTTAAATTTCAGTTTTGAAATTGTTTTAGGGGTTGAGTTGAAAGCGAACATAGTCCGAATTATTATGGGAAAGACACATGGGATATTTGTGGCTTCGTCACATCTGTGTTGTTTTAATTTAGTTTGCAGTTGATTGTTTTTGAACACAAATTTTAGTGGCGGTTAATTAATGTTTTTTTTCTTCATCTTTAATTTTAATCAGACATTCTTTCGCAACATTACTTTGCAAAATAATCGCTCATCGTCTTATAATCTCTCTTAGATATCCAGTCACATTTACGCTCCATTGTTTTTGTCATGCTCTCAAAATTTCTTCCACACTATTGAATCATCTTTTAGGCGATTTGCCACTTCCTGCTTTTCAGGCATTCGACCTTCGTAAATTATCATTCTCAATCTGCTTTCATTCATTTTTTACGGATGCCTTAGCAACACACTTGGCTTTTTCAATTCTCTTAACGTTGTTTGCGCATCACATTCATCTCCGATCCATTTATTTGACACTTAATCTTTCGCTAAGAAACCTGGTTCATAAAATAGGTGGGTTTACAAACAACAACTTATTAACTTTTTTTTATTTTTTCTATTTTCGTAGTTACGCCAAAACTGTTCGGAAAAGTGGAACTATTTTGCTCCTTACCTACGCAAAACGATCTGGGGAATCCATTGCCACCAAGAAAATCGCCAAATTTCCGATAGTTTTTTAGTTATGAATGTTTGTTTATATGACCGAAGTTTGCTTTTATTTGCAATTTTTTCAAAAACTAAAAGTCAGAGAACAATAATCTTTTTTGCAAATGATAGATAATTAAAAGACCCTTACAACGAACTTTATTGGGTTATTTCTAATAATTCCGGAGTTATGGCGCGATAAATGTTTCGGGTACCAGAAATCGACCAAAATCACGACAAAAATTGGAAAAATCAAACATCAAATAATCGAACAAATGGACTTTTTAACAACTCCAGAGAAATGTAATAGATAGAAAAGTTCATAAAGCTATGCTAGAACGTATTTAAAAAAATATTTTTTCACTTTTTTTACGTCCAGGGGGGTGTCAACTTTTTTTAAGTTGTATTTTTTTTCTTAGTTACGGCAAAACTGTTCGAAGAAGTGGAACTATTTTGATCCTTACCAATGCAAAACGATCTGGGGAATCGACTGGCACCAAGAAAACCACTAAATTTTTAATAGTTTTTTAGTTATGAATATTTGTTTATTCCACCAAATTTTACTTTTATTTGCAATTTTCTCGAAAACTATAAGCTAGATAACAATAGTCTTTTTTGCAAATGATAGATAATTAAATGAGCTTTCCAACGATAGTAAACTTTATTGGGTTGTCTCTAACAGTTCTTGAGTTATTGCTCGGTAAATGTTCCGGGTACCGGAAATCGACCAAAATCGCCACAAAAATTGGAAAAATCAAACATCAAAAAATCGAGCAAATGGACTTTTTTTGGACTTTTAACAACTCGAGTGCGTTATGAAAAAAAAATACTGGTACACTCAGCATGCAAATTACACTCCGAATAACATTAATAACAACGAATTTATTGTCTAACATTTTTAATGTATTTCAATGTATGAAGTATTTCAGAACGTAGTAAAATTGCATTTCAGATGATTTTTAGATCTGGTTGTGGCAACACTACGGAATTCTTATTTCAGAGAAAAACTTAAGATCAGGAAAAATCAAAAAACATAAAAGCAATACCATTTTCAACGTAATTTATTAATTCTTTTGATAATTTTTACAGATATCTAGGTCAAATGTTCAAAAAAGCTAAAAATAATATAATTTTCTACTTACATTAATGATTATTTGCATTTTTTGACGATGTTTGCGAAATAATTGTTTTTTTTTTTGATAAAACATTATTAAAAGGCAACAATTTAGAACGAATGTTTTGATTTTAAGGTCTGTTTGTAAAAAAAGTACTTCACTGCCTAATTTAAAGTTTTCTATTTTGATGTGATTGCGTATAATAATTGAATTTCTAATTGAAAAATATTACATATGAAAATTTTAAAAAATCATTAGAAAAAGTTTACGAAATAAAGAAAATATACTATTATACGCAAAAACTTTATTTCTAAGCTCAGTCAACGATGTAGTGTATAATGTCACTTTGAAACTAAATTGTAAATTGTGAGGTCATGTATAGTAAAATGTTTCAAAAAAAATGAATTTTTAGTTCAAACGTTCAACATAAAGCAAAATACCACTAATAATTTTAATTTATTGGGTTTCCGAAAATTCTTTAAAAATTGGTTAAAACAGCTGAAAAGCTTATAAATTATATCGTTTTTAACTAAATTTGTTAAACTTTGCGTTTTTTTCAGATGAACTTAACAAAATAGCTGAGGTTTCAGCTGACCCAAGTGGGTTTTTAATGTATTTTTTTATAGAATTTCGGGAAATAATTAATGCTGACAAATTTGTTAAAACGCTTTAAAAATTAAAAAAATAACATAATTTATTGTTTTATAGGCTTTTATTTATTTAACTCAGAAACAAGCGTAAATTCTAGGAACCTTAGAAATTTTTTGCTTATTTTTCATAGAGATCTTGAATAAATGAGTTTTAAAACTGTATCTTTTGGATTATTTAGTTGCAAAAACATTACGTTTTATTTAAAAACATCATTATCTTTCTAACGAAGCAAAAGTAATACCAATTTCGATCTAATTTTAATGACATTTAATGAATTATATAAAAAAACGAAATAATTTTAAGGATTGTTTATTTAATTAATTAATTTAATAGTTTTTCAAAAAGAATGCGACATAATTGCATTTCAAACTTATTCAAATGTGCGAGAATATTTTAAAAACTTTTACCATGTTGGAAGTAATTTGTTGACTTTAAAATTATTTTGAGCAAAAGAAAACTCGAGTTGGAAATTTTTTCTCATTTTTTTCGATCGATATAGATACACTGTGTTCGGAAAATGTTTGATTTTTAATTGTTTATTATTAGCAATTTTTGGAAAACTATTAGTCGGAGGACAATGATTTTTTTTAATAGGTAGATAATTAATTAATTAAAAAAGTTATCCAAAGATAGTAAACGTAAGAGGTTTATCTCCGGAATTAGCGCCAGATAAATTCTCCGAGTTCCAGATATTGTAAAAATTTGAACAAAAAAATTAGGCAGTTTAAAATCAGATCTATTGGTTAACAAGTTTAGAGGGTTTGAAAACGTATAGTGTTTAAAACATTTCCGTAGCAATTAAAAATTTTTTTTTGTTGTTGTTTGAAGCTGAGTGAAATGACTACTACAATTTTAGGTAAAAAAAATAAAAAAATCATACTTTGAAGATATAAAAGTGTACATTAAATACCTTTATTTGTAAATGTTTTCTTATAAATGAATTTTAATCTAAAGCAAATTTTTGTTTACTTTACAAACACTTTCTTGTAAAAATCACAATTTATTTACTTTTAGAAGTTCGTTAATTTTTGTAAACTTATTTGGTGTTTTTGCATTGTCCTTGAATAAAATCTAAACGTAAAGCCATGTGTTTGTAACTTATTGCAATTTTTGCTGTGAAATTTGTCACAAACGTAAAATGAAACTGTGTACATTTTTTACCAAACCGTTTCTTTGTCGCTATCGCGAGCAAAGTATTGAATTCTGCCTTCTTTGCCAAATCGCAACAGGAGACTTCTTTTCTTCCACAATCTGAATATTAAAAAATGTATTGAATTTTTAATAAAAAATTGAGGTTTGAACTTAATCTAAGACTCTAACACCTCTTAATTGGTGAGCAACTAAACAGTACTGCATTTTCTCGCCGATTACGTAAGTATGCAAAATTACAGTTCATTTGGACAATAGGCACTGCCTTATATTTGACTCGGAAAATATGAAATAGACTATTAGAAATGTGTTTAAAAAAGCATTATGAGGTCGTCGACCTAAATACGTCCTAATGTAACATGACCAGGGTTTGTTTGTCTTTTTTTTCAACAAAAATTTAAGCCTCCAGCTCTATTTTGCTTTCGTAATGCTTTTATAAGAGCAACAAAAACAATACTTTCAACTAACGCAACAAAAATGTTATGTTTTGTTGACTATTGTCTTGATAAAAAAGTTTGAAATTAAACAACTTCAATAAGAGCCCTTGAACTCTCTCCCAAAACCAACAAGAAGCCAAGCTTGAGCTTAACGTGGCGTTATGATGAGTTTAAAAGAGAGCTTTGAAGATGTGTTATTAGTTTGAATGTTTTCACCACCACCAGCACAAGCAATGATTTGTTTTGGTGTCCACGCCCGGAGTGGCTCCGCGCAGTCTACCGGAGCGCAAGCTCTACACTTGAAACTCCGGTTGGTATTTTATGCGTAGTTCTTCGTGATCTGCCTCCGCGAAAATACGTTCAAATCGGTTCTCTAAACTGCAATTCGTGAACTTTACAAGTTTTTACGGAATGTACAACAATTTGCACATTTTTTGATTATTAAGCGAGAGATTAAAGGGTATGTCGTGCGCCCTTTTGGCACTTATTTTCATTTGTTTTAATGAAACAACAAGAGAAAAATGGAATTTTTTGTACTGTTTTACTCATTTGTGCCGGCTTGACTTAAAGTAGGTCGAAGGGAATTAATTATTTATTAGCGTATCAACTAAGGTAATTGTCAAAATGGAGGGCATGGTCATTAAATGGTAATGACTATTGCATATGGCACGTTGGGATAATTACACTTTAGTTAGCGAAATGTTATATCATGATGCGATTAAATTGTTAAGACGTTCAAAACTTTATTTAGAGATTATAAAAACCCATTATTTATTAATTCCAACAACAGGAAAAATAGCATTTATTTATTATGTAAGACGATAAAGAAATTTTTAATAGTGACAAAATCATAAGTAGATAAACAATCTTTATTGTCATGTATAGTACATTTTTTTCTATTGCAGAATTTGTAATTTGAGAGAAAAAAGTTATTGTTAACCTTTACAATTAAATACAATGAAATTGTTGTTCACTTAACCTTAAGTTAAAAACTTTATTTAGAAATTAAAAAGACACATTATTTATTAATCCCAACAACAGGAAATATAATAGTTTTTATTATAGAAGACGATAAAGAGATTGTTAATAGAGACAAAATCATGAATAGGTAAACAATCATCATCGTCGTGTATAATTTTTTTTTCTATTGCAGAACTTGTAATCTGAGAGAAAAAAGTTATTGTTAACCTTTACAATTAAATACAATTAAATTATTGTTTACTTTAACTAAAGTAAAAAAACTTTAGTTAGAAATTAAAAAAAACATTATAATAAAGAGATTGTTAATAGTGACAAAATCATGAGTAGATAAACAATCTTTATCATCGTGTATAATACATTTTTTTCTATTGCATAACTTCTAATCTGAGGGAAAAAAGTTATTGTTAACCTTTACAGTTAAATACAATACTTTATTAATTCCAACAATAAGAAATGTAATAGTTTTTATTATACAAGACGATAAAGAGATTGTTAATAGTGACAAAGTCACGAGTAGATAAACAACCTTTATCGTCGTGTATAATACAATTTTTTTATAGGACTCTTAATTTGAGAGAAGAAAGTTATTGTTAACCTTTCAAATTAATATGTTGGAGTTTGTAAAATTAATTGAATAAATTGCTATTTTATCTACTCAAAAGGAGCAAAACAGAACTTTGTTTTATCTTTTTTATTTGTTTTATTTACTCAAAAGAGTTGATGAAGAACTAGTTTAGTATCTGCTGTAGGAAAAAAATATATTTTCTATTGCAATATCTCATTATAAAAAAACAAGTTGAAAAACTTTTTGTAAAAAGAAGATAAAATTTTTCATAGCAACATAAAAAAACAAAAAAATATAAAAAGTGGTATTAAAATTTTGTAGAACTGTGAGAATGAGAAATTAAAAAATTATAGACTGCAAAATAAAAAAAAAGAAAAATATCCCAAATAAATATAAAATATAAATAAGCTAAAAAACTAAAAAGCTGAAATACTGAAAAACTTAATTTGTAATTGAAACATTAAGAAATTAATAACATTAGGAAAATCTGATGTATTGTTTTTTTAAACTAAATACTAAAAAATTGAAAAAAAAACTTAATTTTAGTTTTAAGAAAAGCTCTTAAAAATTGCGACTAAGATCTGGTCTCTGTTAATAAGCAAACAAGCAAGTGATTAACGTATTATATAGGTTTAGTATGAATATTTATGTTTGTCGTAATAATTTTTCTACTGACTAGACACCCAATGCAATTTTTGCTTTCGTTTTAATTTTTTAGGGAGTTGTGGCAAAATAAAATGAGAAATTCCTTATTTCAAAGATATTGAATGAAACCAATAAAAGTCTAAAATTAGATCACATGAAGCAAGACGAGAAGATGAAAATATGTTGTGTAATATATTTTTTAAGGAAAGAGATAAGTTCTATTTTTAGTATTACGTTGGACTTGTCCTTGTGGACATCCAGACATAATTAGTGACAGAAAAACTGTAATAGATCTAGACTGATGAGTGAAAGCAATTTTTAAAATAAGAGACTAAATTATTTAGTATTTTGTTAAACCACAAGGAAATGAACCAATTTAGAAAATTTTCTGATGTAAAAATAATACAGTGTTAAGGCATGAATTAAAATTCGTATTTGAGTCTTTAGACGTTTTATGTTTAAAACTTTTTTTTATATAATTAAACATAAAAATTGTATTAATCGATTTCTCAAATTAATTTTAACTTGGAACACTGAATACTCTAAAAACAGAAAAATGTGCTCTAGTTACAAAAAAATATGATTCAAAAAATGTTGTAGTTATTTACGTCAGACTAAGTAAGTAATGTAAAGTAAATCCAATCATAATATTTTTTTGTTACTTGAATTATACAATGTGTTTTTAAATGATTCTCATCTAGTTGTTTGTAAAATCATGGGCCGCTTCATATAACTAACGATAGGCATTTAACATCAAATATTACCATTCTACATTTATTAAGCCTCCAATTCGAAAACAAGTTTTGATAATAAAAGTGTTTTCTTGCACGGTGTAACAATTTTGTTGCATTTTAACGAAATTAAAAAAATAATTCAATTTCTCAACTGACAGATTTGACATTCAATTGAGCAGAGCGGCACAAATTTTTTTACATGTAAACCAATTTCAAAGTTAATTACATGAGAATCATTTAAAAACACATTGTACTTGTACATACATAGTACATATACTAGCATTTTCAGTTAATGGGTAAGATAAAAAAGCTGAAAACTACCAGGAAGTCATTCGAGAATTTATTTTCTTCATAAAAATCTGAAATATGAGAAATGCTCTTTCAAGAATCTATTTTTTTAGCTCTTACTTAAATTTATTGACTAAGAATTTTAACGCAGTATTGATAAACATACAAAAAAAATTCTCCAAGATGTTACACATAGGTAAAAGACAATAATAACAAAAAAATGCTTTTAATTCCCAAAATTACAAAAAAATATGTTACACGTAATTTTTGTTATTATAGATTATTTCAGAAACATTAAATTTAAATAATTATAAACAATAACAAAAAGTGGATAAAACTAATTAATTGCAACTTTAAGATATGTTCTGAAGATTTTGATTCATTTTAATTATTCAACTTTTCAAATAAAACCTTGTACTTGCAAGCATACCTACGATGTATGAACGTATTTTAACATTGATTTCTATACGTTTTGCTTTGTTTATCACAACCGCAACGATGTTCGTTTCTGTTTGTTTTCGTCTCTTCGTGTAATCAAGACAAATGTTCAGAAAAAATTAACCTGTGCATATACACACAGTATGGCCTTCTGAACACAGTTTGGTTGATGCGGTAACAAACACACACTGTTTGTATTTGCTTACTTTGTTAAAAGAATTCTTGGTGGTCGAGCAAATATTTTTCAAGCTCAGAAACAATTTTTGAGCTTGTAGGTTAATATGTTACTGTTCCTTTTACAACAAAATGGAAAAATTTTATTTTTACCATAAATAATATTTCTTTTTTTTAATATCATACACATGAATGAAAACTAGTGAAATTAGAGATTAATTCAAAAACGATGTAAAAATCGTATTTTAGAGTTATATTTGAAATAAATAAATTAAGTGGCAAGTGCACAAATGTTTTCAAGAACAAAAAAAATATGATAGAAACTTAAATACAAAATGTAGTTAAACTTTAAGAAAAAAATAATTAGGAAATGGGGGAAGTTCTATGTTTTTCCCATCGGTTTTATAGTGTCAAAGAAAACAGTAACACTAATTAGAAAATTCAAAAATTTTTTAACAATTTTTTTCAAAGTATAAGTTGTTTAAATATCCTATATTTTTTGAACTGTATGTGCTTTTAAATAGCTCTTTAAATTTGGAAAATGTAATTTGAACTGTTTAAGAAGTTTGATTAGACAAAAAATTTAAAAGCTTCAACTCTTAATTTACTTTTCTATTAATAAATGTTCCACCTTAAAGTGCCTCACAATTTAATTAAAATTTGTCGATCGTAAATAAAAATGATAAATAATTCACTTTAATTTTTTTTAATTTCTCCTAGTTTGTAATTACTTTAATTTTTTTTTCAAAGATAAGTTATTTAAACACTCTGTATGTATAATATAGATTACTTGATTTACTCCTATCTAATTTGGACAATGTAATATTAATTGTTTAAAAATTTTCGACAAAATAATTTTAAAGCTTCAACTCTTAATTTGCTTTTCTATTGATAAATGTTCCATCTTGAGGTGTCTTACAATTTAACATAAATTTGTCGGCCGTAAATAAATGATAAATAATTAAATACATTTTTTTTTAATTTTTCCTAGTTTCTGATTACTTTTTTTTTTAATAAGTTGTTTAAACACTGTGCATGTATAACTGATTGCTTGATTTATTCGTATCTGCATAGACTACAATTTTTTTGAGCTGTGCCTGTAAATTAGAACAATGTAATATTAATTGTTTAAGAAATTTTGCCAAAATAATTTCAAAATTTGAACTCTTAATTTGCTTTTCCATTGATAAATGTTTCATCCTAATTAAAATTTGCCGTCCGTAAATAAAAATGATAAATAATTCAATACAATTGTTGACCCAAATGATCAAAAGGTAATTAGCAAAAAGCATCACCCCCACAAATATTTTTTCAATTCATTCCGGCTAATTGGGTTCTCCATTGTTTTTCCCGTAAAAAATCAGTTTTATTTTGGTTCAAACAATGCATTATTTAGTCTTTCTAAATGGAGATCGTTAATTAAAAAAAATCCTCCACTGTATTTATGTTTAGAGCAATTTTCCACAGTTTAAACAACTTAATGGAAACCGAAAGTACCATCTGGCGTTTCCGTGGGCTATACAAGAAAACTTGTTGGTTGGCAAATTTAAACTTGGAAAGACACTTTGTTTAATTCACACAAAAGACGCGATGAAATCGAATCGATCACTTGGAGTTAGGCAACTAATAAACGAGCTCTAATCCCAACAAAGTCAAGAGACTTAATCCTTAAAGCTCACACCTTTTAATCGTTTAACGCAAATAATTACATTTTTCTCTTGATGTTTCATAGATCGGAGAAACAACAATTAAAAATGTAAAAGCAACAATCTAGCAAAACCAAGAACATGAACATATTCTTCGTCTATTTTAACTTTGTGATTCATATGACGTTCAGCAAGCGCTATTTTTTCGATAATAACAGTAATAAACACCACCATGTGATGCCACGGCACTTTTTCGATTCGTTTACGTACAAAGAAAGTGAATTATCGGACGTTTCGACGCATCATCGTCTAAGACATCATCATGATGTTCTCGGAGATATTTTGTGGCCGGTTAAAAAAGAAGCGGTGGTGGAAGGCGATATAGTGTTGGGTGGGTTAATGATGGTACATGAACGTGAAGATACAATTACTTGCGGGCCTGTGATGCCTCAAGGTGGAGTTCAAGCCTTGGAAGCAATGTTGTATACGTTAGATAGGTTGAACTCGGCATCGGAACCACTTTTACCGAATATTAGTCTGGGGGCACATATTTTGGACGACTGCGATAAGGATACGTATGGGCTGGAGATGGCTGTGGATTTTATCAAAGGTACGGTTTAAATTTTTTTAAAACGCATAATAATGAATACTTCTTCATTGATTTTTTACAAAAGACTTGATCAATGTAGACTGAAATGGTGGAGGCGCCGGGATAGGAAATGTTATATTTGTTTTTATTAGTTAATTTGGCCGAAATTGTTTGACTCTAATAAATTTTGCTATTAAAGAAAGTTGTAAAATAATAAATTTTGACAAAAATATTTATTTCCTTTTTGAGTAGTTTCTTTTATTTGTTTTCTAATCATCTGGTGGATAAGTGAATACGTTTTCAATAATTATTTTAATGTTCTCTATAAAAAAAATATCAACACACTACTAAATTGAATAACTTACAATTTAAAGATTTTTAAAAATGGTGGAGGCGCCGGGATAGAAAATGTTTTATTAATTTTTGTTTGTAAATTTTGCCGAAATTGTTTAACACTTATAAATTTTGCTGGCAAAGTAAGTTACAAAATAATAAATTATGTCAAAACTATCTGTTTTCTTTTTTAGATAGTTTCTTTTATGTTTTCTAATCGTCTGCAGGATGAGTGAATTAAGACATAATCAACACACTACTAAATTGATTAAATTTCAAATTAATATTTGATTGATTTTTAAAAAAAGGTGAAAGCGCCGAGATAGAAAATGTTACATTAATTTTTATTTGTAAATTTTGCCACTAATAAATTTTGCTGTCAAAGTAAGTGGTAAAATTAAAAATTATGACAAAAATATTTGTTCTCTTTTTCGCAGTTTCTTATAACTGTTTTTTAATCGTCTAGAAGATGAGTAAATTAATTTTCGGTAATTTGTTTAATTTTGACTGTTAAAAGATATTTAACACACTACTCAGTTGACAAAAGTATAAATTAAAGTTTGATTGACTTTGAAAAAATGGTGGAGGCGCCGAGATAGAAAATTAATTTTTATTAGTAAGGTTTGCCAAAATTGTTTAAGTTTATTAAATTTTGCTGTCAAATTAAGTTATAAAATAAAAAATTATGAAAAAAATTTTAATGACTTTGAAGAGATGGTGGAGGCGCCGGGATAGAAAATGTTATATTAATTTTTATTTGTAAATTTTGCCGAAATTGTTTGACAAATGTTGCTAATAAAGAGTAAAGTAATAAATTATGACAAAGATATTTATTTCCTTTTTGAATAGTCTCTTTTATCTGTTTTCTAATCATCTGGTGGATAAATGAATATATTTTTATTAATTATTTTAATGTTCTCTATAAAGAGAATAATCAACACACTACTAAATTGAATAAATTACAAGTTAAAGTTTGATTGATTTTGAAAAAAATGATGGAGGCGCTAGGATAGAAAATGGAATATTAAATTTAGCTTGTAAATTTTGCCGAAATTGTTTAACACTAATAAATTTTGCTGTCAAAGTAAATTATAAAATAATAAATTATGACAAAAATATATGTTCTTTTTTCAACAGTTTTTTAATCTGGTATCTAATTGTCTGGAGGATGAGTGAATAAATTTTGATTGATTTGTTTATCTATAAAAAAATATTCAACATACCAGTCAGTTGACCCAATTACGAATTAAAGTTTGATTGGCTTTGAAAAAAATGGTGGAGGCGCCGGAGAAAAAAAAAATGTTATATTGACTTTAATTTGTTAATTTTGCCAAAATTGTTTACCACTAATCTATTTTCCTATTAAAATAAATAAAGTAAAATAATAAATTGTGATAAGAATATCTATTTTCTTTTCAAAAGTTCCTTCTGTAATGAATAATTTTGGATTAATTTTATAATGTTATTTACAAAGAAATAATCAACACACTACTCAATTAAATAAATTTACAAATTAAACAGAATAATTTTAGATAAATTTTATAATGTTCTCTATAAAGAAATAATCAACAAACTACTCAATTAAAATAGAATTGGTAAGTTTACGAATTAAGTTTTAATTAAATTAGGCTAAAAATGGTGGAGGCGATGAGATAGAAAATGTTTTATTGTTTTTTGTTTGTTTATTCAGCTAAAATTTTGCTGTTTAAATAAATAAAGTAAATTTTTAAATCGTGGCAAAGCACATTTTCTCTTTTTTTTCTTTTTTCTTTTTTCTAATCAACTGAATGATAATGAATACAAAGAAGAAAATTGACTCATTTTATCCCATTCCATTTGTTGTTTAGCGACAGATAATGACAAGCTTATCTCAAGCAAAATTCGGTTTTTATCAAGCGTTTATAGTAATTAATTTATTCATTAAAAATTACGGAAGCAGTGGAATAGAAAGTGTTATTTATCTATATTATTTTCAGCAAAATTTAGCAAACACTAAGAAATATTGATGTTAAAATGATTAAATTAAATGTGTAAATTGTGACAAAGATGTTTATTATTACCTATTCATTTTCTTTTGTGCTGTTTTCTATCCAACTGGATGATGAATACAAAGTAAGAAATCATAGAATTGGGTTTTATTATTAATTTTTGTGTTGTTGTTTAGTAAATGGTACTAAAAAGTATTCCTTACCAAAGTACGATATTAATTTTAGTAATTATGTTCTTTAACAATTGCCTGTTTTATTTATCTTTTACCTATAGTTTTTTCCGTATTATTTACTGTTTACATTTGTTATATAAATATGACAATACTATACTTTTGTAATAACTAATAATAATAAAATAAAACTGTTAAAATTGCACCTTTCCAGATCTGTAATCATTAGAAAATTACCAAATTAATTCACGATTGCATTGTTCTGAATATTTTCAGCTTGACTGTTTTCCTAAAACGGCATCATAAACTAAATATTATTAATTAGTGCATTGGGTAACAAACTAAGTATAATTAATATTTTTGGTTGCATCTACGATAATTTCCGAAATCAGCCAAATTCGCATTGTACGCTTTTACTCAACAAAATTAACAGAATATTATTAAAACACTTTCTAAATACGTTTGTTAATAAATCATTATGCAATTTGTTGCATTACTTCTACCTAAGAAATCAAAATTGGGAAACAAAAAAAATAAAAAATAAATTTAAAATGGTGGAGGCGCCGGGACAGAACGTAATTTATTTAGGTACAGTCCTTTTTTAATTTACTAAAAATGTGTAAATAATTGAAATAAAATGCTCAATTATAACAAAAATGATGATATTTACATTGTATATGACGACTTTCATGCAAAAATTTGCTAAATACTCGTTGTTCCGACAACATGGTGTAATAAAACATAAAATAAATATTTATTTCAAATTATATTTGTAGTACGGCAGGTGGGTCTCTAATTCAGAATTTGATATTTTCTTTATTAGTCAGTAGGACGATGATTGACTTTAACCTTACGTTTATATTTTATTGAATTTTAAATTCGTTTTCAATCAAAACATAAACAATCAACCAATGAAAACATTGTAAAATAAAAAAGCACAAAAGCACAAGCGACGTTTGATGCATTTAATTTTCTGCTTTGCTTATTTACGATGAATTTGTAAAAGTAGAAGTCAATATTTATTATACTTTTCTCCTATAAACAGTTATTTTAACAAACAAGCTATGAAAGCAGTCTCTAATTAAATAGTGCTAAATGGTTAGGTTCTTTTACAAACAAATAACCGTTACTCTTTTCTTAAAAAAATAACAAAATCGAGTTTTCATTTTTGTTGTTTTTCAATAGTTTTTTGATGTTACCTATAAATAAACTACTAGTTCTAAATTCTTTGTAAAAAGAATTCAATTTCGGTAAACCGTTATTGAAATAACCCCGGTGGAAGCATTGTGATTGAAGTTTCCAAATTTTATTACGCATTTATTTTATCAATTCCGAGAAACTTAAATTAAAAGGTGTTTAACTATAGAGTTGAAATCAGTTAACGTCTTTTCTAGAAAAAATAAACAAAATATGTAATTTTAAATACTTTAGAAGCGTTTGAAATACTTATTAAAATCATTTGTGAATGATCTTGTTACTAAATAACTGCAGTTCTTGAAACTTTTGAGAAAAAAAATTATATATTATATTATCTTAATAAATAAATGAACAAATAATTTTTTATTTTTTTTTATTTATTTTTTGTTTTAGCTGAATTGTTTAAATTTGCACATTTTGTTGCATTTAATTAAAAAAGGTAAATGGTAACAGATGTAAGAGGACTGTTCCAGTTAAAATAATTGATTTAATTAAAAATTGTGAAGGTGCCAGTATAGTACTTGCTTTTTTAAATTCCTCTTTTATTTTATCAGGAAGCTACAAATAACTAAACCAAACAAATTACACCGAAAATTTGCTTTACTCACTATTATTTGACGAGTTATATCAATGTTTATAAATATATAGTTTATTATTAACTTTTTTATTATTTCTGTTATATTTTGATCAATTTTAACAGTTAGTCATTTATTAGGTACTTAACTGTTTTGTTATTTGTGATCTTTGAAAAATTTTGATTTTGTTCATTATTTTTTTCTCATCTTTTCGATTCTTTGATTAGAAAAAAACATTTATTGTATGTGTTTGTTGTGAATTGCTTGTTTAATGTGTTATCATTTATCAAATTTTAACTAGTTTTTAGTCGAATTATATTTATGATACACAGATTCCGAAAATACATATCTTGATTTTTACAGTTTAAGCCTTGGCCAAAAAAAAAACGCAAATTAAATTGTAAAACTTCGTCTTATGTAATTTTCAAGGAAATACTTAATACAGATAAGACCAATTTATAATAAAATAAAAACATCGCTAAAAAATGAAAGAAAACCAGTAATTCATTATGTTGAGAGGTTTCATAAAATCGATTAGATATAATCAAATTATAAAACCAACTGATAAAATAAATTTAAAATAAGAGTCGGGACCATAATTTAATACTGCGGTAATAAGAGATTCTCTTAACTTTTTATGAACTGAAGTTTCTTATACGCTTCTTTTTTAAACTTCACTTTTATCAAATATTATCTTAAAATTTTTGCCCCAAAACTGTCACCCTAAGATGATGATTCATTGAAAATTTTATATTAGATTTGATGAATAACTTCAATTTCAGGTTCGTATTTTACTGCATTTTAGTTTTTGGTAAATTATGTTTGAAAATTAACGTTTGATGCATTTAATTTCATTATCTGCTTATTTGCGATTAGTATGTAAAAGCCAATGCAAACATTTTACTTTCCTTCTATTAAGCTCATAAATGAGGGCAATCAGTAATTAAATTATAGTGATTAGATTATTAGTAATATTATTACTTGTTAATTTATAAACCAGTAGCTGTTACTTCAATTGTAAAATCGCTTATTAACAATTAATTAATTAAAATGATTCAGTTTTGTTGAGTCGTTAATAATATAATTCCAGTCAAGTTTATTTAAAAAAAATGGTGGAGGCGCCGGGTAAGTTAGTTTTGCAATTGGAAAAATATTACAATTTTAACTTTTTCCTTTTTAAAATAGACTTTGGATGTGATGACGCTCATTAAAGCGTTTGTTAGTAAATAATATTGTAGCAAAATTCATTAAAATGACCCGATTTCAGTCAAAATAATTAATGTAAACTACATTTATTTTTAAGCTCTCTTTCAAAGTATATTTTGCCTAACAACCCATTAATTAGTGTGCCAACGAATGAAATAAACCAATTTTTCATAATGTTATGCCTCGCATTGAAAATACCGAATGATAGTCAAGCAACACAAGAATAATTAACTTAATGCACAATGCTTTGTTAGAATTACAGCATTGTCGATTGTAGTCGTAAATTGTGAAGTTAATCTTGATTCTAATGCTAATGTGTTGAAATAAATGGCAACGTCACTTTTATTCAAAGAAAGGCAAGCTATAATTTAAACCGTGTTAAAATTAACTAGCAGTTTAGTAAACATGTTCATTATTGAGCTTTGTTATGAAATTATAAAAAAACACTGCCTAGAAAACATCAGTTTTATGTTCATTATTAAGCTGTGTTATGAACAGAGACCGGATTTTAGGGAATTTTTCTAGCACCAGATTTTTAAAGTACTTAAAACTCGAAATACATTTGTTATTAATTTTTCCTAAATTTTCAAATTGTTGGTAATACAGTTGTGTTTAACTTTCCTAATTTAAAATACGATTTTTTTAATTTCTTTTATCAGTATTTAGTTTTAGGTTATTACATCATCAATTTAAAGATTGTTTGTTCCTCAGGCTTCCAGAAGTTTAGATTTTAGTTTTGTAATTTCTCCAGTATTTCATATTATTTATTTCTTTAAAGTTTTTCATGGTTTTACTATCTTATTTTATAAATGTTCTTACTTTGCAGTTTCATAGTTTTTAATTATTACACTTAAAAATTTATTTATTTTAATTATTATAATATTGTAATGATGAATTTTTTCCTCTCAACAGTGTAGATTTTATT
This sequence comes from Tribolium castaneum, assembly GCF_031307605.1. Lineage (NCBI taxonomy): Eukaryota > Metazoa > Arthropoda > Insecta > Coleoptera > Tenebrionidae > Tribolium > Tribolium castaneum. Next base: position 674,039 of record NC_087395.1, on the reverse strand, counting down.
TAGTTGAGTGAGTCATGCTATTCAAGGGTTCTTAGTTTTTGTGTAACAAATTTAAAAAAGTGTGTTTTTATTAAAAATTACTTCAAAAAGTTTAGCAGAATCGCCCATTTTATAAGCATCTAAGACAAAATTCTGTTCTGTAGGAAAGTCCAGCTCTTAAACCAGTTCACTGGTGTCTCATTTGTCCCAGGAATGATTAATTGACCAATAGAAATATAAAATCCGTCTCCTACTTGACCTGACCTGACCTGACCTGACCTGACCTGACCTGACCTGACCAATAGAAATATAAAAACCGTCTCCTACTTGATTAATTGCAAGACGATTGGATATCGGAGAAATTTTGCACTCCCAACTGTAAAACAGGCCAGTCAGAAGACGTTAAAAATTGAACAAAAAATTGTTGTGTGATTATTTTGTAAATGTCTAAGAAATGTCTAATCTAAGAAAATTTTAAGTTTTCTATTACACTTTGGTTTAAAAATCTTGGATAAACGTTGTATCAATCTGTTTTTGATAAAAATTCTCGAAATTAGCTCGTCTTCAAACTCAAACACTTTGCAAGTTTTGCAAGATTCCCTCACAAAATTAAAAAATCACCAAATTTGGACAACATTTTTATATCTTTTTAATTATTAACCTGGGCATCTAAAATTTATGAGTGATGTCTTTATTTAGACAATTTAATCATAATTTGGTGCCTCATTTAACTTTTTCAAGTTATTCAACTTTTAACAAACTTTTTATTTTTTATTCTTTTAATCTTATAGTTTTTTAGTGCTTCAATCACTCAGTTTTTAAGTTTATTTTCAGCATTTCAGCTTTTTGTTTTTTTAATTTTTGATATTTCTTATTCATTTTGTAATTTTTGACTGTCTTGTTATTGCAGTTTTAAAATTTCTTAGTGTTTTTACTTTGCAGTTCTATAAATTTTTAATTTATAACGTTTTCAGTCACTTACTACGGAATTTTAATCTTACAGTTATTTTAATTCTTTGAATTTTTTTGAGTCTCTTAGTTTATTGATTATTTATTCAGAATGTCACGTTTCAATTTATTAGTATTTCTTTTCTAAAACAGCGTTTGAGTTAAAATAATAGACTAAATTAAAAATGGTGGAAGTGCCAAGACAGCACATGTCTTATTTAAATATCTTTTTCATTTTGTCAAAAAGGTATAAATAAATAAACCAAACTGCCAAATTATAACAAAAATTAGCTTTACACATTAATACTTTACAAGTTATTTGCAAAAATTTGCTAAACAAATTCGTTATCTCGATGACCAAGTGCAAAAACCCAATTTATTTTGAATCGGCATAAACATTGATTGTGTCAAATATTTATTTATTATCAACTTTTCTGTTATCATTGTTATATTTTTATTGCTTTAACATGTTATGTATTATTTTTAATGATAAATAATTATTTAACAATGAGAAAGCTATGATATTAAATTGTTTATAAGGTACTTTTATTCATTTTAATTATTATAATTGTAATTATTAATTTTTCCAAAGCGACAGTATAGACTAGAATTAGTTGTGTGAAAGTCCTACTTATTTGTGCAACAAATTAAAAAAGTGTTTTTGTCATAAAAAATCAAATTATTTTAAAAACTAAGCAAAATCAACCATTTTATTCGCATCTAAGGTGAAATCCTGTTCTGTGAAATAGACCGATCTAAAATCAATTCACTGGTGTCTCATTTGTCCCAGAAATAAGTAACTAACCAATAAAAATATAAAACTCACCTACTACTTGTTTATCTAGTGCCCAATTTAATAAGCTTTAATACTTCAGCTTTTTAATTTCTTAATTTCCTTTATTTATTATTTATTTTTCGAATTTTTTAGTTTTTTGTTGTTTCACTGTCTTATAATTGCAGTTTTACAATTTTTTAGTGTTCTTACTTTGCGGGTCTATAAATTTTTAATTTATTACATTTTCAGTCACTTATATCTACGGAATTTTATTCTTACTGTTTTTTTAGTTCTTTTATATACCACTTTATAATTTTTTCAGCTTTTCAGTCTTTAGTGTATTGAATTTTTATTTTATGTGAAGAAGACCGTTCTAAAACCGGTTCTTTGTTGTCTCATTTGGCTCAGGAATGAGTAATTGGCCAATAAAAATATAAAAATTACCTCTTATTTATTTATCTGGTACCCAAATTTTTTTAAGACGATTGATGCTTCAGCATTTCAGCATTTTTGGTTTTAATTTATAACTTTTTGAGTCACTTAGATCTACGGAATTTTAATTTTACTGTTTTTTTTAGATCTTTTGTAAACCAGTTTTTAATTTTTTCAGCTTTTTAGTTTCTTAGTGTATGGAATTTTTATTTAGAATATCATTTTTTAATTTATTAATGTTTTTCTTCTTCTGAAGATTCTGAAAATAAAAATCAATTGAAAATAAGAATGTTAATTTAATGTAAAAATATTGATAATATGATTTCTTACGTCAAAACGAACTAATTTTACAAAACAGCAAATTTAGAACAAAATTTAGGTTCAAGAGTTAATTAACATCTTAATAGCTTTTTTGTGTAATAGATAATATTATGTTTTTGACAGAACGTAATTCGTGTTAATTTTTTGTTTTTCTTGTTGTAGCAATTAATAAAAAATGTTTTGTTCAATTTTTTTTGACACCTAAATAAGGTTTTCAACCTTAATCCCATCTACAATTATGAAATTAAAAAAAAACAGTGTCTAGAAAGTAAGATCAGTTTCATTCAATATCAGTGTGTTGTATTTATATTTGGTATCTAGAGTGCTTTACGGAAAGAAATCCAATCTATCGTTGACTCTTTCAGGAAAAAGTTATGCTCTCAAATACTCGTATGTGCAATCTTGAAATTGCTGACATTTCCAACTATGAAGTTTCAGCTAACAAATATTTGCTTTGCCATGTACGAGGACAACTGTTCAAGAAAAATTTTGCAGAATATTTAAGTTTTTCACTTGAGTTGCTTTAATTAAAATTCCCTGCTTTGCAACCAATTTTCACAATTTTATAATGTTAATAACTACATACTTACTACATGCATAATAGATGGAATGCAGTTAGCGAAATTTACCACACTTGTCTCTTTGATCGTCATGCGAATACTAACTACTTAACGTTTATTAAATATACCAAGCCTTGATACATCTCGTACATAAAATTAAATTTGTGCTAAGCACATGAAGCTGAATTTCAGAACTTGTGTATTAATTGAAATGCTGGTAAAAAACCAACCGTAAAATTTTGACTTGTTGTAATATCCATCAAAGGCGGAAACTTTGAATATTTAAACGCGCTAATTTGTTTACGGTACACAAACTTTCGAAATAAACAGCGGCGTTAATGCAATTCCGTATTATTATAAACGAATGTAACTGGAAGCTCTTTAATTCATTTAATTGGAGTTTCAACTTTCAAACAAATTATTGGCCAAATTAGATTTTTCGACAACATTCTTGTGCGTGCTTGAAATGTGGCGTTAATTTATTATCCTCCTGTGTTACTAACATGATGAATATTCAACGTAGATGGTATTTATAGTATTTGTTCTAATTTAGCAAAGATTAGTTTTCTTCGAAATTAATCAATAATCACATAATGTTGTCATACGATAAGTAAACTGCATTTAATAATCTCCAAATTAAAACACACTTCAATCAATGAATTCGTCTCTAAAACAAATACAGAGTGTTTGTTGATCAAGCTAATCGCGAAATTCAAATTTAATATCAATATACTTTAAATAAATTTACTGTTAATGCTAAATTGTCTGCAAATATATTTGGAGTATTTTCATATGATAATTACGTTCCTATTTATTTAGGGACCCCCTGATTTTCAGTGTTATTTTAGGTCCGGATTCAGATTATTATTTATAAAAACGTGTTCAAAATTTCCATTTTTTAGTTCTTATTGTATATGCAAATAATAGGGTTTGCTTATAACTTCGTTATTTGAAAGTTTACGCATTTTTTGAGCGTAAGTAGACGTTTTTTTAGTTTTAATATAAATCATTAAAAAAAAAACATCCAAATTAAAAAAAATGTATTAGTAACAAGTTCATTCTAACAAAAGGACCAAAATAATGCCGCTTTTGACATTTATTTCAGAATTTTGGCATGTTCTAACAAAACTTATTGGAATTACTAAGGATCTTTTACATTAAAATTTAAAAGATTTTTATTACTTTGTCGGAAATCTTTTGCTCCATTTGAGGAAGATTTTGAAAAAAAAATTAAAATAAGAAACTGAACTATACTGAAGCATTTTCCAAAGACAAATATAATTTTGAACTAATTGTGTGATTGTTTAGAACTTTTAAAACAATTCTGCAAAAATATGGTTTCTCATTTAGAAACAACTTCAATTTAGCAAGAGATTCAACATTTGCCATATTAAATAAAAATTCTTAAAATTAACAGTCTTAGATTGAAATAAAAGTTACCTGCTTTTTCAGTTTATTTTAATAAAATTTTGCGTTTTCATCTTTTCTAATAAATTTGTGTAAAAATAGTTAAGCTTGTGTTTACAAAACATTTAGAAAAGACAAAAAACCTTATTTATCACCTTCCCTAAATAATTTTTTTGACATGGTTGAGCAAAAAACGACGTAAACGAATCTAAGCAATCCTAAAAAAGTAAATTCTTGATAAAATTTGGACTTGTTTAAAAAAATGACTTTCTGGTTCAAAAACAAAATAAATTCAACTTAAATATGTGGTACTTGTGTAATGACTAATGAGTTTAAAATTTTTGAGCAAATTATATTTTTATTGTAAAGCCTTAAACATATTTTATTTCATTAATGCTACATTTTTTTAACCGCCATTTTTGATTAGTTTTAAATAAAAATATCGTTATTTTCCTGAAAAGTATAAAAACATTAAAAAATAGAAGATAAATAAGTTAAACACCTTATTGAAAGTTTCATACAAAGAGCTTTATCTTTTTTTCTTGTTTTATTTGATAACTGATACAGTTTTTTGATAATTTTTTTGTGTTTAGCTTTCATCATATTAATAAGTGTTTTCATGCTAATTATTTAAATAAACATAAAATAAGGCAAGAACAAAAAGATATAACGTTTTGTGATTAATTGACAATAATTTTTTTATTTTATTAATATTTATTTTTTTAATTTTTAATGTCATAAAGATATCAATGTGAATTTTGAGCGTTACTTTTCCTTTAAGTTTGTCAGCTAATTACGTGATCCATTAGCATTTTAAAGGATGACTTAATAATTGATTGTAATGAACTATAAAGTTTTATCTTCTTTTTTAAAGTGGTTTAATTTTTAATCAACAAATATCGGTTGTTTTAAAGAGATTAAAAATGACGTTAAAACTCAAAAACGAATGTCATAATAATGTCAAAAATCATCTTAAAAGCAAAACCGATCTGTTTGGCGATTTTTTGAACAGTGACCAATAACAAAAATGATTTTTTTAAGAACAGTCTGCTTTTGAAATGTGCTAATGAAATATCACCGTAAACTTTTTAATTTTAGTATCTGATTTTTCAATTCATTATAATTAAATTTCGCGTTTTCACCTTTTCTAATAAATTTTTGCAAAAGTGGTAAGTTTTGATTTACAAAAAACGTATTTATCAACTTTCCTAAATATTTTTTTTTAATATGATTGTGCAAAAAACGACGTAAATAACTGTATTTTTGATAAAATTTAGACTGTTTTTTACAAAATTTTAAAGAATAAATGTGTTTCTGGTTCCCAATCAAAAAAAGCTTGTGATTTTCAAATTTTTGACATAATTAATATCTTTCGTATGAATCATTTTTCAAAAAACACGTTTTATAGTTTAAACGCTACATTTTTATTTTTTTTTAATTTGAATTAAAATTTTTAATTAGTCTTACATAGTTCACATCGTTATCATTCTGATAAGATAACATTATTAAGAAAAAAAAATTAAATAAATAAGCAAAAAAAGTTATAGAAAGTATAATATTAAAAGATTTATCTTTTTGTTCTTGCTTTATTTTATAATTGCAATTAATTTTTGTTAATTTTTGTGTGTTTAGATTTTATATCTATAAGTGTTTTCATGCTAATTATTTAATAAATAATAATTAATCATAATTATCTTTTATAAAATAAAGCAAAATCAAAAACTGTTTAACTTTTAATATTTTTTCATTTTATTACACTTATTCTAATTTTGTTTTTTTTTCTTATAATTAGAAAGATGTGGGAAGTTTAAAATAAAATATGTCATGTCTAAAACAGTAAACAAAAATGTCAGTAGTCATTTAAAAAAATTAAGAATAACATTATAACTCAAAAATGAATGACACTATGACACGATGATTTTTTGAAAGTAAACATCAACAAAAATGAATTTTTTGCGATCTTTTTGATTCGAGTCTGTATAATTTTAAACTATGCGATTTTCTAGCATTGTGTTGAATTATAAAATTTTTAGATTTACTAACTTCATCATCATTTAACATATTCTGGTAACATGTAAAAGAAATATTACAGTAAACTTTCTATTCTAAAGTAGTGAGATTTTATTCTTCCTTACTTACAATTTTTCTCTAATGAACAGGTGTGACATTGATATTGGACTTTACCAACTCGTATATTTTTCAAAAAGTAGAATTTGGAAAAACCCTTTGGCAATATCAAGTAGTTTTTGCTTCAGTAACTAGAATATTAACTTAAACTTTACATTTACATTTATTTCTGAGAAAGACAATTCAATAAATTATTGCATCAGAAAAAAACAAAAGGGTGTTTTGTTTGTTTTTTCTACTTGTTTAATTTTTAGCTAACTTTAAAAGCCGTATTTAAAATGTGCTATAAGAATATCAGCGTAAAGTTTTAGATTTTATATTTTTTAGTTAAAGTTGGTATAATAAATTTTTAAACATTTTAATGGACTTTACTACAAACTCGCTGTAAATGTGTAATTTGAAAAAAATGCAATACAGTAACTACACTTTGTTATACGTAAAATAAAACAAAGAGATAATTGGGTTTGGGTCCTGTTATTACGTTTCGACTACTTTTGGACTACAAAACAGTTAATTAAAAGTTCAATACATGAACACAAACAATGATCAATACGTACAAGTTTATTAACGTTATGTAGTGCACGTAATCTAATTATCCCAGTTTTGTAAGTGCACTTAAAGTTGTGAGACAAGTTGAGAGAAAAGAATTTTCAAGTAAATAAAATTATTTGTGCTGGCTGTTTTATTGTCAATGGATAGTCTAGTAGCACATCACAAATTGCACTCTACAATGCAAGAGAGTCCTCTGATTTGATTAAAGCACTACAAGCTATCTTTTGTAAGCTCCTTCTTTCATAAAAATGGAAACACACGATCGATACTTGCGGTTGTTATGATTAACTAACTACTTTATTAACATCAATCGTTATCCTTTTATCGCGTGTGGAGCATCGTTTAGGAGACTATTACATTAAAACTAAAATACATTATTACTAATACGATTATCCCCCACCAGAAAACCGAAAAAAAAACACACAAGAAATTTCGCTCGTTTGCATTTTCCACACCTCACGTTTGAATAATTTACGTCCGTCTGGAATATTTAATCTGGAGGATTCAGGATCGTCCGCCCTAATCAGGAGGATATAGGATTGGATTTCCTGTCGGAAGTAACTTTCCTGAAGGGACATATCAGATTAAACTGACGCTTGTATTTCGATTTAGGACCGTCTTGATTACAGGATGAAACAATTCGCAATTTTTTGTTGAAACTTTCCAACCATAAACCCACTCTAAGCACTAAAATAACTTCATTAAAGCGGGAATTTTAATTAACAGGATTTTATTTAGCAATGCGGCGCCACCTCAGAAGGCAAGAAATATTTTCGTCAAAGTAATTTATGTAGAAAGATTTTTAAACAGTAATTACTGTTTTTATCGCCGCTTTCTAATTGGTTTATTAACGGACTGGTGAAAACGGCGACAAATTAAAGCGACAAAAATTTTAAGTAAAATAAAATTTCAATTTACGCTGTCCGTAATTTGCTGCGCTCACTCGTTTTGGCAAACATTGAGCTTGTTAAACAAAATCCGTCGTAATAATTTTTTTTACGAAACATTTAAATCTGTCAGATCTTTTTATTAAAATGTGTAAGTTTTAGATTTTTAAACAGTAATTACTGTTTTTGTCTCAGCTCTCTAATTGATTATTAAAGCACTGGTGAAAGTAGCGACAAATTAGAGCTACAAAATGTTAAATAAATTAAAACTTCGGAAATAAATTTTTAATTTACGTTATACGTAATTCGCTGCGCTCACTCGATTTGGGAAAGATTGTGCTTGTTAAACAAAATCGTTTTTTACAACGGCTTACATTACGTATTTTTTTTTTAAATTCTAACTCTACAAACTCTATATAGTGACAAATTACAGAGATAAAATGGTAAATCAAATTAAATTTTAAGGATAAAGTTTTAATTTCCGCTATAAATAATTAGTTATGCACTCACTCGTTTTGGCAAACATCATGCTTGTTAACCAAAATTGATTTTCTCACAATTAATTACGTAATATAAGTATTTCTCAAAAAAAATTTAACTTTGCAAATTCTTCAATAAAATGTGTAATTTTTAGAATTTGAAACAGTAATTACTGTTTTTATGGTCGCTCTTTAATTGATTACTAATGGATCGGAGAAAATAGTGGACAAATTATAGTGATAAAATGGTAAATAAAATAAAATTTTAGAATTTTTTTTATTTACGCTATACATAATTAGTTGTGCGCTCACTCGTTTTGGCAAACATTACGCTTGTTAAACAAAATAGGTTTTTTACAACTGATTGCGTAATAACTATTTTTTTAACAAAATTTGTAATTCTGTAAAGTCCCTTCGATAAATTGTGAAATTTTTTAATTTTTAAACAGTAATTACCGTTTTTATTGCTGCTCTCTAATCGGTTATTAAAGGGCTACTGAAAATTGCGACAAATTAGAGCAACAATTTGGTTAAATAAAATAAAATTTCGGAAATAAATTTTCGAATTACGCTATACGTAATTCGTTGCACTCACTCGATTTGGCAAAGATTGTGCTTGTTAAACAAAATCAGTTTTTTTACAACTGCTGACGCAGTAACTATTTTTTAACAAAATTTTTCATTCTTAAGGCTTCTTCAATAAAATTTGTTATTTTTAGGTTATTTAAAACAGTATTACTGTTTTTATGGCTGCTCATTAATTGGTTATTAAAGGATTAGAGAAAATAGTGACAAATTATGGCGACAAAATATAGATAAAATAAAATTTCAGAAATACAATTTTAATTTACGTTATACGTAATTCGCTGCGCTCACTCGGTTTGGCAAACATTGTGCTTGTTAAACAAAATCGTTTCTTACAACTGCTTACGTAATAACTATTTTTTAACAAAATTTCTAACTCTGCAAAAACTCTTCATTAAAATGTGTAAACAGAAACTGTGATAGTCAGTCTTCAAAACCTCCATGTTTGTGCTTGTAGTAAATACCCACCGAAACAAAGGTAAACACAAGTTACAATTTATTTTTTAATGGAACGCTCGATGTAATAAATTTGTTCGTTCAAAGGTTCGCATTTACAAATTTCATTCGTAAAAATAAAACAATGGAGACTTTTCATCTGCGTTCTAATTGCGGTCATATTTTTTATGTTTCTACCGGAGAGTGTGAGCTATAAAAACGTTATCTAATTCATCATAATTCTAAAGAGAATAAAACCACAAATTGCGGTCTGTGAGAAATTTATACTCGCTTCTAAAAAATATGTGCAAAAATAGATACAATAATAATTAATTAAAGTAAAGTTTCAAAACCAGTTTCCCTCGTTTAACCAACACATTAGCAACAATAGCGCCAACACATCCGACAGATCCTTTATAAAAGGGTCATACAAAATCGGACGCAGTTTGTTTTCATTACTCAACATTTAATTTCACTAAACCTTTAAAAGCTTTTTGTCCGACGACCAAATTAATTTTATAAATCGGCCTTCATAATTAACCACACTCTTGGCTCGTTAGTCTCAGGTTTTATTCAATTTACAGATTTTTACACAAACTTGTTTCTCCAAGAATTCACTGCTTTTCTAGTTGATTTTTTTTTAAACATTTACAACAGTTTACAGCGTTTTTTTACATGTGTATCGGTAAAATAATTAACCCTAAGTCGAAAAAAGAATAAGATAATTAGTTTATCACAGAAACAACGAATGCCAAACTTGACACCAGAAACTAGTTTTTAAAATTTTTGGTCAATATATTAAAAAAACTAGACGTGATAGACAACTATCACATAAATCTTAGTTATCTGAAAACAAACAAAACAGAAAACAAAATCAGTATAAAACATCACTTGGTAAAAGAAAAAAATTGTAAACTAGTGTTATTAGCAAATTTTGACTTATCCTTGTTATGAGTATGCAGCAATTTTTAGTGTTTTTTTTAATTTGTTGAGACATCACCCTCTTTTAATTAAAAATCTAAAAAATAAAAACTTTAAAATTGATGGTAACATTGTATTAAAATACTGCTTGTTTCGTCTAAACTCTACATTAGAAGTATAAAATATAAAATATAAAATATAAAATATATAAAATATAAAATATAAAATATAAAATATAAAATATAAAATATAAAATATAAAATATAAAATATAAAATATAAAATATAAAATATAAAATATAAAATATAAAATATAAAATATAAAATATAAAATATAAAATATAAAATATAAAATATAAAATATAACATATAAAATATAAAATATAAAATATAAAATATAAAATATAAAATATAAAATATAAAATATAAAATATAAAATATAAAATATAAAATATAAAATATAAAATATAAAATATAAAATATAAAATATAAAATATAAAATATAAAATATAAAATATAAAATATAAAATATAAAATATAAAATATAAAATATAAAATATAAAATATAAAATATAAAATATAAAATATAAAATATAAAATATAAAATATAAAATATAAAATATAAAATATAAAATATAAAATATAAAATATAAAATATAAAATGTAAAATATAAAATATAAAATATAAAATATAAAATATAAAATATAAAATATAAAATATAAAATATAAAATATAAAATAATACAAAATATAAAATTATTTATTTGGAAGTTGGTACTAATAACTTAACTTTAAACATTTGGCGTTTGTTTAAAAACAGCAAAGGAAAGATCTAGGTTTCCATTTCCAAATGAACAAAATAATATTTCCAAATTTAAAAAAAATGTCGAAGTTATTGATTTTTGAACTGGAATGTGTAAATTAAAAAAAAATAAATATTTTGTAAACGGCTTTACATTGAGCTTTACCTAATAGATTATGTTATTAGACTATCATTATTACAACTACCAATACATCTAGTGTGGAGTTTAGACGAAACAGCCTGTATAAAATACACTAGACTTTATTCTAAGCTTGAACAATGATTAAAATTGATTTAAAAAATTGCTAAAAGAAACCAGTAACATTTTTTTCTATGTAGGCAAAAAGGGGATTAATTTTCTTGGCTTTAGAGAGGAACAAAAAAATTTAAGCTTCGAAATGTATAAAAATAAATTCAAATATTGTACACAACCGACTCACTTTCACTATATTAAAAAACCCTGCTAAGGTTCACCCCAAAGACCCCAGTGTCTTTGTGCAATACTCGTACTATTTAATAACCAAAAGGGAAGTAAAACCTCTCAGGCTATTGATCGTCAAGTATCAAACGTTCAAAATAAACCAAAATGATGTGGAGTTCAAAGAACAAAAAGTTTATTTTCGATCGATTGTTATGTAGAGTATGTAAATTACTATTATGGGGTATTATTGTATTTACTAACTTTCTCAAGAAAACAGTAAAATTTTTGAGATCGTTAGAAACATTTATACTTTAGGTGCGCGATAAGGTTGCCCCACCTAGTATGTAATTATGGTTGATTATGACTTAGTGAATTATGTAAAGTTACTCAGTCTGCCACCGAATTTTAAACTTCTTGAGTGAAAATGGTGAACAAATAGGACATTTTTTTTAATTAATAGAACAGCTTTATTCTATTTTTTGAAAGTTTACTTAATTAAAATTAAAAATTATGAGCTAAAATTCTGTTTTTTGCGATTATATCATAAACTGTAAGAGGTAGGTATAGGAGATGTTAATAAAAGTCTGCATAAAAATTGATGATCTTTTGATTCTTATTGAAAAACAAGGTTATTTCATTTCAAAAAATTGTTTTATATTTATTTTTTAAACATTATTTTAAAAAAATCATAGTAGCCTTGCCAATTAAAGTTTGTACACAAAATTGACATACGTCAAAAACTATGACAAATAACTACTAACAATTAGGTACATATTACTCAGTTTTAAGTGGCGAATTAAAAATACAATAAAAATAGGTGACTACTATTTAAAATTTCAAAGTTGACGCCAATTTCTCGTAGTCCTGAAAATTCAGCCATTGTGAAAATAATTTAGTTGAACTTAGAATGGTCGATTTAGATTGTATACAAAATCTTAAAGCACTAGCTTTAGAACTTATAAAGTTTCTAATGTAGGTCCTACAATAATCATCCTGTATAAATTACTTTTAAAGACAAAAAGCGTTTTTCATTGTTTGTTGCCAATTAGTAAGAGTCGCATTAAACTAGACACTAATAATAAATTTTATTTTATAAAGTTAGTTAAAATATCAAACTAGTTGTACATTCACTGTTAATTAACTAATTTATGATGTCCATTTAGGTGGACATAAAAAATTAAATGTTCGTATTTGAACAATGTTTTTGTGCTAATTTCATTGTTTTCTGGCGATAGTTGATTGCTATTTATGCAATTCTGTGCTAGTTTTATGATTACATGATTGCATTTTAAATATAATGGATTGCTTTATTGTGCAAAAGCTGAAAAATTAAAGTAGTAAATCTGTAATCACATTCAGAATTGCACATTTAAGACCTAATAGGCCATAAATACAATTTTGTATTTATTTTGTGTCATGAATAATTAACTATGGTATGAATTATTTAGAATCCACTGAAACTTAAAGGAAAATAAGCTGCACAGTTTTAAAACAGAAAATGGAATCGAAGCGATGCTATGATTAAAAATAATAAATTCAGAAAAGACAGCCATTACAATTTTTCATTGCTTGCACATACTTGTCTAATAAAAATTAAAACCAATGAAGGATGATAAAGTAGGTAGTTTTGACACATCGTTCAGTAATTTTATATAATATTTCTTCGTGTACGAGTACTTATTTATATTTTAAAATATTGTTATAATTATTTTCCTTTGCAAAAACTTGTACAGTAATGTTTTTCCTTGACGAAAACGGCTACGTTGGGTAATATGTTGAGCGATAAGGAGTTGTAAAATGAAGCTGCGTACAAACGTTTGTGTAAACTGCCGTGGGCAGTTTATGTTGGGTAGATAAGAATACAAACATCTGAGAGAAATTACATGATTTATCTTTGTGCAAGTTATATTTTCCGGCAAGTAATTTCTTTCCAGACTTTTTCAAGTACCTACTGTCTATAATTTATTTGCAGAACTCAAAGAGTGGATAATTCAAGCAACTCATTGAAGCAAGTAGTGTGTTAGCGTTTAGAAATCTTGTTGGATTTGGTTGTGATGTAATTTATTTACAAGAAAAAAATAATATTGTGTATTTTGTTTACAAATTAATTAAAAACAATCATAAAATTACAGGTTTTAAATGTAAGTGATTTAGTGGCATTTATTATTCGTTTTTGAAATCGTTTGTAGTTTTTCAAATTTTTACTTATGATTTTAAAAAAAATGTAACATCTTAGTAGTTCTGAATCTTAAAAAAATTATATTAGGTGTGTTAAAAAGCGCGTATAGGCTCTTAAGAGCAGCTAGATAGAGCTGTACAGATATATTTGATGAAAAAAATTCAACGACCTGCTGTATCTTAAATAAGGACGAATGATATTTTGTATTATTTTTTTAGCGGTCAATAAGGCCACTAGTATCTACACTCGATATAAATTGCAACTTAAACTACTCGTTGAGGCACAATAGCTGTGGCTCCTGGCGACTCGTTCTTGAACACAATTTACAAAAAACACCTTCAGTACTCAGAAGAATGCAAAAATTTAAACAGTTTTTTTTAACTAAGTTAATTTTAATGCTAGATACTTAAGGAATGATAGCATTTGCTAAATAATAACGTAAGCTGAAAAAAAAACTAGGTATTGCGTTACAAAAACTGTACTAATAAGCTTTTCACTTTTAAATAATACCAATATACTTATTATTTTAACCAAGTTTGGTATACTTGTACTGACAATTAATAGTTATAGAGGAAAAAAGCTCTTATCTCGAATATGATGAAAATTAAATGTAAAATAACAAGAAGAAAACATTTTTGTCTACGGAGGTAAACTGAAAGGTTCAGTGTTTTTCCAAATAGATAATTAATTAATTATTTAAATTAATTAATTAATTAATAATTAATTGTTTAGTATCTTTAGAGTTATATTTTTTCTTATTTTACAATTTATTCATTTTGCATTATCCAATGTCAAATTATGAGAGTAGATGTGTACTAAGCATATCGAGGTTATTAAAAATAATGCTATTTCTGGTATTACTTACAAGCTTAGTAGTGTAAAATTACCCAAATCCCGGTAACTATTTTTTTTTCATTATTTTACAAAATATTTATGATGTGATGAAGAAGGTAAGAAGATGATTTTGATTTGATGTTAATTACATAAAAATTTCCAGATTACAAAAACATAAACTTGTTTGGTAATGGAGATTCATAATCTCAACTATTAAAGGCACTCGCTCGTTATTGCTCGTATGTGCTCTAAACAATATCGACTATTAATTGACTTTATTGACAAATTAATTTCGTAAATAAGCATACCTACATTCATAAAAAAAAAATAACTATACATTTTTGTGACTTTAAAAGCATTAAAAAAATGGTGGATGCGCCGGGATAGAAAAATTTCTTTTGCTTCCAACTTTCTACCGCTTAATCGTAAATAAAGTGTCTGGCTTACGTTTAAATATTGATTATTTATTAGCAAACTAAATAAAAACTATTATACAGGGTGAGTCTTTGATATGGGGGTGCTCGATTGCTCTTACACTGTCAGATAGCGAGGTGATGCTACAATGCAAATGTATGGTCTTGTACTAATATTCAGGGGGTGTATTCTAAAAAACTATATTAAAAGTTGCACTGTGAAAATGAAACACTCTGTATAAGGTAAAATAATTTTGAAACGTGCACTATGATTTCTTATTTTGATTTATTTCGATAGCTTGACAGTGTAGCTGCAATCGAGCACGCCCGTATCAATGACTCACCCTGTATTTTTTGCGATTATGTATCTCGTTTCGTTTTCTAAGTTATAGTCTTCCGTAACATTTATGAGTACAAAAAATAACGTATTTAATAGCAGACGTTGATTTCTGCTTGATTTATTAGTGTTTGAGAGATACAATAAATAAACTTATAGTATTTAAAGCAGATGGACAACTTGCAAATTTTTCTGAATGTATATTTTCTACAAAGTATTTATTTTTTATCGTCAAGTCTCTGCGTGACCATTTACATTGTTTACAATTTATGTTGGTCAAGTTCAGTGTTGTGCGTTGAGCTACCTTGAAATTTAATATTTTGTCTTCTTTTGGTTACAAATTTTTTACACAAACTTAAATCCTATAAACGACAAAAGGTAAAAACGCAAAAAGCCATTCGATCGTGAAATTTATTGATTTGGTTCTTACAAAAGACCAGTAGATCGCAAATCTTAAAACATTTGGAGATAGAGAGTGATATGTCTGAAAACACGTTACCGTCACGAAAAGAAATGTGAAATCCGAATGAAAGCACGCTGACATGTCATTGTGAGCCTTTTACACTTTGTTGACAATTCTCTGTCACAAGCGGAAATTGATGATTTACCAAAAATGCTAATACAACAGATAAATCATTCCAGTTCCGCATTATACGCATTCATGACTTTTATTATGTGCAGTGAGCATTTATTTTTTATTCTGTTTACTATTCACTGCATTTAATTAATTAAATTAGTCGTAAAAGAGGACAAGTCTGATCCAGGGACTACAAGTAGTAATTAGAGGATTACCATTCGCTACTACAATTCAGTCCATATTTGTGTGGTCGTACATCGATCTGGACATTTCTAGTTTCCGATTCTCTACCCGGACGATGTAGTAACCGGATGTTTCCGGTGGACGGAACATTCGTTACATTTTCCGGCCAAACACACCCCTCACGTTTTAAAAAGCTTGACACTGATGATAAAAAACGAATTTATCGCATCGAAATTGCTTGTTGAAAATGCGAATCGATGACCGAGAAAATAAAAAACGACCGTTCTAATAATTAAATCCCTAAATGTCAGGGTGGTAATAGGAGGGGGTGACACGACCCACATTTGTCACATTGTCGTATCAGAATCGTTTATTATATAAACCACCTGCCGGTGTCATGTCCCAAGGCGTTCAACAGTCAATATTAATATTGGAAATTACGACGGAAATATCTACTGTGTTTCGGACGGCGCTTATTTAATACCTACCTGGAACACTAATATTATCTCTTCCTTTGTGATGGACTTTGTTTCGACAAATCAGCGGTTACTGTATCACATCAAATCTAATTACGAATAGAACAGACAGAGCCAAACAAATTGTTAGGCAAGTTACTGGCGTATACAGAAGTGCATTATTAAACATCTAAATATTAGAAAATTATTTTTTCTTTTAGGTATTAATAACGTTGCAGCTTAGTCTATAGATACAAGTAGAGGTAGTACACCTTTATTCTACAAATGGTTACTAAGGTACATTATTTGATTTAGTTATTTTTTTTATCTTTCCAGAAAAATAAAGTGGCCATTTGGTGATTTTTTTATTCTATCGGTGAAAAAATTTAACAAAAATTTGTCAATATACCTACAAAAAACTAAAAATATTTGTAGTTTACGCTACACAAACTAAAAATATTTTTATTGTACACAGGGTGGTGAACCAAAATTACGTTTTTTAAATGGAACACCTTATATACAGCTTATACAGCTTAGCTCCCGTTTTCTGTATCTCAGATACTATAAAAGTTGGAGTTTTGATATTTTGTAGATGTTATTTATACTCTAGGACACATTTCAGAAAAATATTTTGGACTATACTGAGTGTCAAACAATTTTTTTGTATGGCATGCTTAATAGCATGCAAAAAACAAAAAATAATTTTTTTGTGCTTATTATGATACTTTTTTAGCTTTTTACATGTCCCTAAAGATTTGTTTAAATCGGTTCAGAAATTATTGTTAGAAAAAAATATAAACCAAAAAAAATATTTTACACTTTTAGGTTTAAAAATTACTAAAAAATAGAAAGTGTTTTTTTGATGATATTACGTGTTGAACAAGGTCTAACAGGCTTATTAATTAAGTTTGATTGATTTGGATTACTACAAGGTGTTTGCAATTTTATTTCAAAATTAAAAAATTTTGAGCTTTTTATTTTGACTATTTTAGGCAACCCCTATTTATTATTATATTATTCAATGCAGAATTAAAAATCAAACAACTTTTTATATTACAACCCAAACGTAAATTCTAATAAATTCGGAGTTATTTGATAAAAACTTGTTTTGTCAATGACATCTGACTAATGATTAAAAGTCGAACATGGTTACTGTTTTTGGGAAATAACTGCGAAAGTGTTAGGATTTGCAATATGGTTGTGATAACAAAAAATGTTGTTTTTTTAATATCGCATCCAACGATACAAAACTAAACAAGATTGGAGCCATCTTCGACTTTTATTCATTAAATACGTTAACAAAATAGCAGACAAAAACAGTTTTTTGTAAATAACTCCGAATGTGTTAGAATTTATGTTATGGTTGTAATGAAAAAAAATGTTCGTTGTTTAATTCTGCATCGAACGATATAAAAATCCACAGGGGTTGCCACTTGACATAAGCAAAATAAAAAGCTCTAAAATTTGAAAAGTTTGGGAATAAATTGTGAACAACCTGTAGTAATTCAAATTAATCAAACTTATTTAGTAAGGCTGTTGAACCTTGTCTAACACTTACGTGGTAAGAATGTCGTCAAAAAGCACTGTTTCTACTTTTTAATGATCTTTAAAACTAAAGATGTAAAACCGATTTTTTTGGCTTTTGTTTTTTCAAACAGTAATCCTAGAACCGATTTGAAAACAAATTTGGAGACATGTAAGAAGCTAAAAAGGTATCATAATAACCACAAAAAAATAATAGCATGTCGTACAAAAAACTGATAATTATGACATCATACCTTTTTTGAGACTCTCTGTATAATCAAAAGTATTTTCCTGAAATGTGTATAAATAACAAAAAATCATCAAACTCCAACTTTAATAATAACTGAGCTACAGAAGACGTGAGCTGGGCTGGACCATCCTGTATATATTTTTGCATAATTGGATCTTACGCAAAAAATAATGTAACTGTATACAATGTGTCGTTTAACAAGTCGACTATAGAATTGTGTGCCGCTTTGCTCAAATGATTATTGTAGTTTTAGTACTGTCATCTCTGTCAAAGCAGTGGATTAACTTTTTCTCATTTTTTAGGAAAAGTTGTTTCAACTGTAGGGTTTGTTCTGATTTGTGTTTTGTATTTCCGTGATATTTGCTAAAACTACAATGTATTCTCAATTTTTCTGTTGCAAATTTGCTGGAAAATATTTATAGGCGACTTTGTAGAAATTTTTCAAAAATTGTTTTTTTATTACGAAAAGTTGAATAATTCTACAACGTAAAAAGATAGACCCATAATAGTTTATATAAAGTTGAATAATTCTAAAACGTAAAAAGAGAGACCCATAATAGTTTATATAAAGTTACATTATTTTTTGTGTTTTACTCTTTGATATTGGCAATGACAACCAACTCAAGTATTTATGTGTGATACAGTATACATTGTCTTAATTTTCTTCGTTGAAGTTCGTTACACTCTAAATCAAAGCATCTCACAATCTACAACGTGCTATATTTAAAGTCTTTCCCTGTCATATTTTCACACTCTCCTTCATGACTTGCAGTAATATCAAACAACAATGACCTGTCCTGTTAATTCAGGATTGATGGTCGTGCCGATAGTTCCCTTCGATAGACACATTCCTGTAAACGGTATAAGCTGTCGTGAAAAAGGAGATTCAGTATGAAATAGATCGGATTGTGTTCAGAACGAAAACGGGGAATGTTTTTCACTTATTTTTATTAACTCGGTAAATATTGGAGTGTTGAACGCCGAGGGAGTTGAATAAAAGTTTACTAGGTTTTAAAAGTGTTTAATTGTCCTGTCTAAACTAAGATATTGTAAAAAAACAGATAAAGCTTTGAGAATCGATGTAGACAAAGAAGACAAAGTACTATGGAAAAATTTAAATCCCCCAATTTTTTGAATGGTAATAAAAAAATAAGCACAAATTATTATTTTTGAAGAATTTTATGTATTCTTCGGTTGTTTGCTTTTAAAAAAGCATGTACATTTTTAGGATTTTGCCTTGTTTTTTAAGACGTCAAATATCGTAGTGCCCACCCTTCTTGATTTAGTGTTGTTTTGGGGTGTGTAATAACACGGTATTTTGTTAGTTTTTTTAGGGCGTTCTTAAAGACATTGGCAACTTAAAAAACAACTTTGTCTTAAATAAAAGCACTGAAAACGCTTATTACAGAAGTGAAAACCGTTTCTTTGTATCAGTTATCTAAATCAAGTTATTTCGATTTAAAGTTAAAATTATGACGTCGTAACCGCCTAGCGAGCATTTGGTCCAATTTTAAAATTAAATGTTTTATTTCCTTAAGAAGTTCAAGACAAAATTAAGGACAGAAAGAAGCCGAGAAAGTGGCTAATTTTTGAAATTAAAAAGATTTGTAAAAAATGTTCAAATATTTGTCAAGTTTTTAGTTATTGTGACGATTCACTGATAAGAGGCGGTTGTGACGTCATAATTTCTTCCTTTCGAAGGGATTATCTTTCTTATTTTTGACTACAGGAAATTTTAAAAAAGATCTACCGACATGAAATTATCCATATTTTAATGTTCCGTTAAAACTTATAAGAGGTAAAATAAATTGCCAATACCTTTAAAGTAGTTTTAAAGGTTTTTTCGTGTGCCCAATTTTTGATGGTCTACAACAGATATTTGGTACTTTTGGGGCCCATAGAAATTATTTCTTTTTAAAAGGGTTTGAGGCCATCTTCAGTTGTTGACTTTTGGAAAAACAGCAATTTTTTTAGGGTTTTGTCTTGTTTTTGACGACGCCAAATATCCTGGTCTAGAAAAAAAGCATTTTGTAGGTTTTTTAAATGTTCTCCGAAACACTAGATTTGTAGGACTTTAACCTGTTTTTTCATGTGCCCAATTTTTGTTGGTCTACAGATATTTGGGTACTTTTGGAGTCAATAAAATATTTTCGAGTTATTTAAAATATTCGGTTGCCTTTAATGTAATTATGATTTATTTTGAGTTGTTTCCAATAATTTTTTCGCAAGCCACATACCCTGGTCCAGAAGTAAAATGTAAAAAAAAGGTTGTGTTTCTGCTTTTCTGTTTTACTTTTGAAAATCGGAAGGTAAAATGCTTAAAAAGTGCATTGTACTAAAGGGGATTATAACTACTAATTAAGTTTTTCATGTAAAAATGTTTCTACATTTAAAGGAAATAACATATTTTATACCTAATTTAAGTACAGTTTTCTACTTTGTATTAATTCACAATTTATTGTGAAATTTTAGAAACTAACATGTTTAGACTTCATACAGGGTAAGCTTACTAAAAGCATATTTTTACCATATCTCAAAAACCAATAATCAAACTGAATTCAGCATTTGGTATTGAATTGTTTGTATTTTTCTTATTATTTGCGATTTTTTTCAATTTTTTTGTCCTTCTAATTAAAATTAATTAATTAATGGCTTTATTAATTCCTATTACTTAATGGTATAATAGTAATACTTTGTATAAGCCACTTAGCTGCACAAAATTGTTATTTCTTGTCTTCTCACTGTTAATGTAGTTTTTTTGATTAAAAAAGGTAAAAAAACCACTAGCCTCAAAAATAATTAATTATGTGAAAGTAATACAAAAATTCAAATAATCTTAATTTTGATGATAGCAAAAACTTTTTGCTCGAAAACATCATTTTAGCATCGTTGTTTCAGAATAATACTAATCAATTGATTTCAATTGTAAGGAAAAGTAAAAAATTCTGAAAAAAAACATATACAAAAGAATATTACGTATTTAATAGCAAACTTTGAATTCGGTGCTACTATTAATTCTTGAGATATTGTGAAATATATTTTCGTAGACTCACCCTGTATAATATAAAATAGATGAACGTAAGCAAATTTACACGATTTAATTCACGCTTTTAATAGAGACAGTAAATTAATTTGATTGCAAGAAGACGAAACAATATTTGTCAACCAGTGGCGAAAACATATTGTTTTAAAAATGCAGTAGAGCTAAGGCATAGGTCCTGTTAATCTAAATTTAAAATTCAGGTTTGCTTGCTTCATTGCTTTGATGGCGGATTTACATACTGAACATATGCGAATGCTCGTTTTCGTCATAAAAAACTCATTAACGCGATCTGTGTTATTAACGAAGAGAGTTTTTTCTCGGCAATTGACTGGCTTCAAAGGCACAAAGTTGAAAGTGCTCTTCACTTATACCTACCTCTGCTCATTTCAACCTAATTTTAAAAATTGCTCATCGCCGTAAAACAAGTTAAAAATATGAAATAGTGATGATGATAAAATTCCATCCTGTTTCCTCAATCCGCTTTAACACTGTTATTCGTAACAACATAATTGAAACGACACGAACTGTCATTTTATTTCGGTTTATAATCGATAATGTGTCATGTTGAACATCTCAATTCTAGGCAGGTAATTATTAATTAGTCGTTGATTTGAAAGATGACTGACTAGACAAATTATAGTCTACAAATTGTTGTATATTTATTCAAAATTTAGAAAATTCCATTGCATTTCTTGTATTAGAGGGTATAAGAAAGATGCAGGGTGTGAAATTGTTTCTGATACAGACGGGATTAATCGATATCATCTTTCCTTTGTTCCCACTAGGATGGGATAATCCACTTTTTTAGAGTGTGATGGTGTCGAAAATGACATATTACTTTCCAGAAAAACACAGTTTTTTAATCAACCAATCACTTGATTAACTGTAATTGCACTTTACGTAATGTAATTTAATGGCCTAGCGTTGAAAAACATTTTTTTCAAGCAACGGAAAACATCTGACCATATTAATTACAAAGCAATATTCTGAAAAGTGATCCTTTATTAATTTTTTTTTAAATAAATTACGATGACTTTATATTATTTAAAGGAGTTAATTTTGAAAAAATAGATTGAATCTAATCAAATATTTTTATAATTTAATTTAATTAAGTTTCTTATTATGATATACAATGTGATTTTAAATGATTGTCATCTAGTCAAATTTGAAATTGGTTTACATGTAAAAACAAATTTGCCGTTCTGCTCAATTCGATTTTTTGTCACTAAAGGTCAAAACTGTCAGTTGTCAAATTTCGTTAAAATGCAACTAAATTGTCACTCTGTGCAAGTAAACACTTTTATTGTTGAAGCTTATTTCCCAATTGGAGACCTAATAAATGGAAAATGGTAATATTCGGTGTCTAAATGCCGGTCATCATTTCTATAAAGCGGGATGTCTGTTTTTCATGAGAAATTCACAGACGACAAGATGACAATCATTTAAAAACACATTGTACTTAAGAATAAATAAATTGATCAGAGTTATTTATTTTGGGTGTTAAAAGCACACAAAGATAAGAGCATGGCATTACAAAAATATTTTTACAACGTCAAACTTTAAAAAAATACTATATACAAAATATCAAAAGTTTAAATTTAATAATAATTGAGCTGAAGAAAATTGGACATTCTGTATTTCTGAGACATTATTTCTATTTCGTAAAGAAGTCTTTTATTTAAAAAACTTCGTAGGTTTTTATAAAACGGCATATTTTAGACTTTATTTAAGAACCATTTGTTGAATTAAAAGTTACCCCGAAATTTTGAAATTATTTTTATACTGGGTGAGTCTGCTAAAAATATATTTTTACCATATCTCAAAAAATAAGAATAGCACAAAATTCAGCGTTTGGTATTAAATACTTTGTATATTTTTTGATGGCCAATTTTTTTAGAATTATTACTTAAAATTTATACAGTAGCTCCAACGAATTGGATTTCTTTGTGTCATCTGTGTACAAGCGATATTTAAATTTTGTTTTATAATAGAATATAAAAAAATTTCGCTAACTTTAAAGAATAATAAGTAATTAAAAGTAAAAATAAAAATTGAAATAGACGTAATTTTGATACTAGGAAAAATTTTTCTTGTATTTTGTGGATAACGCATCTACAAAAGTATTTGCTGGAAAATATCATTTAATAATCGTTGCTTTAGAGTAACATTAGAAATCATAAAAGCGCATTAACTAATATTTTTATATTTTTATTGATAATAGAATCGTTAATAATCGTTGCTTTAGAGTAACATTAGAAATCATAAAAGCGCATTAACTAATATTTTTATATTTTTATTGATAATAGAATCGTTAATAATCGTTGCTTTAGAGTAACATTAGAAATCATAAAAGCGCATTAACTAATATTTTTATATTTTTATTGATAATAGAAAATCCTTTCAACAACGGACATTGTCCATTGTGGAGAGGTGACTACTAATGGAAAGTGGAAATTTTATTATAGTTTTTATTACGTTTATTCCAAAAATGTACAAAAATTTTGAAAAAATTTACATGCATAGAAAAAGATACTTTTACCAAACTGACCCCGTAGATAATGAGTCATTAATAATCTAAAAATAGTTATTAAAAATACGAGTGCAAAAACACAAGGTTAAAGTCCGAGGGAAGTCATTATGTAACAATCGTATGCGAGTTGCACACCTTGACACCTAAGTGTTATTCAAATTTATTTTGTTGGAACATTTTAATTTAAAACACGTTGCTATGGGAAATGAGTTTAAAATAGTGAAAACACGTTTCTAGCGGAAACGTGTTTTAAAATAGTGTTTATAATGTAGGATTCAGATACTGAAATGTTACCAAGAAGAAACGATAATAATAATAATTAATAATAATTCTTTATTCGTGCTATAAATAAAGTAGTTTTGTCAAACTTAAAATATTTTATACATGTAGATTTAGTTTGTAAATACAATAACTTCAACATAAACTCCTAGTAGCAATGTTATGACCTTATAATAGACTGACTGTGGATAAAAGAATTAAATAAACCCACTGTCATAATCATCATATTTCGACGTAAAATCACTTGTCAATTATAAATAAGAACCTTAATTTCCGTTGAAAATTGTTTTGATGTTTCAATTTAGTTTTACTTTACCAACTTCCGATTGCATGTCAAGTTTTTTCAATTCAAATTAAACGAATGCATTTTGTATTGTCGGACGGGATTCTGTAAATAGAATCTTTCGTTTATTCAATGAAAAATATTTGAAAAAAAAAATGAAAAAAAATTAAAATTGGAACATCCCATTTGAAAAAATTAAGTAGTAGGTACTTGAACTAGATGATAAACTGAGATGATTTCTTTTAGGCTGAAAACAACGACTAAATAATCCAAAAAGTTAGGAATATTACTGATTTGAAAGAGAGCAAGAAAAATAATTCTTAACTTTTTTTTCAATTTATTTATTTAAGGACTCCAACTCGAGCTAATGATGATAAAAATAAGCATCTTTCACGTTTGAACTTTGGCTGAAAATCGCTTGATGTATTTTTATAACATGTTGGCGTAGGTGTTATTCAAGATTTCCATTTATTTTTAATTAAGTTCTTGAAACACAATACAAAACCGGCAATTAATCCGAAATTCTGTCCTAAGGTTTCGGTTTCGATAATCTATTGCTCATGTTAATCGAGCGTGGACTTAATAAAGGAGTTTGGAATGAAGAGATCAAATTTCTTGCACTGATTGAATGCAAAGTTGGTGCTTTTATGTGCAAATCGTACGAAGTTAACTTTCTTTTCAACTGTTAATTAAGACATTAACTTTAACACAAAGTGTTCACCGTTTGTGTCAATTAGCCATTTCAGGTAATCAATATTTTCGATGAAAACTGTCACTTTTCATTATACATAGCTTGTATTTATTTTCTCGGCGCGTTTGAGCAGTTCCTGAAAAAATTCATTATTAATTCCGCTTGAGCTGTTAATGCTTCTGAAACCTGAACTTTGTTGCCGTTTGAATATTAATGCTTCAAGGTTGTAGCAGGTGAATTACAGTGGTAAATACGAGACTTGACTGTTGAAATATTTAGGAAAACTTTAAATTTTTTTAAGTTTGTTCACAATATAACATTTTTTGCCCACATGCAATTAAAAAACTTTTTCAGGGAAAAAAGATTTATTCTTTTTGGAAAGGAGAGCAGTCGAAAGTTTTAATTTTGTTATAAATGCATAAAAAATGATTTCTGTAATTTATTTTATCCCAATCTGCCACCTTTCAAACACGTCCTATTAAAAATGGATCAGAAGGATTCGAGATTGAGTTTGAGTTGCTATTCCATAAATCAATTTGATTGAAATTTAATATTTAGCTAGGTCTGCACTGTCCAGCATTTGTATTTTAAGTTATTTTCTTCGTGTTCATTTTTTTTAGACTAAGGATTATTATGTGTTAGGGTACAAAAAGTCCCCGTTCACGATAGTTCCGTTAATGACACCAGAGGGCGCAGTTATTGCATTACCGAAATAGTTTTCAAAACAATGACCATTTTTAAGCATCGGTTAGTACAAAGCGAACAAAAAATACAGACACATAGAGCATTAAATCCTCAATAGATAAACATCTATCGAATTTAAATAAACCGGATAATAGACAATTAGATTTTGCCAACCATCTCAATCTACTGATATCTCCTGATACTGCTCGTAAAAACTGAAAATAAAATTAAAAAATGTGTGCAAAAGTGTCCGTTAAAATGAAATGGCTGAGCTATTAAAATGATCGCATTATTCAGGCTTTTCTGAATAGGCTCGTACATAAAATAATATAAAAAGTTATAATGCAAACAAAGTTAAATTACACTTTTTAAAATTGTATTTTTTTATTAAACCTTTCTTTAACTTAGTTTTTTTCTAGTTTTGTTTGTGATTTTCATTTACAATTTACCAAAAAAAATATGTCAATGTCAAGGATTTGAAAAGCTATTAACAAATATTATTTTATTTGAGATGCTTTTAGATCCATTTACCCTATTTGTTGTAAATTTGATGTTAAGAACGCTGTTTCCAGTTTGCCAATAAGGTGATAATCTTTTTATAAAAATGAAGATTTTTGTATTTAGAGTTTTGTTAAATCTTAAAGTTGTTTAGCCAAATTTTGTTCCAATAAGATAAATGAAATTACCTACTTGATTATTTGAGCATATAAAGAAATGTTTTAATTCTGTTAAAACACATGCTATTAAGAAAATAATTTACAATCAGACAAGTCTGTTAAATTCAGTAATTCTTGAAAAATAATTATTAAATTTTTTATAAAAGTTAAATTTTAGTTTTTTTTAACTAAAAAATATTTGAAAATAGTTCTAAACAGAAAAAACAGAGCTAAAAACTTAAAAAGAATTATTGTAGTAGCACTTTAGGGTTTTATTAAGAATGTAAAAGTAAAAATGTTAAATAAAAACTTGAAACATAAGTTATAAGGATTGAGAAAATTATGTAAAAAAAATATTAAAGAGAAGAGTTACTACAATTTTGTTTTTGGGTCAACTATAAAAAGCTTTTTAGAAATGAACTTTTTATTTAGCTTGTAGTATTAATTACACGTATAATTTTAGTAACAGTCTTATATTGTTATTAATAAACTAGATACATACAGTCCGGGACATTTCTATTTGGACATAAAAAATTTGAATTTTCTGACATTTATACGTATATGTAGCGTCTATGTGAACAAAAAATGTTCTCTCTCTCATTCTATGGTCCTTGAGCTTTAATAACAGGGACATTTTTTAAATTGGTAGCATTAGAAAATGACAGTAAACAGCTGACTGATGTAAACAATAACACAATAACAAAGGAAATGTTATAATTTTAATCTATATAACCAGTGGCTGCTTTAAAAGTGTGTACTAACGGGATAATAAAATATTTACGCAAGTATTTTTGAAGGTAGAAACATTACTTGTCATGTAACAATTATAGATTATATGATGAGACGGGAATGGCACAACACAGAATTGCAGTCAGTGATTGTGCTGGAGAAAGCTGCTGTGACGTACTGACAGTACTGACTGTCGCTGGTTGTATGATTTGCGCAATTTGTGATATATTTTGTGTGAAAAACTGGAAAACAAAGTGCATACCTGCATAACCTCACTTATCGCAGTTTTGCACATTTTGACGATGGGAATTGCGGTTCAAGTAATTATGAGTTATAGATGGAGCTCACTGTTTACTTCAAAGTAAGTTCACGACATTTATTAATTAATTATTAAAAAAATCACAGATAGTGTTTATAATTTGCAGCTGAAGCCTTTTGGGTCCACTTTTTTCGTTGTTATTTCCTGGTAGCGACTCTTGTTTCAAGCAGAATGGGTGTAAAGTTAAAAATAATCCCATAAAATTGTTAATATAACTCCGTTGCACTGGCATGGGGTATTTGAAAACTTACGTTTAACAAATACGTCACAAAGTCTCAGCCATCGTCGAAAAACATAAAAAGGGCTTTATAACAAGAAGCGCTTTCTGATTTTACTGTGGACGTGTGGAAGAATAGTGTGAAATATTGCAAAAAACCAACTTTTACTCTTGTTTACATTTTTGTACGTCTCTATCTGAGAGTAGTCGTCTTGTATAAAAAATATAGCCTACTAATAAAGGAAATTAAAGTGTTTTTATTTCTGGGTTGCCCCCAATTCCACTTTGCCCTTGCCTGATAATCAAGACACTGATAATGAAATTGGTGTAAGTGCATCGAATACAAACGTGTTGAATAGATGAATAAAAGAGAGACAACTGCTTTTTTCAAAAAGGCCATTTCAAATTTATTCAAAAAGCACACCCCCATTAAAAAGGGTCCATTCACGACGAAGTTTGGCTTCCTGCATGACATAGGTTTCGGGCACCAATCTCACTGTAAATGGTCTAAATTGGTCTTGCATCTCTAAGACATGGACTCACTGAGAGCGACTTCTGCAGTAGGCTTGAGACCTGCCTGCCTGTCTCGCAACAATCTCTGCATTATGATTCCAAATCATTTTATAAAATGCTGTCAATTACAAGCCATGATATGAGGCATGAGGCCGTCTCACTGTATGTCTTGTGGTGTACATTGAAACTGTTTCTTAAAGAACCCATTCACAATGAGATCTGCTTCGCTACATGCGGCGCGACAGAACTCAAAGACTAATCCCAAAAGACACAAAAAAACTGACACAGTTTATCATTTTACGCCATTGACAGCGTTTTCGAATGTTGGTGCAAAGACTTGTCGCGAGGCAGGTTTCAGCCTTCCGCCAACGTCAGTCTCAGTGAAACCCTCTCAAAGTGATCTCAGCGAAAACCATTCACAATGAGATTGGTCTATGAGGCCTATGTCGTGCCGCATGCAGCGAAATATGTCTGATTGTTAATGAAAATAGGGCCTTTTTTGTTGTTTAAAGTCGTTTTTTAAAACTTTTGTGGCAAATTTTACTGATGTGTCAGAGAGGGGGCATGCAATTGGAACATGACGATAACTACCCTAAAAGTCACTTCGAGGCTTTTATGGCCTTTTTAATGCAAATTTCAACTTTAAACCTGACAGTCATACAAAGGTCAAACATAACCTCAACAGTACTCCAGCAACGGTACTTCAAAGCATTTGAAAGTTTCTCCATTTGTTTTTAAGTGTTCTAGTTTGTACATTTTGCTGTACTTTACTACAATAAAGAAATGTTTAAATTTTTATTATTGTTTACATTTGTCATCTGTCAAACACATCAAACAACCAAGTTCCCTAAATTTGAGCTCTTATCTAGTTTTTGTGCTCTATATAGTCTCGCGTCAAGGTATGCGGTATGACGTATCTCATATAGAAATGTCCCGGACTATATTAATTATTAAAATTGAGCATTATACAAAATTGCATTTTTGGCACTAAATAAGGCACAAAGATGGGCTATAGATATAATCTTTATTATACAGGATGTTTTACACAACTTTACGAGACCTGCGCCTAATGTGTGCAATCAAATATACAAAAGTCACAAAACACTAGATTTAAAAAATACGCATTTCATTATTCAAATTTTGGAAAAACGTTGTAATTTTTTAAAGGGGTAAATAAACTAGAGATTACTATCCAATTTTTCAAAATTTGTAATCGAGTTCGTATCGGTGCTATTTTGCAGGCGCATGCCTAGTAAAATTATGTGAAATACCCTGTATTTTAAGAAAATAACAAAATTAAATGTTTATCTTGTGTTTTTATCTTTTATGGCAAGTGGTTCGTTGTCTGAATCAAAGTGGTTATCACCTTCATTATTACTAGTTTTTGTTTTTTTATTTTTTCGGTTCTTTCCTTTTCCCTGGATATTTGTCTTTAGTTTTTATATCTTTTTGAATTATCTTCTCACATTTCTCAATAAGAGGTTATTTTATAAGGACACGAAGTTTTAACAGAGATCTCGGCAGCTTTTTTATTTTAAATATTTCTGATTAAACTTAAACGGTAAACTCTGTTCAAAATTGTGTTATTCATGCTCTAAAAAGAAAATAAATTCATTGAATGTTGGTTTAAAAAACTTTAATTTCTCAAATTTTTTCATTCGTTTTCATGGCAAAGTATGGCTAATGAATTTTTCAATCCCAACAATAAGTTATTGTAACTTGAAAACTATTAAACATAAGTATAGGGAATGTTAATACATACCGATGCAGAATTAAATTCTCTACCATTTAGTCAAACAAAACTTTGAGCATTTCGTTTGAAAAAAATGAGTTATGGGTGCTTAACGTTCAGTAAACTTAACTCTAAAAATATGGAGTTTGTTATTCTTTTTTAGGAATTTAAAAACACCACAGGAATGATCTAGACTTTCTCTTTCAAATGAGCTGAAAAATATTTAAATTTTTTTTAAATTGGAAAGTGCAAATCCAAAAAAAAATTTAAAACCATAAATATTTCGTAAACAGCTAAATTTAGGTACAGGGAGAGCTTATGAAAACTACCTTAAAATAACTCTAGTAATTCAAAAACGCATTAAAAAATATAGCTTTCTATTTAAAAAAAAGAAGTTGATAGCCACATTCGGAATAACCGAAAGTGCTGACTATCATTATTAGAACTCCCAATACTTCTAATGTGGGGTTTAGACGGAACAGCCTGTAATTTGGACAAAAGTCGCTCTAATGATTTGTTAGTCATTATTATTTTATAAACAATTTTGCAAGGTTTTGGTTTGTCCTCTCTAATAATTTTTCTGCTTCAACAAGGCCGATTATTATTTATTACCCTCGTGAAAATACGATTTCCCGAAGGTGATTTGTTTTAGGTTCGATGATGAAACAAATTGATGCTTGTCGTGCGTCTTTGTGGCGTTATTGGTCGACTTTTATAAAGTTTCTCAGTCGAGTGGATGCACACAAGTGACAGGGTGTTATCTAGAGAGAGCAGGACTCCTTCAAGGACACACCTTCTTAGTTTCATCAAGGTTAATAATAATAAAATTGTGACACAAGATTTTCACTGAAATTGAATCAAACTGACTCAATTTGAGTGTGATGCTAGTTTTACGAATGCGTGTAAACAAACTGATGGAGGAAATAAAATTGATGCAGTCTGTTGCGGTTTCAAAGATAATCCCAACCTTTATAAAAAAAAGGAGGGAAACGGCTTTAGATTATTCCTTTTCCTTTGTATCCACTCGCAAAGTAGATTTGCAATTTATATTTATTGAATACACTTTTTCCATCATAGACTATACAAAATGTCAATTTCACTATACCGGGTGTTTCAGTTTGGTATTCGCGCCCTTGTAATTTTTTTATGTTATATACAGGATGGTTTAGTCTAGCTCCCGTCTTCTGTAATTCAGTTATTAATAAAGTTGGACTTTTGATATTTTGTAGATATTATTTATACTCTAGGACACACTTCAGGAAAGTATTTTTGGTTATACAGTTATAACCCTACTATTTTTTTAAACGGCATGATTTTATTTTTTCTGCTGATTAAAATACTTTTCTAGCTTTTTACATATTCCTAAAAAAACTTCAAATCGGTTCAAGGATTACTGTTAAAAAAAATAAAAAACAAAAACAAATCCTTTTATACAGACTGACCTAGAAGTGTATAACTTTTTTGCTATTAGAATATGACCATGTTGTTTACAAACTAAAAATATTTTTTATACACACGGGGTGTATACAGGATGGTACCCAAAGTTATATTTTTTGAATAAAATTTTCCGATAAATTTGCAACAAAAAAACATAAAATACCTTGTAGTTTTAACAAATAGTTGACTTTTTGTTAAAGCACGCAGATATATACAGGGTGTGGCAAAACGCAAAAAATTTAATGACTAATTTTTATCAAATAAAACACCATGTATTTTTTTTCATGCTTCGATTGCATTTTTGATAAGTTTTCTAATGCTATTAGGTTCCTAAAAAAAATTTTATATTTTTCAATTTTTCAAAAAAAAATGAATTACAAGAAACATTGTTATTAGCCTAGAATCTGATAAGTCAAATGATAATTTAATTATTAAAATGGTTAAATATTTAAAAACAATATATTACACACATCATATCAGAAAATAATAAGTAAGTCAAAAATATCAGAGCCGCCTATTCAAACATCCAAAATGAAGCACCCTGTACACTATCTGCGTGTTTCAAGTAATAGTCAACTATTTGCTAAAACTACAAGGTTTTCTGAGTTTTCCTGTTGCAAATTTGGAGAAAAATATTTTTAGGCGATTTTGCAGTGATTTTTTAAAAGTCTTTTTTATAACGAAAAGTTAAATAATTCCGAAACCAAAAGAGATGGACTCATAATACTTTATAAAGTTACATTACTTTTGCGTAGAATCTAATTATTCAAAAATATATAGGGTGTTTAATATGAAAAAATGTAACTTTGGTTCACCACCCTGTCAGATACAACACACTGTATATAATAAAAATATTTTTAGTTTGTAGAATTTAAGTCGAGCTATCGGATTATAAGAATGCCATGACAATATTTTAAATACCAAAAAAGTTTTATACCCATTACACACTTTTGGGACAGCCTGTATCTTTAGTTTTAAGAATTAATTTTTAAAATTAAAGATGTAAAACCAATTCTTTAACAATAAATTTTAAACCGATTTGAAAAAAAATAGGAATATGTAAGAAACCAAAAACGTAAACTAATAAACACAACAAAGTAAAATAGCATGCCATTAAAAAATCACTATTACGACGTCACACTTTTTTGGAATTTTCTGAATAATTAAAAATATTTTCCTAAAATGCGTCTAAGATAAATAACTTCTACAAATTATCAAATGTCCAAATTTATAAATAACTGAGGTGGATTGGGACCACCCTGTATAAATAAAAATAGTTACAAAGCTCAAAATACCAAATTAAAACACTCCGTATAAAATAGATGTGTTTTTAAGTCGCTTAATACAATTAGCAGTTTCGTAAACTTTAGTGTTACAAGTTATGGTCGTGTAGTTAGAAAAACATCGAGGGTCAGGACTGGAGCGTTTATTCTTCCTAGCTAACCATTATAAATTCTGATTAAACTTCAATGGATTAAATTAACTCTCTAGCGGCCGCTAAATTAAAAACTTTGAAACTTTTAATGCAAAAACTCACCCATGGGAGGCTCGATTTGCACCTTTCTCAATAATTTTAATTAAGTCGAAAGTTTAGTCATCAAAAACATGTCAAAATATAACCACATTTGTCGCTTTCAGCAATAAATGGACAAATTATGCGATATTTCAGTCAGCGCTTTTATTAAATTCCGTGGATTATCTCATTTCTTTTTAATGAACCGTCGCGACAAAATTAAAAAATATATCTTTTTGTTCTTTTTTAATACCGCAACATGAATTGTTTTCGAGTTAAAACTGGAATGATAATTAAATTCAGCTGTAATCTGCACGAAATGACTCCGCCAGAACAACTCAATTATTTACACTGAGTCGAAACAAGGATTTGCTCTAAAATGTTCGTCTTTTATCTTTCACCAGCGTTAATATTTTTTCAAGAGGATCGAAGCATTTTTCTGGGTAATGACCTTTTTGAAGGATCACCAAGTCGCTTGAGATGCGATGCCAATTATGTCGAAAATCCTTCGAATTGATTTCGCTCTTTTCTCGGAACGCCTTCGTCAATTGTAAACATTTTAAGCGCGAGAGGGCAATTTAAAATCCGTTTAAGTTTAAATTAAAACGGCCAATACCTACAGTTAAGTAAATTTCACTCTTGGCTTGAAGCCAAATTTTAATACGTGTTCCTGACAAAGTTCCATGATTGTTTTTACTTTTTGATTCTGTAAATTATTTTGTACAATTGAGAAAGAAACAATCAATAAATCTAGAAAATCTTATGAGAAAAATTTAATTACTTTTGGCGTAAAAATTAGTAAATCAAAATTTATTTTTTAGGCCGTAAATGTGTAACTTGATCGAAAAACATTTTAATCAGCAAAAAATGTACAAAAAAATTTTTTGTTCTTAAAAAATTCTTTACTAACTTATCTTACACTGATTTATCTGGCATTTACCATTTATACTGTAAACTTGCAATTTCAGATTGATTAGAAGATTAGAAGACTTTTAAGCTGCTAAAAAATTCTAGAAAAAATTATATATTTTTGGCAATAAAAGATTTTTTTCAGAAATTAAAAATTTAGTTTTTAAACTGTAAGAACATAATTCGATGTTGATCAATTTATTTGGAAATAAAGTCATTTGGAAGACCAAAAAATTATGCAAAAAGAATCACTTTTTGAAAACACATTCTACGATAATTTATGTAAAATTTATGATTTTAAAATGTAAAATACTTGAAATTTGATTTGATTTGCTTTTATAGAAAACAAAGTCACTAGAAATACTTTTGGATTGCTAAAATTTTTTAAAAAAGTATTCAAATTTTCGGCATTAATACAATTTTTTCTTTGAAACACTCTAGTACAGTCACGATCAAAAAAGTGACACCCATAAATCCTTTCGAAATGTTACTGTTAATTATACATTTGGCTAGTTTATAAAATAGCTCCGATATTTTGTAAGTTAACTGAAGAGTTTGTCAACTAACCGTTTTGTTGAAATTTTGATCTAAAAAATTTTTAGCAGGTTTTTACTATCCAACCGGCTTTGTAG
Source organism: Tribolium castaneum (assembly GCF_031307605.1). Taxonomy (NCBI): domain Eukaryota; kingdom Metazoa; phylum Arthropoda; class Insecta; order Coleoptera; family Tenebrionidae; genus Tribolium; species Tribolium castaneum. The sequence continues at coordinate 639,490 of NC_087395.1, read as the reverse complement.
AGGTGTCTCTCTTTTGATCATGACCGTATATGTCAAGTGGTTCAAATTTGTCATTTGAAAGACCAAAAGGTTCGTGCGAAAAAAAAAGATCTTTTAACATTTTTTTGGTTTTCGTAAATGTCTTTATTGTAACCATTTTTAATAGAAAACGATCTTTAAATTCCTAAACAAATCTTAAAGAAAAAAAATATTATATCTATCTACTTTGGAATTTCGACAGTAAAACTAAAAAAACACCTTAGTAGATAGTAACCATAAATTTATTTCTATTTTGTATTTTTATTCGAGTAAGAATTTGTTTTGCATTGTGACTATTTTTTTAAATGATGCCTCAACAAAGACCTTTAAAAACCCTAAACGATTTTTTTCGACAAAAAAACTTTTTTTTCGAAACAGATACAGTATAATCTTCCTTAAGAGACACCTCGCCACAACGGACATTTCCACCGCCCACCATGTCCGTTGTTGAGAGGTTTTACTGTAATAACCTAAAATTTGTTTTTTACATTGTGAGTACTTAATTAGATTTTAATGATTTTCGGTAAAACAAAGTCCCTCGGAGAACATCTTAACCATTAAAAAATCGTACATAAAGAACAAATATTTTCGAACTTAAAACTTTTTTTTGGAATCATATATTAGGATAATTTATTTAAAATTTATAAATTGTGATTCTGCATCCGTAATTTAATTTAAATTAATAATTTTTATAAAAAAGTCACTGAAATCTTTTGAACTACTAAAATATTGTGAGGGAAATAACACTTTATTATTAAATCACTCCCTAGGGCGTAATAACTCAAATTTATTTTTTAGACTGTGGGTAGGTAATTTGATTTTTTATCATTTTTATACGAAATCAAGTCAGACTGTGGACATTTCAACTACCAAAAAATCTAAAAGCCAAAAGATAAACATCTCCCACAAATTTATTTAAATTTTATTTTAAAATTAATTTATTTTTTACTGATCTTATGATTTGACTTTTAGAGGAAATAAAGCCAAAAGAAAGCCCGTTGAACTTATAAAACATTCTATAGGAAAAATTTATATAAATATTTTCGACATTAAAACTTTTTTTAAACACATGCTAGTATGTAATCTGTTTTTGATAATTTTCATAGTAAACCAAATCAAACAGAAAACATTTTCATAGACAAAAAATCATGGGAAAAGAGACAATATTTTCGTTTTTAAAAATTTTTTTCAAAACATCTTACGGTAATTTATTTATTTTTGAATTCTTAAAATTATAGGATGAACTTTTAAAAAGATTCTGCTTCTTGCATAAAATTATGTAATTTATTATTTTTCGTGATTCTGATATTTAATATTTAAGGGTTTTGTTACAAATTTATCTGTAACGAATAAAAGAACTTTTCAATGTCTGCTATTAATAACTGACAGGCAGTCAGGTAGGTTTTATACAAGAGAACTTCCAATATTTTATAAAAGGTTTGCGCATTTTGATTATTTTTAAATAAAGTAAACTTAAGACATCTTAACCACTAATCTTAACTAAAAAGGGTCAATTTTTTTTCAAAAACATTTTACACTAATTTAATGTCCAATTTTTATTTTAAAATTAATTATTTTTTTAACTGTTATTTCAGAAAACAAAACCACAAGAAAGACTTTTAAACTGGTAAAACAACTTAGAGAAAAAAATTATATTAATATATTCGGCATTAATTTGTTTTAACACATTCTAGTATATAATTCATTTTTGATAATTTTCATAATAAACAAAGTCACATAGAATATTTTAATAACCAAAAAATTATGCGGTGAGAAGTAATTTTATCGATATTAAAACGTCTGACACTAATTTATTTGTTTGTGAAATCGTAAAATTATAGAAAAAAGTTTTTAAAAGAATCTACTTCTTAACAAAAATAATTTTATTAATATTTTTTTTTGTGTTATAGATATTTAATACTGAAAGTTTTGTTAAAGAACTTATTTAGAATGTATTTGTAACGTATAAAAGAACTTTTCAATGTCTGCTAATAACTGACAATCATCTATAACGTAGCTATAGAAGAGAGCTTCAAATATATTATAAAAGGTTTGCGTATTTTATTATAGACAACATTATTATGACAATGTTGATGAAAACTTTAAATATTGTATCGTATAAAGAAAATTGATATGAATTTTTAAGTTAAAGGATCAACAATGGATATTTTTTGTAAGTAATTTTAAAAATTATCCCTCGAAATTAAAACAATATTTGCGTATGAAATTGTGATTCACTGTTAGGATAAGGGGCTTTTAAAATTAGCATTTTGACTATCTAAGAGGCGAATTTACTCTCATTTTCTCGGACTAAATTCATATTAAAACTTCAACATCAGCAACCTAAATGAAATGATGCTAATTAAGTTAATTAAAAGCAGAGCACCTATTCGTAGATGTTATTGTTATCGTGTAATTAACACCGGTTTTCCTAATTAATTATTTAATCGAGGTCAAGATGTTTAGCATGTTTCACCACAAAACTTATCGGAGCCTAAAACTGCCTTTTATAAATCCCTTGAAACTTGTTTAACCTCAAAACAAGCTCACGCTTGTCCATAAATAAACGGATTTGAGCTAGTTCAAGAAGTCGGTTAGTTAACGCTATTGCCTTTTCTTTCGAATTAGATCCTGAAAGTACTATTAGCTTAAAGGTTTAGACAGCTTAATGGAAGCCACTTTGTCTGATATTTAATTTGGGTTTGAAGAAAATTTTATAATAAAGGTTGTATTTTTATTATTATAACATGAAGAAGGAAACGGGAAAGTAATTTCGAATTCGAATGTAAATGGTACAAATAATTAACTCTTGATTGTTATTATTGATTGGAGGCCAAGAAAATGGTAAACAACCATTAACCTAATAAATAATTGTGCGTAAAAACACAAAAATTTCGGTATAGTTTATATGCCATTACTTATTGCTACTAATGATTGGACGTCAAGGTATACCATTGTCGAGACGTTTCGATTTTTTTTTTTTTGATGGATTAAACATGTAATCGTTTAAAGGTGTCAATGTTACAAATACAATTTCGATTAAACATCGACTATAAATATTTGTAGTACTGCAACGTTAAAACTTGTGTTCGTGAGCTGAATGATTTATTCAGACGTTGTAATATCTTATTCATAATGAACCTTAAGCTTAGACACAACAGGACCTGTGCTTTTTGCTTCGTATTTCAAGATTCTTCAATTCTTATTCGTTAGATGAGGCGGTTTCTGAGTGGTTTTTATGCCGGCACTTTTAAGATATTGTTAGTGTTCAAATTTTTTTGATATTGTTTCCAATTTTTTTTAATTTACGAAAAACTCTAATTTTTTTATCCAATGTTCTGCAAACATCAGACTTTAACTTGCAAAAAAAATATTGTAATCTTTGTAACAGTTCACCTTTAAATTTTTGTAATTTAGTGCTTAAAATTAAATAGATATCTTTAAAAAAAAGAAATAGTTTTTGCAAACTTGCTTTAGCAACTTATTTGCCTCTGTCTATGCCTTTTTTGAATTTTTAAGAGTTAGTTGGTTCGATTTCAAATTTTTGTTTTTTCAATTTTTTGTGCTCGATATCGAATTGAAAAAAAATCATAACTTAAAAACTGTTAAGAATTTCACGATGTTCTCGCCGCCAGTCGATTTCCTAGGCCATTTTACATAGGTTTGCATCAAAATAGTTTGACTTTATTGAATGGTTTAACAGTAATCGACGTTTAAAAGACGGGTGTGTGAAAATTTCAACATGTATTTGACATTCATCGTACAATAACTTCGGAATCGTTAAACGTAATCCTATCAAGTTTATTATCGTTAGAAAGCTTTTTTGATGGTCTACTTTTTTCAAAAAAGATAATTGTTTTCCAATTGATAGTTTTCGAGAAAATTGTAAGCAAATACAAAATTAAAAAAAAACAACATAAAAACTATTACGAATTTGTTGATTTTCTTGACGCCAATCGATTTTCTTGATGATTTTACTTAGGCACACATCACAATAGTTTTCTTTTTTAAAAAGTATTCCCGTAATCGACGTTTGAAAAGTGAGTGCGTGAATATTTTAACATGTATTTGACATTCATCGGGCAATAACTCTGGAATTATTAACCGTAACCCCATTAGGTGTATTAGCGTTGGAAAGTTTTTTTAATTATCTATCTTTTTGAAAAAATTTGATTTTCTTGACATTAATAGTTTTCGAGAAAATTGCTTACATTAGCAAAAATTGATAATATTTATACAGGGTGACCCAAGGGTACATAACTTTTTTGTTACTTGAAATATTGTCATGTCGTTTTCATTATCCGATAGATCGACTTAAAGTCTACGAACTAATTTTTTTTATTATACACAGCGTGTATACTGAAAATTAGAAATATTTCTAATAATTCTAATGTTCAATTTTTTTTCCTTTTTTATTTATTTACTATTAATTTTTAATGAGTAAAATTTATCTATGTATCAAGTAACAACTAAATTGCTAATGTAATTAGTCACATTAAAACATATCAAAAAAAAATTACCATTTGACTTCTTAGATTCTTGGATAACAAATTTTCTTGTAATAAAATAATTTCTGGGCAACTTCGGAAATATTAAATTTTCTATGCAAACCCCATATCATTAAAAAAGTTATTAAAAATGCTATTTATATGTGTAAAAAAATACATGGTGTTGCATTTGAAAACAATGACTTTTGTATTTTAGCATCTGCGTGTTTCAAGTAAAAGTCGACTATTTGCTAAAACTGCAAGGTATTTTGAGATTGTCTGTGAAAAATTTGCCGAAAAATATGCATTGGCGACTTCGTAGTGATTTGTAACGAATTAACATGTAACATTACCTATAATAATTTATACAAGGTTACATAATTTTTTTGTGTAGAGACTTATTATGCAAAAATATATGAGGTGTTGTCTTGAAAAAAATGTAACTTTTGTTACCACCCTGTATACAACACGCTGTGTATAATAATAAAAATATTTTTAGTTTGTGTACTTTAAGTCAATCTATCGTATAATAAGAACGACGTAACAATATTTTAAAGAGCAAAAAAGATATTGACTGATTACACACCTTTGGGTCATCCTGTATGTATAATAACTTGAAAACAATTATGAATTTGACTGTTTTTTAGAGTTTGCGTCAAAATAGTTCCATTTTATCAAATAGTTTTATGATGACTAAAATAAAAAAGAATAATTTTGAAAAATATTCGATTTTGAATGTGTCTCAAAATCGATTGAGAAAAGCACTTTGACACATTTTAAGTCGGAAATGTACTTCGAACAATTGTTAAAATTAAGTCGAAAATGTTATTCTTATTTATGGAACGTTGAAACTTTTTTTTAGACTAAACATTAGTTAAACATATTTAAAACCAGTTAAGAACTGGGTAATGATTTAACCTAAGAACAACATCCGCTTGTAAAAAAAAACAAATTTGTCTAATATTTTTCTTAAAAATTAAAATTAAAAATTGTGCATATGCACAACAGCTTAACAGGATGTCAATTATAGTGCTCTTGAGTACAGTCACGATCGAAAGGAATGAGACTCCTACCAACCGGGCCGAATCGCAAAACTCCGATTAATGTTTTTAAGGTCATACATTTCAACAAACAATTTAGTTTGTTTACAAACTGTCGAAAAGATTTGTTGCTGCATTTTTTATCGTGACTGTACTTATAACAAACGCTGAATTCAGTGAGTCTAAATAAAATATACTTTCTGTACACTTTTTGGTAAGAATAAGAAAATTGCAAGAACTAGTATTCAGTCGAACAAAGTTAATAAAACAAGTAAGAGTAGTTTTTTGTGTATTATTTTTCTTAAAAATTGAGTTTCAAATCTGTGCATTTGCACAATTGCTTAGAGATGGTGCCAATTATAGTGCTATCTTAGGTACAGTCACAAACGAAAAGAATGACACTCCTACCTAAACCAACCGGGCCGAATCCCAAAACTCTGTCAAATGTTTTTAAGGTTATAAATTTTAACAAAAAAGTTAGTTTACAAACTGTCGAGAAGATTTGTTGCTGCGGTTTTAAGGGTGCCAATCTTTTTGATCGTGACTGTACTTATCAAACGTTGAATAAAAGATACTTTTAGAAGACTTTTTAATAAGAATAAGAAAATTGCAAGAACTAGTATACAGACGAACAAAATTAATAAAACAAATAAAGAACATCATAAAGAGTAGTTTTCACAACTTTAATGTAAGTTTCATCGACTAACTTATCTCAGCTTTATTTTGTTGCAATAGCAATTTTTTAATTAACCAACTTTTTGTGCCGTAGTTTCACTAAGTTTGTTTTATGTATCTTTTGTGCCACATAATTTCTTTCCCACCAACTAAGTACTTTTAAAGCTAATGAATTCATTATTGAAACCCATTGTCTTGTGAAGTTTAGACTGGAGATAACGTAAGTAGGTTTTATTACGGCAGTATAGGGCTAAAACACGCAGGTATCATCACTTAAATAAAAATCAATAACCTCCGAGAAAAATAATTATGAAACTGAAACAGAGTGAGAAATACAAAGTCGATAAAAAAGTCCTGTAGGCCATTAATTGTCCATTTATATCCCCAACAATTTGGGTTTCCCTTCTTTACTAAAACCACGCCTCGGATTGTTTCGGAGTTTCTGCAAGCGTTTCAAACGTTTTTGTCTCATTCCGATTCAGTAAAATTTAACGCTTACAACCACGAACAAATTCTGATGTTATGATTTGTCGAAATAAACACAAGTTTCAATTAATTTTTTCCTTAACATTAAGCTCCTTGTTTTGAAGTGGGAAACAAAATTTTTTTATTTGTTCAAAGCTGACCGACTATAAGCCGTAGAAATTACTTTGAATGTTACATTTTGCTCGAAACGAAACAGTTCCAGTTCAGGGAAAGCTCAAAGAAATTCATTAAAAGCACTGCTGGTGCAGTCCCTGTCCACCAAATAACGTTCAGTCAATCAACCTGATTGATTAAAACCCAAGGGGCTTGTACTGACAAATTAGTTCTTGAAAAGACGACCATTGATCTTGGCTTTTTTGTAATCAATCCTTGCATGATTAATACAGATTAATACAGTTAAGGTACAAGCTTTTTGCTCCAATCAAGCACATCCAGCTCGACATGAACAGGAAAGTTTAAAATTTACAGTTGTTTTATGGTTTTTCTCACAATAGTGGCATAAATTAACTAATTTTTCGACAACTTACAAGTAAAAAAAAAAATTAAAACACAAATATAATAATAATTTAATAAAAACAAAATAGATTTTGTAACTTGTAACATGATAAAGAACCAACTATACTAATTTATACAATTTATGTACAGTCACTTGAAATGAAAATGACTTGTCAAATTTAATTCACTAAATTAGGTTTAAATTAGTCTGTTTCACTTGGTTTAGTTCTTTTTTTGGAATCAGACACTCATTTATTTAGCAAAATTTGGACACGAACGCCTAAAAATTCACTAAAACAAATAGAAATTTATGGTGTCTCACTCGATTTAGTATATTATTGTGCAAAGTTGCATAAGAGATAAACCAAAACAACAGAAAAGTTTGTTATTGTTAAGAATGGTGTTATATGGTGTTATCCATACTTTTTTAAGTATTCTATGTGGTTGAAAATAACGCAATTAATTCAATTTTTTTTTAATTTATTGCATGTTTTTGAACAATATATTCATTGTACAAAACAAATTTTAAGAAAACAAATAAACAAAAAAAATTTTTTTTTAAGAAATGTTAAGCTATTTTATTACCAACCTTTTTGAGTAGACAAAGTAGCACTTTAACTTTTTTCTCTTAAACTTGAAGTCTATGGAAAATGTTCTATAGAAAAGACAAATTTCTCTTTATTAAAAAAAAACAATAACGAAAAAAAATAGATTTTGTAACTTTTAAAATGACAAAGAACCAACTACACTAATTTACACGATTTATGTACAGATACTTAAAATGAAACCCACTCGTTAAATTTAATTCACTAAACTAGATTAATGTTAGCCTGTTTCACTCGATTTAGTTCTTTTTTCGAATAAGCCACTCTTTTATTAGCAGAATTTAGAAAAAAAATGCCGAAGAATTTATTGTAATGTTTTCGAATTATCTCCCAAAATTTTTTTCAAAAACAAATTGAAATTTCACCAAGTTTGTCTAAATATTTTGAGTTCAGCGTTTTCTGGATTTTTAAACATAATTTCTGTTACTGCATTTTTTGTTAATTAGTGTAGAAATAATCAGTTTATTGTAATTGTTATGTTTCTACCAATTCAAAGAAGTCCATTTGATAATTTCAGCACTCTTTCAAATATTATTTATGTCTGTCTTAAAACACTGAGTTTTATGTTAGCGTAGCTTGCTTGATTTAACTCGTTTCTGAACAAGATATTTATTGTAAAAAAAGTATTCTAAATAAACTTTAGTTAAAAGTGTTGCTATACATAATTTAGGTATTTTTAAGTGTTTTAGCGCATTTTTCAGCCAAAACCCTATTTATTTCACAAATAAAAATAAAAAAAATTATAAAATAGGCTTAAAGTAATCGTACTTTTATCTTTTTTGCCTTTTTTGTAAGAAACAGTGAAAAATCAATAGTCGAATCCTTTGTCCTTTTCTGAATGTTTCCAAATTATCTCCCAAAATTTTATCTAAAAAAAACAAAAACCGAAATTTAACCAAATTTGTCTAAAAATTGGGTTATTCTTGCGTTTCTAGATATTTTCAACAATTTTTGCAACAAACACTTTTTGAGGAACTTCTGTAGATTGAAGAATTTTTTGGTTCTTTTTAATAATGAATTTCTCGTTGAAAAATGCTTTAAATCTTTTAACACAATCACACATAACGAATACATTTCGTTTTTTTTAGTTTTCGGAAAACCTTTCTAATTTTTTGACCGAAATTTTTTGCTTCTGTCAAAACATTTCTGCTTCATTGTTGTCCAACAATAATTCCTAAATATATGTTGATCACAACAAACCTTTGTGCGGATCTTAGATATCATAAATGTTCAAAAGCTAGTTTACAAGATCTATTAGTAATTTTGTAATATTTAGCATTTTTTTCTGATACTAGATGTAGTATGAACAAAATGTAGCAAAATGTTTTTAGTATAGTTTTATCTCTTTCTTACTGCTGAAATATAAATTGGGCTATCTTTTAAAGGCTTTTATTTAACTTGCTTTGTTGTCTGTCTGTCTGTTTCATGTTTTTGGAGCCAAATTTGAAAAGGTTCCCGTTGTCCCAATGAATTCAAATTTTGCCTACTTACTTAATCTGCGTGACAATGCAATCCTTTGTGGTTAAATACCTATAAAAGGGTTAAATGGGGTTTTGAAGTTTTAGGTTATGATTACAAAAGGGTTTTCGATGTTTACATACCGTAACTTATACCAACATTAACGGTATGTTGGTCAATGGTCAATATATTAATACCTAATCATTTTCATTACGTTTCGTTGCAAACAAGTGTCGCTATTTTTTTAATTCATTTACTTTGAACGATAGAGTATAGACACAGAACCACTAAACCACTATCCAAGTTTGCACAATTCAGCAAAATTATGGTGTTACAATAATACGGCGAAACTAAATATCAGAGAAAAAGAGGTTTAGCAATAAAGCAATAAACTTGCTTTCAAATTTTATTAGATTTTATTATTTTTAAAGCAAGAAATTTGTAAACTAGTGCAAATTTAACGCCTGGTTTGACCATTTGTTAGCTTTTTAGCGTAACACATGTTGAAGACTTTTAAAAATAAGTTGGAAAAATTTGTGTGAACACTGAATTTTAAATTGTGTCTCAATATTGCAGAGTTAGATGAGGAACATTGTAACTTGAAAAAAGTTTTTAAATTTAAACGTCAGTTCCAAGCTTGTCGTAAAATTTTGTTGGAAAAAGTAATAAATTAGTAGTTTGAAAACCTCAACAGTCGATTGACTTTGGTTGAAGTTTTTTCTACCGAAATGTTTATTACAAAATTTATGTTAAATTTTCCAGTAATTACAAATATTAACTTTTGTTCGGTAAATGCACGTTTCATATATTTGATAATGAAATTAAATTTCGTATTCCATTTCTATCACAACTATTGTTGAATTTAATAGAGCAATCTGTTACATACAGAAGATCAATAATTATGATTGGGGAATTAAATATAAATACCTAGGAGGCATGTCGAAAACATAATGTGCAAGTATTGTTTCCAAACGAAATTTTGACATTGCAATTATCTTATAACAAAAAAATTGGATGTTGTTTAAGTAATTTTGATTTCCTTAGATACAATCTCCACCTGTGTTAATTTTTAATTAGTTTTTTGCTGACACTAAAGTGGCAGAAAATACCACTTAATTCTTGTGTAAAACATACGCCGACGTTTTCAGAGCCTGTCCCTTGATGTTACCAATATAACTTTTGTACAGCAATTTAAATTTTTAAAAGCTGAAATACACTTACCTGCCTTAATTAGACATAATGTGAGCAGTGGAAACAAAAATAGGTCGACTGTAAAGTTATATAAAACAGATTTTTCCATGTGCAATATTTTCGTTATCATTATCAATAATATTTGTGAATATAATAATTCATCATTTACATCTAAAAATTTACTGTTATTATAAAAACTAGACATTTGATTGAATTTTGTTTTTCAAATAACTTAGTTAAAACTCAAAAAATTGTTTTGAAACGTGTATAGAAATAAAATAAGTTAAGAGAATTGAATAACATAAGAGAAGAGGAAAAAAATTACTAAAAAAAAAGAATGTTGAAGAAACATGATTAAAAAAGAAAAAGATAGAAAACCAAAACGTTTACAGTTGTTTGTGAATAAAGACGTTAAACGAGATAAATTATTGGGAAAAAAACGTGTTTATCGAAAATAAATAAAATATAGGAAAACATTGCTTGTAAGTTCAAATTTAGTGGAATCTTATCATTTCAACCAAAATTCACTGTAATTAAAAGAAATAAAATTTAGACAGAATTTTCTTTATCAAATAACATAGTTAAAGCTCAAAAAATTGCTTTAAAACGTGAATTGAAGTGATAGAATAAATTAAAGAAGTTGAATGAAAGAAGAAAAGGAAAAAAAATGACTAAGAAAAAGAAAGAAGTTTAATGAAACAAAATTAAAGAAGAAAAAGATAGAAAACAAAAACGTACACAGTTATTTGTAAATGAAGACGCAAAAATGAAACAGACAATAAATTTAAAAAAAGTGTACCACAAATAAGAAAACAGAAAAGAATGCTGCTAAATTTGAATGCAGTGTAATTTTCTCATTACAACCGATTATAAGTTGTTTGTCAAACAACGTAGTTGAAGCTCAAGAAATTGCTTCAGAACGTGAATAAAAATAAAATAGGTTAAGATAGTTGAATGAAAAAAAAAAGAAAAACAAAAGTTAATTAACTAAGAAAAAGAAGAAAGTTAAAGAAACCAGATTAAAGAACAAAAAGATGAAAAATCAAAACTTCTACAGATGTTTGTAAATAAAAACGTTAAGTTAAAATAAAATAAAGTTAAGCATTAAAATTAAATAAAAATATAGAAAAAAATAAAATTTTAACATGCAACTAAAACTTACTGCAATTTATAAAAGGAAAATTTTGATTGTTTTTGAAATAACGTAGTTAAAGCTCAAAAAAATATTTTTAAAGATGAATAAAAATAGAATAAGTTAAAAGCGTTAAATGAAAAAAGTAAACAGAAAAGAAGTTTGACAAAAAAAAGAATGTTTAAGAAACAAGATCAAACAAGCAAAAGTCAGAAAACCAAATTGTCCTCAAATAAATGTTTGTGGAATAAAACGTTAAAATGTAGTAGACAATATGATTTTGTCATTAAAATAAAATAAAAACTTTTGATCAAAGTTTGTTTTTCAAATAACGTAGCTAAAGCCCAAAAATTGCTTTAAAACATGAATAGAAATAAAAAAGAAACAGAAATAGAAGAAGTTAAGAAAGTTGTATAAAAGAAGAGAAAAGAATTGACAACAAAAGAAAAAATATTAAAGAAACACAATTAAAAAACAAAAAGAAACAATGAAGACGCTGAAATAAAATATGAAACGGAGTGATTTCGGACCGAACGGTTGGCAGTTTTGACGAGAGCGAAAAGTGACAAGCAGTACCTGGGGCATTGTGGGTACGATGGCGAGCTAGGCAGTTAGGCCCGAAAGACCAATTAAATTATTGCAGTTTATTGTGAATAAATCGTGTTGTTTTGAAATGTGAGTTTAATTCTCCAGTGCCTCTAGTGATCCGTTACAAATAGAAAATTAGTTTTTGAAACAAAACTCGTTTATCTAAAATAAAAAATATAGAAAAAACTTGCTTCGATATCGAAGTCAGTGGATTCCTTTCATTTACCAAAATTTACAGTAATTATAAGTAGTATACTATTGATTGACATATTTGCTTTAAAACGTGGATAGAAATAAATTAAGAAGAGAAAAAATGACCAAAAAAGAAGAGAGGGTCAACGAAACAAAATAAAAAAAATAAAAAAACAAAACATTTGCAAAAGTAGATAAAGTAAGATAAAAAAAATAAATATGCGTATGGTGGTAATGCCATCACCCAAGTGCCAGAGTTTTCAGGTCGCATCTACAGCCTCTGACCTGACCTAACGACCACTAGTAGTGACCGGGACCGACGGCTTAACGTCTCCTCCGAAAGACGAGTTAGTTGCGATGTTTTTGGCATTACATTATCCGGTCACCCATCCAAGGAATGACCGGGGTCAGAGCTGCTTAACTTCATAGATTAATTATAATCAATGAAATCAGCAAAGCTATGCAACTAACTTAAAGTGAAATTAAAAATATATATAGAAAAAAGTGACTTCGAAATTCATACTTAATGAAACCTTGCAATTAGAGCTAAAATTCACTATAATTATAAGAAGTAAACTTTTGATTTAGTTTTTTTTTTTCAAATAACGTAGTTAAAGCGCAAAAAATTGCCTTAAAACGTGAATAGAAATAGAATACGTTAAGAAGGATGAATAAAAGAAGAGAAGAAAAAATAACTAAAAAAAGAATGAATATTAAAGAACCGATATTAAAGAAGAAAAAGATAGAAAACCAAAACGTTCACAAATTTATGTAGATGAAGACGTTAAAATAAAATAGACAATAATTTTTTGAAAAAAAACGTGTTTATCATTAAAATAGAAATCACTGAAAAAATTGCTTCTAAATTTTAATTCAGTGGACTAACTTCACAACTAAAATTTACTGTAATAATAGGAAGTAAACTTTTGAGTAAATTTTGTTTTTCAAATAACGTAGAAATAAGTCAAAAGAGTAGAATGGAAGAAAAAAAAATTGACCAAAAAAATGTTAAAGAAGCAAGATAAAAAAAATGGAAAATCGAAATGTTTACAGATGTTTATATAGATGAAGATGCAAAATTGAAATAGGAAATAGGGTTTAAGGAAAAAACGAGTTTATCAAAAATAAAAAAAAATTGAAAATTTTTTCAATTCGAATTTAGTCAAATTTTTTCGTTACAACCCAAATTTACTGTAATTATAAAAAGTTAACTTTTGAAGAAATTGAAATAACTTAGTTAAACCAAAAAAATGTTTAATGTAGAGAGAAATAGAAATAATAAAAATAAACAGAAATAATAATTTAAGAGAGTTGAATCAAAAACGAGAAAAAAAATTGACTCAAAAAAGAATGTTATAGAAACAAGAATAAAGAAAAAAAAGATAGACAATCAAAACGTTTACAGATGTTTGTCGCTGGGAAAATATATGTCTTCGTTAAAAATAACAAGAATAGAAAAAAGTTGCTTCTAATTACTGTTTTTATTTTCTTTTTTGTACAAATGCGTATATGGATAGTGTATTCAGTGAAAATCTCAAAAATGTATTCGTATCTAAGAATGCATAGCTTTTATTTGTATTTTAGTACAGGACCAAAGCCTGTCAAGCTTTGTAGGCTGTTTTAAATTGCCTTTTTCCCTCATATTCCGACTATCATAAAAAGTTCCGGAAACTTCAATACAAACGGAACAACAATGAAAATTTACGTCTTCACTGTATCATCGGCTATTCTTAAAGAACCCATAAACTTGTGTAATATTTTACTTTTTATGTTTACTTTGTTCTCATATTCGGCTTTTATACGATGCGGTTGTCGCATTAAAGTCTTTACTCAGCATCGATTTACCACCAACCTATTAATTAATCAATTTACTCCTACTATTAATAAATAAACTGCCAATACCGCCAACTACATATTTCAACATCTCTGGAGATCAAAACAGTAAATATTTGGATATTTAAAATGGACCACAGTTGAAACCGCAAATATCATAATTTCCCAGGGGTTCGTGTTGGTAGCTCTCCGAGTTAGAGCGGTTTCATGAATTGTTTTCAGTTTGAATTAGGTGAACATTTGAGAAATATAATTTGACATTTTCAGCGTTGTTGTTTGTGTGGTGCCAAATGCTTGTAAATATCAGTTTACCGACTGAAATTATCTTGTAACTGTCGACTGGTATTTCAGGCAATTTTCCACCTAGATATTTGTAAAAAAAATAAATAGCTACAATTACTAAATATAATTCTAGGTGAAAAACTTGCCAATGAAACACAAACGACCCAATGTTGTAAATTTTCAAAACAATTTAACAAGATTTAAAAAAAAGACACAACTTATGTCTTATTTCATCGCAAAAAGCAAATTAAAATCCATCAGACAGAAAAAGCTATAATTTTTGAAACACTTTCAAATTCACTATTTTGTGAGAGGTAATGCAAAATTTTCAATTTTTTTTTCAATTACGGCAAAACTATTTAAAAAAAAATATGCTTTAATGTAAATCTAGTTAAAATGATCCGGTAGATAGACTGGCGTTGGGATAATTGACAAATTCTCAATAATGTTTGAGCTATATATTTTTTTCTCAAAGAACAATGGTTTTTGTTGAAAAAAATTGATAATCAAAAAGGCTTTTTAATGATAATAAAATGAATGGGGTTATTGCCTGATAAATATCACCAAACACTATAGTAAAATCAAAATCTCGTTATAATAAATAGTTTTCAAGAAACAATTGTTGTATTTAGCTTTTTACTAGTTTTAGAGGTTTCCTTGAAAAATTAATTAAATCGAAAATGCAAAAACTCCCATCCACTTAATTTTTCTTTCCATAATCTAGCGTGACTATAGAACATTCTCTTCCCCTAGACAATGATTGATTTTCTTGTGTCACATGTCAATGTTGGTAATTTTTTTTAATAAAATGAGACTTACAAAACACAAGAAGAAGTAAAAACTTGCATAAGCGGAGTGCAGCTTTAAATTTATATTTTTGTTTTTGAGCAGTTTACTGTCGTTAAGTGTTAACATTTAACAAATTACAAAATGTAAATTAAAAGAAAACAAATTAATTATGAAATAGAAAAAATATAAAAAAATTGATTACTATTTTTCCATTTTTACTTTGAGTTAATAGAATCTACAATTTAATTAATTTAATTAAATTAAAAATTGAGGCGAGAGATTTTTTCTGTACAAAATTATTTAAGTTGGTAATTGTCATTGTTAGCATATTTTATGAAAAGAAACGGAACATTAGGAAACTTTCTTGACACACAATTTTTAAGAGCTTTTCGTAAAACTCGAATTTTTTTTTGTTAAAAATTAAAATATCTGACACCTTTTTTACTTTTCCTCAAAATTCAAAATTAATTTCATATATCCTAAAAATGAATTATAAACATCCTACAGTTATGCTTAATTGTAATAGTATTTAGTTTAAAATCATTACATCGAATTTTTTAATTTCATAGTTATTTTATTTTTCATTTAAAGATTTTTTCTCAAGCTTCCAATTTTAAGCTTAGTCTTTTTTAGTTTTTTATATTCCAGTTTTTCAGTTTCGTAGTGTAATGGTTTTTAAACCTATTAGTGTTTTTCTTTTCCAGTTCTATAGTTTTTTCAATTTCTCAATTTTTTAGTCACACAGTTCTACAAAATGTCTGTTTCAATATTTTTTAGTTTTTGGTGTTTCTTCTTTCTTAGCGTTAAAGTTTCTTTATCAGTGTTTGAACATTTAATTTATAAAAATGTGCGTTCTCTAATTAAATTCTACATTAAATTATTTTCATTTTAAGCAATTTTTAATATGTTATTTGTATTTGTTGTATTTGTAGAAAGTTGTTAATCAATAAATTAACGAAAAGAAAAGTTTTTTTTTCATTATTTTCGATATAAATGGTACTTTGAGCTAGCATAAAATTTAGGTATTAGCCTTGAGTTTGGAATAAAAAAAAATTACGTAGATGTATATTTTATCAGTTGTTATAATTCTAATTATAAATTTCTTCAAACTAAAAGTGTAGTTTTTAATTAGTTGTGTGAAAGTCCTAGATTTTTCTACGTTTCTTAGTTTTTGTGTAATAAATAAAAAAATAGAAAGATATAAAAATAGAACACTTTTTAAGTTCAATAGTTAATTAACTTCAAACGAAAAGTGTAGTTTTTAATTAGTTGTGTGAAAGTCCCAGACTTTTCTACGTTTCTTAGTTTTTGTGTAATAAAGAAAGAAAGTGTGTTTTTGTCAAAAAAAAAACAAATTGTTAGAAAAACAAAGCAGAACCGATTGATTTACTCGCATTTAATAAAGTGAAATACTGTTCTGTGGAAAAGGCCGGTCCTAAAACCGGTTCACTGGTGTCTCATTGGGTTAAAAAATCGTGAATAAATTGCAAATCGATTTGTTTTTGATAAAAATTAATTCTTTTAATTTAAACTCAAACATTATTTAACTTTTCTAGCTTTTAACAAATTTTTTATTTTTTATGTTCTCATAGCTTTTTAGAGTTCAAACAGTTTTTAAGTTTATTCTCAATATTTTAGCTTCTTCTTCTTCTTAAGTGTAGATTTTTGTAAAATGTACTCTAGGGGATGTGGAAAAATTATACAAAAAGTTATATAATAAATTCTAAAAATAAAAATCTACAGAAAATAAAAATGATAATTGAATAAAAAATATTTGATAATGCAACGGTGTCCGATCTTAGTACTAATACAATGTGTTCAAAAATGATTGTTTATCAAGTTGACTCTGGAATTCAAAATTAATGTGCCGCTTAGTCCAAATGATCATTGTAATTTATCTGTCAAATTTTGAATTAGCTTTTTGTTCACTTTCTGGCATTTTTCGTAAAAGTTGTTTCAAGTATAGGGTTTGTCTTGATTTGAGTTTTATATTTCCGTGTTTTTTTGTGTATTCTTTTGTTTTTGAATTTAAAGCATTTTTGCATTATTTTGACGGATCTGTAAGTTTGACGGCATTCACAATTTAACTTAAGTGGCACATTACGTTCAAATTTCACAGGTGGTTGAACAACTAATTTTAAACACATTGTATGTATTTTATTCATTGAGTTATTTTCCAGGTTAAGATGGATTCTTACGAAAAAGAACTAATTTTACAACAGCAAAGATAGAATAATTTTTAAGTTCAATAGATAATTAACTTCTTTCTAGCTTTTTTGTGTAATAGATAATTTTAAGTTTTTGACAAAACGTAGGTCGTGTTGTTTATTTATGCTTGTAATAAAATTTATTGCAATAAAAATATGTTTTACTTTTTCCGGTGGCAGGAGTTGATGAAAAATGTATCACAAATACATTGTACAACATTTTTAACGCCTAAATAAGGTTTTTAATTCCCTAAAAAATCCGGTTTCTGGTATTTAATTTAATTAATGTGAACTGCAGGTGCAAAAAAACGCCAACAGCCCGTTTAAGTAGTTGTGCGAAATTGCAATGCTACCGCAATAAATTAGGTCTGATTAATACGAAACCTCCCCGCTTTCTCATATTTAACTCAATTCCCGTTTCAATACGACTAATTTCCGCAAGATCCAAACTCCGCTTGCTTCACTCCAGTATCGCGCAAATTTTATTCAAACCAACCGAAAATACGCCTTGAGAAAATACAAGTTAGAGGAATCAGAAAAGCTTTTTTCAAAGCAAAAATTATTTTACATAATCCTATTATTTTACATAGTCACATTCGAAAAAAGCCGGGAGATTGATTTTTCACTGCCAGAAATAACATCTGGTGTTGTTTTTTCGCATTGAAACGGTATTTTTTCTTATAAATATGCATATTTCGTAGCGAATTCTTTACTTAAA
The DNA here is from genome assembly GCF_031307605.1 of Tribolium castaneum. Classification (NCBI taxonomy): domain Eukaryota; kingdom Metazoa; phylum Arthropoda; class Insecta; order Coleoptera; family Tenebrionidae; genus Tribolium; species Tribolium castaneum. Next base: position 621,294 of record NC_087395.1, on the reverse strand, counting down.
AGATTGAATCTAGCAAAAGCTTATTGTGTGTGTAATATTTTTTCACATTATTTGCATATTTTTATTTACAAGCTGCGTGCATTTTTCAAACAAAATATCTTTTAGCGGAAATTCAATTTAAGTTTCCTCATCCACAAAAGCGATCAATAATTGATACAATATGTAACAGGTTTACATAAACCGCAAAGTAATTATCTTGACAAGGTCATGAAAACTTTTAAAAGTGACAAATTTCTTCAGTTTGTTTCAAGGTCTTTAAATTATACGAAAAGCTATCTAGTGGAAAATTTAGGACAAACTATTATTACTTTACTAGCAACTCACTAACAAGCAGTTGTAATAAACGCTTATTTGCTAAGTGTACGACCCAAAGAGGGACAGCAGAACCCAATATGCATTTTCCGGAAGGGTCTTTGTAATCAGGCTCTTGTGTATACAAATGACAAAATTAACATTGAAACAAATATAATATTATCCAATGTCTTACGAACCGATTCTAACGCCACAAACGAGAGGAACAATTGCATTGTAATTTCAGTTTGAATTGAACGACTCTAACAAAGTACAATGGCTGAAATTGAGTAAAAATGTTTTTTTTATTTTTGGAAAAATATTAAATAACCCAAACACTTTTAATTTAAGGATGCAAAAATGGTGGAGGCGCCGAGATAATTCTTTGATACAATTAAAGTACTTTAGATAAGAAGATTATCAATTTTAATTAAACATACTTGTTAGAAGACACCAGTTAAAGCTTTTTTTCAAAAAACGTTAATTATTTTTATTGTAAATGGCTAATAAATTGCATTTAAGAAAATGTTAAAAGAAAAAGCTTTCTATAATTTCACAACGGACTAAATCCTTTTTTTAATTTAAAGAAATTGTAACATTTTTATAATTGTATGATTAACTAAGTATATAATAGAAAAAAATAAAAAAAAACAGTTCCCACTTCGAATAACTATATTTTTGCTTTAGCTTTTTATCCGCTTTCTCATCAAATATACAATTTTTGTAAAAAATGTACTAAACAATTTATAACAAAAATTGGGGAAGCGCCAAAATAATTCCAAACTACATAAAACTTTTAGTTTAGTTTTTTAAACTTTAAAATTTTTTTGGAAATTGGTAAAGAGACTTTTCAGATACTAACTATAGAAATTTTGTAAATTCAAATGTTAGAAATAGCTTGAGAATAATTTTTCTTTTTTTTAAACTATAGCTTAATTGTGCTACAATAGAAATTATTTAAAAAAACAATTCTCACTTGGAATAATGAAAGTAAAAAATTGCAATAGCCAAAAATATGAAAAATGATGAATGCGCCGGAATTCTTAAATACATTTGCTTTTTATTCTAGTATTCACATTTTTCTCTTGCTTTTTATCCGCTCTCTCTTAAAACTCACAATATCTCGTGACAAAAGTACTAAATAATTTATGTTAAAAATGGTGGAGACGCCGAGATAATTGATTTAGTATTTTTTTGATAAATTGGTACAGTGAGGTTTCAGATACTAATTGGTGGTAATCTAAAATTTAAATGTTTGAGAAAAATAAATGTGTTCTAAGAATTTTCAATAAAAAAAAGTATAATTTGTTACCGTATAATTTAAAACCAAAATCAACAGCAAAATATCGAGAAACCGAAAAAAACCCTAATTTTTTATGGAAAACCACAAATATCTTTAAACATGAGATAAACTTATAACAAAACTGTGCATTTTCAAGCTGAAGAAACATTACAAATTAATCGTTTAGTAGCAAAATTGTCTTTATAAATTTCTGAAAAAAAAAATCCAAACTTAAGTCTAGCTTCTGTTTCTTGAACAAGAAATTACATTTAATTGACTTAAATACATTACAAATACAATTTTGTTTAAAACTGCAAAAATGGTGGATGCGCCGAGTGGTTGTTTTTCATTATTATTTCTTTATTTTAAATAAAATTTTTTAAATCTTTTTGTAACAAGATTAAGGGCCGGTTTACAGAAAGCGGTATTAAGATTTAATTCAGAATTAAGTTGCCATTTAAAATACATTGACAAATGTCAAGTTAATCGCAATTAATATTTAATTTACTATCAATGCATTTTGCCAATGCAAAATAAATGGCAACATAATTCGAATTAGCCTGAAATAAAATTTAGTTTTGCTTCAGAACACACAGATAATGTTAACTGTTTATATTTGAGAATTATATTTCAAACAATACAATTATTGTAATTTAGGTTAACAAACTGCGTTAATTGAAACCCTTATTTTGAGTTTACAAATTAAACTATAACATGAGATCGAACGTATACTCAATTATTGCTTTGAAGGCTTAAAAGTGAAGTGTGACTTTAGGCACATCATATGCTGTGTAAAACCAACATAAGACAACGTAACTTCAAAAGTGCGGCCGTAAATAAACGACTAAAATATGGCTACATTGCGGCAGGTACAACTAATTGAGTATATTTTCAATTCTATGTTATAATATCAATGCCCTTTTTAAGAATTGTAAAATTCATAGTACATATAAGTGTTTAAGAAAAACAAAACTATATTTTTATTATGATATTAGTTTTCTTAGCATAATTGAGTTACTAAGAAAAAATTAAAAAAACAATTTACATGTGCAGCAAGTTTATTAGAGTTATCGCTTTTAATCTGCTTTCTCACCATATTTACCTTTACCGTGAGATATGTATTAAATAATTGAGTGCAAAAATGGTGGATGCGCCGGTATAATTTTTAAATTAATAAAATCTTCTCTCACTTTAAGCATTGAGTACATAACAAAATGTTTGTTTGTAGAAAACAGGTGCAGAGACTTTGCACGTAATAATTGTTGGTATATTACAACTTTATATGTTTGGAATATTCTATATCTGTCAAAAATAACGCTTTTAAAATATTTCAAAAATAAGAGAGATAATTTGTGCGCTCAATTTTTTTTATTTCTCTTTACCCTGTGCTAAAAACATCAAAAACTATTGTAAATCTATAGTTATTTTGAGAAAAACTGTAAATTTACAAGCCAAAAAACACTACAAATTAATTAACCGTTTTATTTGTTCAGAGAGTTTGAATGTAATTTATTAAAAAAAACTTTAGCTTCTGTTTCTTGAATATCAGTATACTAAATTACTAACATATTTATGCGTAGATTAGAAAATAGTAAATGCGCCGGGCTGCTCTTTAATAAGCCTTATTTTACTGATTCATTTCAAGTTTCAAAATTAAATATTATAAAGTTTCATCTGTACCTTTAATAATCAGAAAATATTAATAAAAAATATGCCACTTATTTAATGAGTTTGAGTGTAAATTGGACGTTTTATTTCACAGTGGATAATTGAACCAAGAGTAAAAACGAGTGGTTTATCATTCATGAGGTGAAATAAATAAGCCGATTTACACGAAAACGAGCTGAATACTATATTTTATTCTTCGAATTAGAGTCAAGGCTTAAAATTGCTTAAAATCTGTTAAAAATAATCAGACGTTTCATATTAAGAAATGCCAAACAGTTGTCCAAACTGTCTTACACAGGAGAAAAACAGGCAATTTTGACAGTGTTGAAGAATAAGTGTAATTCAAAATTATTTTTTGTTTATGTTTTACAGAAAACTTTGCTTGTAATATCATAATATCACTAAAAAGCAAAGCCCATTTAAAATGTTTTTAAAAAAAAAACAATATTTGTATAGAATGCGATATTTAAAAAAGCTTTATGTTTTTTAATTGGGTTTACTTAGCTTAATTGTTTACTACTTGTACAAAAATTTAGAAAACCCAATTTACATTTGCCATAACTTTGTTTTAGTTTCCGCTTTTTATCTACTTTTACACCAAATGTACAATTCTCGTAAATAATTTGGAGTAAAAATGGCGGATGCGCCGGGATAATTATTTTTAGACTTAATCCCAAGCAAACACAACGAGGTAGAATAACGCATTTAAATAATAATTTGCTATTTTTATTTTTTGTCTCATCTTAAAGCAACCTTTTAAAATAAGCAGTAAGCATTTTCAGTTTAATTAAATAGTTTTTATAACGGAACAACCACAATTAATTAAATCCTACAAAAATATTTGTTTTCTTTTAGTGTTAATTTTTATTGATTGAAATAAAGTTAGCAACACTGGATAGTATTGCTAATCTTTGTTAATTTGCAAGATTTAGTAAAATTTCAATATTTTAAAAATCCTAAAATATCGACAATGTAAGAATTGTAATCTTACCCAGTTATTAAATTTTTTTTACAAATCATTAAATTAAATCTAAATTGTTATTATTTTAGTCTGTTTTCGTAAGAGTTTCAAAAATAATTCATGCCTTTTCGATTATTTGAACAGAAACACAATTGTTTTGCAAAATTTCAAACCCTGGGAAAAATTCGAAATAATTTGCTCTTGTGAGATAAAAATTTACAAAATTAAATCGAAATTTATGTTATTTGAGTGTGTTTGATTCGATTTGATTTAATAAAAAGTGCTTGGTTTTGAAATAAATAACAATAATACAATTTATTTCCAAACAAAAATAATAACAGAGAATTTATTTGACTTTTGTTGCGATTTATGAATGCATTTTATGTTGCAATTTTATTTCGGAGTTTTACATAAAAAAGCAATTAACAGAGTTATAAATGAATTAAATTATAGAGTTGTTTTAATTATGTTTGGTTATTTAAATTATCAAAAAAGGCATCAATGCTACAAAGCTAAATAAATATCTCATCTTGCTGCACAGTCTGTAATTGCGCTAGCGCTCTAAATCGTGTAATTATTGATATCTGAGATAAAGGCAAAGTCGATACTGGCGTTAGCTGGAGCGTAAGTGCATCAATAAATTAAAAATTAAAAAATAAATTTGCCCAAATTTGGAGCATAATTAATAACGGAGATATTGATCGAGAAAGCCTTCGCTGAAACATACTGTATCCATGAATGCACAAGGGAAAAGCATGGTTATGTAAACATATTAAACCAAATTATACGCGACAGATTTAATCCAGTCGCAGTTATTAATATGTATTCAGAAAGGGTTAAATTTTCCTAACTATAAAATAATACCGAGGAGACGAAATTAGCTGGCAATATCTCTAAATTTCACCTCTGTTATCTACTATTCACACATGGGGGTATTTTGCCGGACCTGAAATTTGCATTATTTTATTTACTCGAATAATATTTGATCATTACATGAAATTCCAATAACGAAGCATTCAGGTGCTGATGTAATAATGCTGCAATACTGACGGTTTATTGTTCGTAAATTTAATAAATTTTCTTGTTTGAATAAGAATTTAATTTGCAAATAACATTTGTTCAATTAAGTGGCCGATGAATTTGAAATAATGTTGGCAACAATGAACAACTCACAGTGGCCAGCCAGCTTAGTTCGGAACTTTTGCTTTGATTTATAATTACAAAAACTTAAAGACAAATTAAGTCAACGTCATAATATTTTATTCTCATTGTATTTCGTATTCAATCCGATTCTATTATTATTTTCTAAATATACTAAAAAATTATCTTTTGTTTCTAGATTTTTGATGTAATTTTGCCAAGCAATTAAAAAAAATCGAAACTTTGATTATAAATATAATTTTGACATAAATTCTTATAGAAACGCTATTGACAAATGGAGAGTAAAATTTTGCTTTTTGGTCGACTTTAAGTAAAAGTAAATAAAATTCCTTATTTAATTTTCAACTAACATGTGTTCAATTAAGTGGCCAACAAATTAAAATAACGTTGGCAACAATAAAAAACTTAAAGTAGCCAACTGACTTCTAAACTCTTGTTTGTTTTATAACTAAAAAAAACTGTGTCAATTTTTTTTAACAAAAATATATTTTATTCTTTTATTTCTATTGTAATTCCTATTCTGTTCCTGTTGTGTTCTCATTGTATCCTATTCTACTCCTTTTTTATTCCTATTTTTTCTTATTCTATTCCTATTCTATTTCTGTTCTATTATTATTTGCCTTGCTAATACTAAAAAAACATCTTTTGCATTTGGATTTTGGATGCAACTTTGACAAATTATTAAAAAAAATCTAAACTTTCATAATAAACATTTTGTCACAAATTATTCTATTTCCATTCTATTCCTATTCTATTGTTATTTATATTACTAATAGTAAAAATAAATCATTTTTTGTTTTTGGATTTCGGTTGCAACTTTGCCAAGTTTAAAAAGATATATCAAAACTTTGACAATAAACAATTTGGTTTAAATGCTTCTAAAAACATTATTAACACAACTAACATTTGCTTGTTAGTCGGTTTTAACTAATAGTAAATAATGTTTCTACCTCAATTTGCAACAAACAAGTGAATTAAGTAGCCAACAAATAAAAATAACGTAGCAACAATGAATTATTTAGTGTGGCCAACTTAGTTGTAAAATTTTACTTTGTTTTATAGTTAGAAAAACTGTGTCAATTTTTATTAAACACAAGTCAAGTAGTAATTATTCTACTTTATTTTTATTTTAATGCATGTTCTAGTACTTTTCTATTCGTATTTTACTTTTATACTATTCTTGTTCTATTCCTATTCTATTCTTGTTCTATTCCCATTCTGTTCCTATTAAATTATTATTTGCATTGCTTTATTGCTTGTTAGTCGGCATTAACTAATAGTATATAATGTTTCTAATGCAATTTGCAGCAAACAAGTGTTCAATTGAGTAGCCAACAAATAAAAATAACGTTGGCAACAATGAATTATTTAGTGTGGCCAGCTAAGTTGTACAATTCTGCATTGTTTTATAATGAAAAAATACCGTAATTTTTTTTAAACACAAATAAAGGATATTCTACTCTATTTCTAATTTAATTCTTATTCTTTTACTATTTTATTCCTATTCTATTACTTTTCTATTCTTATTCTATTTCTAGTCTATTTCCATTTTTATTTTAATTCTACTACTTTCCTATTCTTATTTAATTTATATTTTATTTGTATTCTATTTCAATTCAATTTCCATTGTATTCTATTTCTATTCTATTTTCATAGTATTTTTATTCTATTTCTATCCTATTTCTATTCTATTTCTATTCTATTTCTATTCTATTTCTATTCTATTTCTATTCTATTCTATTTCTATTCTATTTCTATTCTATTTCTATTCTATTTCTATTCTATTTCTATTCTATTTCTATTCTATTTCTATTCTATTTCTATTCTATTTCTATTCTATTTCTATTCTATTTCTATTCTATTTCTATTCTATTTCTATTCTATTTCTATTCTATTTCTATTCTATTTCTATTCTATTTCTATTCTATTTCTATTCTATTTCTATTCTATTTCTATTCTATTTCTATTCTATTTCTATTCTATTTCTATTCTATTTCTATTCTATTCTATTTCTATTCTATTTCTATTCTATTCTATTTCTATTCTATTTCTATTCTATTTCTATTCTATTTCTATTCTATTTCTATTCTATTTCTATTCTATTTCTATTCTATTTCTATTCTATTTCTATTCTATTTCTATTCTATTTCTATTCTATTTCTATTCTATTTCTATTCTATTTCTATTCTATTTCTATTCTATTTCTATTCTATTTCTATTCTATTTCTATTCTATTTCTATTCTATTTCTATTCTATTTCTATTCTATTTCTATTCTATTTATATTCTATTTATATTCTATTTCTATTCTATTTCTATTCTATTTCTATTCTATTTCTATTCTATTTCTATTCTATTTCTATTCTATTTCTATTCTATTTATATTCTATTTCTATTCTATTTCTATTCTATTTCTATTCTATTTCTATTCTATTTCTATTCTATTTCTATTCTATTTCTATTCTATTTCTATTCTATTTCTATTCTATTTCTATTCTATTTCTATTCTATTTCTATTCTATTTCTATTCTATTTCTATTCTATTTCTATTCTATTTCTATTCTATTTCTATTCTATTTCTATTCTATTCTATTTCTATTCTATTTCTATTCTATTCTATTTCTATTCTATTTCTATTCTATTTCTATTCTATTTCTATTCTATTTCTATTCTATTTCTATTCTATTTCTATTCTATTTCTATTTCTACTCCACAAATCAAAAATGCGAAATTGTGCTTGTTAGTTGAGATAGTAATATTAATAGAAAAAATTTGGTTTTATGTGCTAAGGTTTGCAGTTTTTGTTTGTAAAAACTAAAATGAAAAGATATTGTGCTTCATCCAAACAAGAACGTACTTTTTATAGAATGTGTTTTTAAATGATTCTCATCTAGTTAACTTTGAAATTGGTTTACGTGTAAAAAGATTTGTAACGCTCTGCTCAATTGAATTCTCTGTCAATAAATGTCAAATCTGTCAGTTGTAAAATTGTATTAATTTTTTTTTAATTTCGTTAAAATGTAACTAAATTGTTACACTGTGCAAGAAAATACTTTTATTGTCGAAACTTATTTCCCGATTGGAGACCTAACAGATGGAAAATGGTAATATTCGGTGTCTAAATGCCTGTTATTAATTCTATAAAGCGGCACTTTTCATTTTGCATGAGAAATCCACAGACGACTAGATGAGAATCACATTGAACTTTATAATATTAATTAATAGCCAATAATTTTACTACTTTTATTTTCTGAATTTAATAAAGTGATGGTTACGAAAAAAAAAAAGATCAAACTAAAGCTGAAGTGTATAATTTCGGAGCTTCGTTTTGGAATTTTGCAACAAGGTCGACTAATGACAGTGCTTTGTAATGTGAAACCGATACCACGAATAAACGCGCTAATGACCAAAGATACTGTAACATAGCTGTGCCAGTTATCACGTGTCAGGCATTTAGCAAAAAAATGAAATTTGGTCGTCGCTTCGAACATTGATCAATGTGCTTCACACAAATAATTCTTATTCAAGTCAACAATTCAGCGACATGTAACAAAACGTTTCATTATTACTTCTTGAACTCGTGCGGACTTCCTTCATTATAATAAAGTTCGTATTTTTCACGAAAAGCTGAATAATTCATGTTTCATGAACAGGTAACGTGTCTCTTCCGCAAATAAAAACACAGCGGAAATTGTGTCTCAACTGTAGAAACGTGCTGGATGATTTGATTTTAAAGTTATGCCTTACACACAAAAAAAAGTTTCAGTTGCACACAATTCTTTTATTGAATTACAAAACCAACATTTCCGCAGCCAACGAATTGATTTTCCTTGCGCTTACTTAAATTTCAGATTGCTATTTGGAAACACTTACCGCAAGATTTATAAGTTATTGTTAACTTCCTTAACCAAACTTTAATCACGGAATAACTTCAAACCACTTGCAATATGAAGTAAATGAATTAACCCCAACAAAGAACCGGTTCGATTCAAACTTTTAAAACTTAAACCTAAAACCCAAGATCTGGACAGGGTGATTCTTTTAGGGCTTATATTAGAAACTTACCAACTTTTAACATAACTAGAACTTTAAAATTTTGTATATCATCCCAATCAGGCATTGTGAGTTTAATTCAATTTTTTTCTAATTGGCTGAACGTTTGGATCTACAAAAAATTGACGCCAAGTTTGAAATTTTTAAAAGTTACCAAACATTTTCATTGCATTTTTTAATTCACCTTTTCAAGCTGAGTAAAATTTACCTATCTGTCATAGAATAGAATAGACTAGAATGAAGCTTTATTCACAAAAAGAACAAAATGGCGTAGAACATGTCAACAAAAAATATAAAAACATAAATTATACAAACTTAAAATTATACAGTTATAAAATATAGTTATAAAAATATAAAAACTAACTAAAACAAATCTAAATAACATATTACGATACATCATAAGTTCTAGGAAAAATTCGCTTAAGGTATAAAAGCACTTGCTTAATAAATAAAACTTTAGACTCCGTTTAAATTGTTTCAAGTAGTACAAATAGACTTTGGAAGATGGTTAAAAATTTTAATAATATAGTTTTTGACATGTCATTTTTTTGTTAAAATATTTATTTGCAAAGGTTTATCTAAAATATCACAGCCCTTGAACGCTTTGCAATAAGTGATTTTTTTTCATTCAATAGCCGAAGGTTTGAAAAAATTTCTAAAATTTTCAGAATTGTTAACTGTCACAATTCATGGCTAGTATGATTTTTTCAAAAGGATTATCAAAAAAATTGCTATAACTCAGTTTTTTCAAATGGAACGACTTTATTTACTTAACGGCAATCGAAAGATTGATAAATCGATATTCATGTTGACTTTTATCAATACATCCTATACCAATCTCTTACAGTTTTTGGAAAAATCACACAAAATGCATTTTATCTCTAACAATCATCAAACTTCAATTTTTCATTAAGTTTTTAGCTGGTTTCTTATTGAATAAGCAGTAAAACAATAATATTTAATTATGGTTTATTATAATTCAATGAATGGAGGTTTCCAATGAATGCTAGAATAAAGATTTGTTAATAGATATTCAAAGTATATAACCCATAACCTATGAATCTAAAAAAATAAATGAGAAAAAGTTATAAACAGTCGCTACAAAAAATTATGATAAAGCAAATTTTCAACTAACCATTTTAAACTTAACTGTTTCGGCGGCAAAGACACTAACCTATAAAATTAAAGAAACATGCCACGTTGTCAAATCTCAACTTGTTATGAACGAATATTTGCCCAAGAAAATGAAGTTAAAAATAAATGACTATGGTCAATGCCTAGTATTAGGTGTAAAATATAAAAGCGTATATGTTAAGCTAATTTTACGTCGTTTTCTTTAATTTTTTTCAAGCTCTTAAAAAATAATTCAATCAAGAAATTTTGCAACAAGCCTTTGTACCGCGCAAACTCAACCAGGACTTAAGTCTGCATAAGACATCGCTTTGAATTTGCCACTTTCCTGTCTTACACTTTTTGAGCATTTAGAAAACGTTTTGACCGCTCAAATCCTACATTTCGAATAGAATTGCATTAAACTTTAATTTAAAAAAAATACATTGAAAACCTCCATTATGTAAAGTAACTCAGTCAGACTGCCATATAATTTTGAATTTCTTGAATGAAAATAGTGAACAAATAGGACAATTTTTTTAATTAATAACACAATTTTGTCGTATTTTTTAAAAGTTTACTTGACTAAAAATGAAAATAATGTTCTTTTGATTGCCATTGAAAAATCAAGGTTATTCCATAAGAAAAAACTGTTTTACAATCATTTTTTAATCATCATTTTCCAAAAATCATAGTAGGCTTGCAGCTAGACAGTTGACAATTCTAAGAATTTAAGAGAACCCTTTGAACCTTTGGCTATCAAATGCAAAAAGAATTATTCTCTTATTGTAAAGGGTTCAGACGCTGTAATATTTTAAATAAACCTCTGCTCGTGAAAATTTGTATAAAAAAATTGACATACGCCAAAACTATACTAACAAATTTTACTCAGTTTCAAAAGGCGAATTTAAAAGTATAATAAAAATAGGTGGTTTTTATTTAAAATTTTAAACTTGGTACCAATTTTTTGTATTTCCGAAAACTCAGCCATTTTGAAAATATACTCAATGTCATAAAAATTGCAACACCAAGAAGGAATTTGAATTTTTTGACGAAACTTGGCACAAATGGTCGACTATTAGCGAGTAATAAATGATTAAAATTTGAACTCTTCTAATCAAGTTGTGAGGGAGTTTTTTATATTTAAGTTCTTTTACCAGCACTGCAAGTGTGATTCTTCAAATTTTTTGCTTTTCTGACTATTTTTTATGTGTTTTTCTCTAAATTCTTTTAAGCTTAAGTGTTCTAAAAGTGCAATTAAGCCTGGAGACGACAAAACTAAAACTACTAACAATTAGCAGTTTTGAAAGAGACATAATTTTTGGACTACAAATAGGAGATTTTCATTTAGAGAAATTGCTAGTCGTTTGGATAGAAATCGAATTACCATTAAGCAATGTTATTAGTCATAGACTGGAAAAGGCTCAGGACAGCGCAAAAAAAAAAATGAAGTCCAAAATAGTCGTCTTCGGAGTATGGCTATAATTTAATTACAAGACTTTGCCCAAGGGGTGGGCTTAAAGGTCGTTTTTTATCACTTTGGAGTGTTTACCATCGAAATTGGTCATTTGGACTGTTTTCTTTTGGTTTTTCTTTTTCGCTTTCATAACACTTAAAACTAAACGAATTTAGAAAAAAACACTTCAAAAATTGTCAGAAACGCAAAACCACATTTGCTGGTAAAAGAGTTTAATTGTTAAAAACTTCTTTATTACTTGATTAAAAACGTTCAGATTTTAATAATTTAACTTCTCCTAATAGTGTAACATTTGTGCCAAGTTTCATCAAAAAATTTCTATTTCTTCTTGGTGTTGTAATTTTGATGATATTGAGTATAATTTAGTCGATTTAGATTGTATACAGAATCTTCAGGCTCTAGCTATTATGTAAGAAAACAAAAAGTTTCTAATGTAGGCCCTTAAAGAATCAGCCTGTATAACGTATTATTGAATAAAAGTTAAAAGGAACAAAAACCTTTTAAAAGCATTTAGAAACACTTTGAGGGAGCAAAAGGGTCTGACTTCCAGACGTGCCTTGAAGTAATTTAACTAATCAAAATGCCTGTGGGTTGTTGACCCGATACCATACCGTATGTCAAGGTGTGTCAACAGGTGTGACCGTAATCCGCTCCACTTTTACGTAATTACCTAATTTGATCTGAATTATGAATAATAAAGACTGTGATAAAGATGTGTAATATCGAGGGACTATTTAATCACTTTGAGACCTCGATTAAAAATTATGTTGTTGTAATATTCACCGATCATTGAGCAAATATTTAGCTTGTCAACGTTTGAAAATAAGCTTTTTGCAAATTTAACAGCATCGGTTTTAAAAGCGTTAAGGTTTTTGAATAATTATTATGTATGCAGGCGGTATAGGCAAATATTTGCTTTAGGGGTGTCGTATTAAATATATTTACCTTCAGCTCTCGCTATACAGAAGGTTATGTCAAAATTATTCTTCGATGACGTGACAACAACATTAACATGATGTATTAGCAAACGAATATTTTATGTCAGCTAAACTAAAACAAAATTTTTCACTTTATACGTTTCCAAACTATTTTTATACTAATGTTTTTCTCGATATTTATCAATTTTTTTCGAAATATTCTTTCACACGTTTTATAATAATGTTTATTTGTTTAAATTAAAAATGCAAGAAGTATTTGTGCATAATAAAATTAAATCAGATTTTTAGACAGTTGGCTCGAGTAGTAAAAGTAGTAAACTCAAATGTTGTATTGAATTATTTATTAATAACTAACATTTACATTAACGTTAACGTTAGAATCCTTGTTCTTTTTATCAGATTTCATTTTGCTGCTGTTGATAACGATCTTATTGTCACGCTTTGCGTGATTGGAGTTAACTTGTGAAAATGTAATAGAGTCATGTTAAAAGTAACTCCAATTTAATAATAAAACAGACATTTACTTCAGTATTGTCAGTAATTGTAACTTAATAAACTAGTTTTTAAGGCGGTTAATAGTTAACTGATAATAGTCAATTACAAAAATTAAAACCAATTTTGTCACTTTTATCCCTGTAACTTTAAATCGTAGAAACGGTATAAATTCGGAAATAATCAATTATAGGTGATTTAAAAGTGTCAGATTATTGTTTTAAGGGTTCAAGGGTCGCCAGGTGCCACTATAATTTTACGTCAACGGATTGTCTTGTGTACAAATAATAAGTGATGAAATATGTAAAGCATTTGTTAAAGACTTACATAACAGGAATTAAATCGATAATAAAATTAATAACGTCCACATTACATCCCTTTTCAGGCAAACTCGTTCATTTGTATTGACATTAAATACGGTTACCGAAGTATTTTTTATACCTCAACAAATAATTCACAAAACATATTTACACGATGATAATTTAAATCTAGCATTATATTTAATAAAAAAAAGTTATAAAGGCTACAGACAAATTACTCATAACAATTAAAAAACAATTCCGGTTTTTCTTCTGTGTAAGACAATTTTTACAACTGTTTGGCATTTCTCAGTACGCAATGTTAGATTATTTTTAACAAATTTGAACAAATATTAAGTCTTATTAAGTCTAATTTGAAGAACAAAATGTTGTATCCAACTTGTTTTCATGTAAATCGGTTTATTTATTTCACCTCGTGGATGATAAACCACTCGTTTTAACTCTTGGTTTGTAGAACTATTATTGGTTTGTAGATCTATCATTTTATAGTTCAATTAATATTTTCTAAAATACAGTAATTAAAGTTGTAAAGGTCTGATAAGAATACAAAATTACGTATAAAAGTTTTAAAGTATTAAAAAACTTGAAATTGATCAAAGGAATAAGGCCCTATATTTATATTATTAAGAAGCAACCCGGCGCATCCACCATTTTTTATCTACGCAAAAATATCTTTATAATCTAATTAACTGATATTCAAGAAACTTGTTTTTTTAAAAGAACTACTTTTAAACTTTTGGTACTAATACAGTTAATTAATCTGTAGTGTTTTTTGGCTTGTAATTTCGCTGAACGCAAGCACAAAGTATCTTTCTTATTTTTGAAATATTTTAAAAGCATCGTTTTTGACACACATTGAATTACCACTTGACATTTTTTTATTAAATTGGATCGTTTACAGGTAAATATAGAAAACATTTTTTTATAATTATATCACTTTTAAAAAAATTGATAATAAAATAGAACATAAAACCACACAAAAAAATTATGGTTATAATAACTTTCTGGTCTTTGAAATGTGTTTTAGACAATTTAATTGGGAAACTTGTACAAAAAAGCTTGTTGTGAGCAAAATCCGTTGAGGTACATTTAAAGTGGCTCCTGGCGACCTGTTTTTAGACCTAATTTACAGAAAACATCTCCGACACTTTAAGAAAATCACACATTACAATAAAACATTATACAATGTGTTTTTAAATGATTCTCATTTAGTAGTCTGTAAATTTTCTATGCAAAATCAGATATGCCGCTTTATAGAATTAATGACAGGCATTTAAACACCAAATATTACTATTCTCCATGTATTAAGTCTCCAGTTCAGAAATAAGCTTCGACAATAAAAGTGTTTTCTTGCACAATGTATCAATTTAGTTGCATTTTAACAAAATTTTTAAAATTATTTAATTGACAATTTGTAAATTTCAGACCTGACAGTTTAGACATTTATTGACAGAAAATTCAATTGATCAGAGCGGCACAAATTTTTTTACATTTCAAAGTTAACTAGATGAGAATCAGTTAAAAACTGTACTTTTCACTTTTGAATAAACCGAAACCCTAAAATTAGAATTTTTACTGTTTGTTTTTTATTTAATTTACAGTAAATTTTAATGACAGTTCTCAAAATTAAATTCGAAGTTAAAATAATGCGATGATAAAGAAGAAATGGGTTTTAATCTGATATTACAGTCAACAATACAACAACAAAAATATAATAAATGTTACTGCTAATGATATAACCTTGATTATATTGTTTGTAAACTAACCAAACCGTTGGCTATTTTAATACAAATCGCTGTTTCTACTAAAATAGCGGGTAGTTTGTAAATTTCTTGGTTAATTTATTTCAAAAGGTATTACCTTTTAAAAATAATATATTATCTATTTTGTTTTTTCGCTTTCTTTATACTACATAAATACCTAACAATTATAAAAAATACGAGGTTGGTTAAATAAGGGCAAAGTGGCGCATTTCTATACTAAACAAGTATCTGAAAAAAATTGATGTGTAATTTTTAGTTTAAATGCTTTAAATTTTTGAGTAAATAATGAACCGTCCCGTTCCGTTAAATGTCGAAATTTTTTTTTATTCCTAAATGTTTTTTTTTAAGAAATTATAAAGTACAGAAATCCAAAAACAATTAGCGACGAAATAAATATTTATTATCCTCTTTTTATAAATACAAATATTAAATCCTGACACTATCTTATAAAGAAAACTTCCACTAATACACTACAAAAATATTTTATATACCACATTGACAGCGATATTTCTATTTCCACCATTCGCACGAATCAAGTTATTAATTTGTTGGTGTTCATTTACTGACAACTTGGATTGATTAATTTATTGGATGAAAAAATTAACACTTGTTGCTTTTTATTACTCGATACAGAAATGTTCCGAAAAGCAATTTCCTGTGTCCGGTAATTATAAATTGAATTGAATTATTTTATATTCTTTATTTGGGACGAATCTAAAGTACAAAAAAACAGTAAAAACAAAATTCGTGATTTTCCAAAGATCAGTTCAATTCCTTTAATTTTCGTGCGAAAACATTGACTTTACATTTGTATGTGTTTTTAAAGGTAACATCAGAGAAAACTCAGACAAGTTAAATTATTCTAGACACGACGGGCCGAGGTGTTCTTTTTTCGTTTCGCTCCAAGTCTAATATATTATTCCGGCTACATATCACCGGCATGGTGTCTGAAGTAGCAAGGATTGCGGATGAACCTCTCTTCCGTTACAACATCCGGCTTTAATATC